>NW_026061874.1:1651453-1981744 GCF_023897955.1 Schistocerca gregaria | reverse complement strand
ATTGCTGTTTTATATTTTTTATTGATGTCAGAGTATGTGTTACTCGATACATATATCTCGCTTACTAAGTGGAATGGTGCTACGAAGGTAAGTTCACCCAGAGTTTCAAGAATTCTGAAGGAATTTCGTCTACTACA
Organism: Schistocerca gregaria; assembly: GCF_023897955.1. NCBI lineage: Eukaryota > Metazoa > Arthropoda > Insecta > Orthoptera > Acrididae > Schistocerca > Schistocerca gregaria. Next base: position 1,981,607 of record NW_026061874.1, on the reverse strand, counting down.
GCTGCCTTCTTTTGATTTATGTGTTTCAGTGCTCTTCGGCAGCTGCTGTTGTTATAACGTCAAAACTCAGAGATTGAAAAATATTCCCGTTACGAGCAATACTATCGCTGAAATGGGTAGTTTGAAGCCCGAGAAGTTGTCAGATACTACCCTACGCCTTGTACTGTTCATGAACGCCTGCAGTTCAGCGGGGCAACCTCATGGCTGGATGCACGTTCCCCTCACGCTGCGGCATCCCGTCACACCGGTAAGCTCTGCGGACTGCCGTGTCTCATGCAGAAAAGGTATTTGTCTGGTGCATAAGTTCTAACGTAACACAGACGTTTATCAATAATACATTCTCCTTCTCTATTTAAAACAATCTGTCAACGCTGGAATACGTTTTATATTCCGCGACTGTGGAAATCACGTGGTTTTGAGGCGAAGAACTCGTCGAGCCATGTTCATAGAGCATCTTCATTGGAAAGGGAAGTTCCTTCAAGGTTGTATCTGTGTTTGAGGACACCAGATCAGCTGAATAACGTGGTTGCGGAAGGACTCCCCAACACAACTCCCGTATAGTGTCTTCCCTCAGCCTAGAAAAATGCGGGTGGTCATTATCGTGGAGTAGCATCACTTCACGCGGTCTTCCTCCTTGTCGTTCTTGGATTGCGTCTGCAAAACGTCTCGGTTGCTGAGAATAAACGTCAGCAGTGATGGTTACACTTCGGGGAAGCAATTCGTAGCGCACTAGATGCATAACATCATCTTTTGTAGATGATTACAGGTCGTTGTTCCGGGAGTTGCTGCTTTGCTGGGCTCAACCATTCCTTTCGTTTCCCTGTGTTAGCATTGTTGTTGTTTGCTGTCTTCAGTTCTGAGACTGGCTTGATGCAACTCTCCATGCTACTCTATCCTGTGCAAGCTTCTTCATCTCCCAGTACCTACTGCAACCTTCATCCTTTTGAATCTGCGTAGTGTATTCATCTCTTGGTTTCCGTCTAATCTCTTGGTCTCCGTCTACGATTTTTACCCTCCACGCTGTCCTCCAGTGCTAAATTTGTGATCCCTTGATGCCTCAGAACATGTCCTACCAACCGGTCCCTTCTTCTTGTCAAGTTGTGCCACAAATTCCTCTTCTGCCGAATTCTATTCAATACTTCATCGTTAGTTATGTGATCTGCCCATCTAATCTTTAGCATACTTCTGTAGCACCACATTTCGCAAGCTTCTATTCTCTTCTTGTCCAAACTATTTATCGTCATGTTTCACTTCCATACACGGCTGTCGTGCGGTAGCGTTCTCGCTTCCCACGTCCGGGTTCCCGGGTACTATTCCCGGCGGGGTCAGGGATTTTCTCTGCCTCGTGATGACTGCGTGTTGTGTGCTGTCCTTAGGCTAGTTAGGTTTAAGTAGTTCTAAGTTCTAGGGGACTGATGACCATAGATGTTAAGTCCCATAGTGCTCAGAGCCACTTGAACCATTTGAACCATACATGACTACACTCCATACAAATACTTTCAGAAACGACTTCCTGATACTGAAATCTATACTCGATGTTAACAAATTTTTCTTCTTCAGAAACGCTTTCCCTGCCATTTCCAGTCTATAATCTATATCCTCTGTTCTTCGACCATCATCAGTTATTTTGCACCCCAATAGCGGTACGGAGTAGTCATCGCCGGTGTTGTTCACGAGCCAAGCAATGATGCACATGTGGTCACCTGCTGATTTTGTGATTTTGGCTTAGGGCATGCGGCACCCGTACTCTTGATGTTTGAGCCTTTCCAATTGCACTTAAATTCGTACGGTGGTGAAATAATTGCAGTTTACCACATTTACCAGCTCTCGAGTACACTCGCGTGGATCATTGTGGGTTCATGAGTGTGAACGACTTCCATTAAACAGCGAAATCATTAACGTCAAAACGATCCTCCTTAACAAGAGAAAACCACTTCCTTAGAGTTCTCTGTCCAATAGTATTATCCCCACACACGGTGCAAATGTTTCTGGGTGCCTCCGCTGCTGTAGCCCCTCGAATGAACTCAGACCGTGTAAAATGTCGGAAATGTTCCGATTTATCCTGTTTGTACTCCATTTTGTAGCGTCGACAGCTCCACTCACTATCTTCAGACACAAAATTTCAACATGTAAACTCAAATAGCAACAGTGAACTAACAATAAAAACTGACAATCGTTAAATAAACCCTTAGCAACCTGAATACCAGCTGACAAAAAAAAAAAAAGCTGTGAACTTCTGCACCAGCCTAATAGATACATATTTTCAAGTGAACCTAGGATTTCAGACTTAATTTTTTTTGTTTAAGAGCGATTATATCAGGACGCTAATTATGGACAAAGTATGGTCACAAAATATCGACATAATATTTACAGATGACTTTGACATAACACAAATCAATATTTTGCACATTTTGCGCCACTTTCTGGAGCATCTATATTCCACTACATCCGCATTATGTACAAACCAGCAGAATTTCTGAGATTTATAGTAGTGGTGCAAAACAATAACTATGATGTATAAGAAAACACAATTAGTTACTTCAGACATTTTTTGAGTACACCCTGTGGTCCATAGCATTCTACTTAAAGCTCCTAAAGCATCTCGCTAACACTAGGCAGATATGAGACATCGACGTGACAATTCTAAACACTGCGTATGACTTTAGTATGACAGCAACGAAAGATTTAAGTTTTTCTCAGTTACCCTGATTTATTTAAAGAAGTTAAATCGTTTTTCGCAAAACTAGTCCTCACGCTGGTCTATTTGCTTCCTCATTTGGTCATATCCTACTCTTTGCTTCGAACAATTTATAGAGAATCATATTTTCGTTACACTGAAAAATTTGACCATTGAAATACACAGACAGCATTCCGCTCTAGGCAAAAGCACGCCAAAAAAAGAAACTAAAGTGTAGCCTGTATAGAAACAATAACTGTTGTACGTTCTCGCTTCCCACGCCCGGGTTCCCGGGCTCGATTCCCGGCGGGGTCAGGGACTTTCTCTGCCTCGTGATGGCTGGGTGTTGTATGCTGTCCTTAGGTTAGTTAGGTTGAAGTAGTTCTAAGTTCTAGAGGACTGATGACCATAGATGTTAAGTCTCATAGGGCTCAGAGCCATTTTTTGAATAAGTGTTGTAGAATTAAGGAACATGTTTTATGTGGAAGAACTGCGATGTTTTTGGAAAATGAATATCTCTTCTATAAAAGTCAACATTGACTTATCAGGATGGCAACGTGAGAAGGCAGTATTGAATACTGAAAGGAATTGTCAGCACCATTGCTCTTTGCAACGTATGTGAGCCGTGGCTGGCTGGATGGGTGCCTTGTTTTTTTTTTTTTTTTACTCATTTGTTGTAGCCCAGTGGTTACCGCAATAACGTTGCTGTCTTCTCTCCGTGAGCCGCAGTAGCAGTGTGTATCGATACTAGTACTGCTGTACTATGTCTGGTGTGGCGGATATGTTTTCCGGGTGTGCTGTGTGTGACAGTCGGTCCGTTGGGTCAGAGCAACGAGGAAGTCTCTGTGGCGCGTGGTCAGACCGGAGCCGCTGGCGGCGTGCACGTGCGGTTGGAGTTGTGAGGCACTTCTTGCGAGGGTTACGAAGTTCGTCAGCCACCGAAACTGGACACTAAAGTTGAGTGCTCACTTAACCTACTATCAAGCCTCAACTGCTATCACATCTCTTGGTTTGATCCTGGTTGTCACTTTCTGAGAGATCCACGCGAGCAACAACGTGTGTGCATTGAAGTCGACTAGAATTGCAGCCGTCTTCCTGTGTGGTGTTAAACTTCATTAATGAAGGAATGACTTAAATTAAGTGTACCAGAGGTATCTCCTGTGTTGTGGCCGTTGACGTTCCAGTGACCTAAAGTGGTTGTTGACGTAGTTTCTGGCAGTGTATTTTCCACATCGTGTTGGTATTGTACAGCACAGCGTGTAGTGTGACAGCTAAGGTGTTGGTAGTTTTGGGCGTTTATTCTCATTTGGCTTGATTGGCCACCAGTATCCGGAACGTTTTGCGATTGACATCTTGTTGTCGTTTTGCTGTTCAGATGCAGTAGAAGTGATGTTGTTGGTTGGTTCCTCGGCTGGCTTTTTGTTGGGTTGCCTTTTGATTAAGAAGTTGTCGGTCTGGCTGCCTGTTTCACCTAAAAGTGCGTTAGTTACTTCCCCAGGTTGGAACCTTCTGAGCGCCGCTCCTTGTGTTTTACAGAGTGATTTCCTTTTTAGTCTTAAGTACTGTGTGTGGCCTTCAGCGGAGTTTTTTCTTATTGAAATTTCAAGGCTTTTCTTCTTAGGCCTTAAGGCGTAAAAAAAGTTTCTTGACTGGTATGTGGCCTTCAGCCGAGTTTTCAGCCTTTTAAAATCAAAAGTTGAAAATTTTGTCTAGGATTTAAGCCGGAAGAAATATTTTGTAGTTTTTATGTGGCCTTCAGCCGAGTTTTTCAGTTAAAGCCCAGACAAAGAAATTTCCAATTTTTAATTTTAAGACGTGAGATTATTTGGGTTTCGTATGTGGCCTTCAGCCGAGAGTTATGTGAAGCATTTTAGGATAAAGACTTTATCCTATTTTAGTTGAAATTCAGAATCTCTTCCTTTAGGCCTTAAGTCGTAAAATTGTTTTCTCCATGATGTGTGTTTTAATCTCTATTAAATTAAAAATTCAAAATCCTTGTCTTGCCCTTAAGTCATAAGATTGTTATTTTTTAATATGAGGCCTGCAGCAGAGTTTTACACGAAGTATTTTGAGATCAGGCCTTCAGCCTTTTCAAATTGAAAGCTCTTCTTCCCAGGCAAAATCCGTAAAATTGTTTTGTTGATATGCGGCCTTCAACCGAGTTTTCAGCCAATATAAATTAAACTTTGAAAATCTTTGTCTCGGCCTTAAGCCGCGAGACTATTCTTGATTAACGTGAGGCCTTCAGCCGCGTTATATGGGATAACATTAAATCTAAGGCTTTCAGCCTATTTATATTGAAGATAAAAAATTCTGAAGAAGTGAAACCGCCAGAAGAACTCCTGTACCTTGCTTAGGCCTTGTGCCTTGGATTTTCGATGTGGCCTTCAGCCGATCTAAATTAAATCAAAGGAGGTCTTTCGTTAAAACCTTGAGAGTTTTGATTCTTGCTTGTCTGATTGTGTGTTTTAAGAAATAAATTTTGTATGATGGTGTGCAACTGACAGTAACATATTTTGACCTCTTTCCACAAATATAACCGCATCCGCTCCGTCCTGCTAGCCCAGGGATTTCACTGGTAGCAGAGCGTGGTTACGTTTGTGTTCTTGCCATTCCAGTTACTGTTAGTTTCAATTTTATTTCTGTTCTGTGACACCACATTGTTTTGGGTGTTGATTGTTTCAGGTGTATTGTAATGGCGGTCAGTCAGAGTCCGGGGATCGGCCTGCTCAGGAACATCTTGTTTACGAGTTGGAAATAAGGCGCCAAGCTACTGAGAGCAGTGATCCGGATTTAGTGGCCCGTTTAGGTGCTGCCGTTTTTCAGCCGGTTGACGTCACGCCGGCGGTGTTGGGTGAGACAGGAGCGGCCACTGAATTTTTGTTGAAGGCTGTTAGGGGCCTTGTGGACAATATTTGCGTTTTGGAAGGCACTCAACCTAGTGCCAGTCTATTGGATACGGTGTAGGCCCAGTTAATGTATTTAACAAATCGGAAAGCGGATTTGGGCATGTTAGCTTTGGAAGATCACCATAAAAAATTAGCCGCCGAATTGGGCTCTTTGGTTAGTGCATTGCAGTTTAATGTTACGTGTTTAGATTTGGTGAGAAGAGGATTGAGGAGCGGGACTTGCTGTGTTCGGGAGAGGGCGAGAGCCTGCCCGGGATGGTACTGTTACGTCCTCGGTGAAGTTAGACGCAATGTTTGCCAAGTTGCCTAATCCTCTCGTGATATTACTGAATTAGTCGTGGAGTGGCTTGAACAGGTCGAAAAATTATTACGGTTGTCGGTTCGTCTTGAACTTTATGCTTCTCCCTATCGTGGTTCCACACCAAGTAATTTTGTCACTGCCGTACCTGTTAGCTAGAAGTGAGTTGCAGAACCTCCTCTTCCGAGCCATGACTGAAGTGTTCTCCTTACAGCAATTGAGGGAGCTCGTCATTAGGCAGAGATTGACCACCGGAGTTCGAAAACAGCTTGAATGTCGTTACATTTGGGAGATGCAGCGGGATAAAGAGCAGTTACATCAGTATGTGGACAGAGTTCAGACGGCGTCCTTGGCTTTGTTAATCGATTTGCCTGAACAACAGCCGGTGTCTATTGTTCTTAGGGGAATGCGCGTTGCGGATAAGTAGCACTATGTTTTCCGTAATCAGCCTTCAGCTTGGGAAGAACTCCGTGCCGCGGTTGTAGCGATATGGGCGTTGCCACTTGGATACGATGTATGTCACGAAGTTAAGGGGCAGGCCACCGGCGCTGGCAAGGGAAATTCCGAAGTGTCTGCATCCGCTGAAGCCGTAAAACTGGAACCCCGGGGTTGTTTCAGGTGCGGCAGCACGGCTCACTTGGAGCGCTCTCGGATTCAGCCTCGCGCTCTCAGAGCCAATAAATGACGCCGGACTGGGCAGCTATCTCGTGATCGAGCCTTTAGACGCTGGCGTACCCGTGTTGTCGCTCCCTCTTCACCGCCCTCGCCTTACGTTTGTTCTCGAGTAGGTGGCGAACCGATCTGTGCTCTTTCCGATTGTGGTAGCTCATTTTCATTATTGTGCTTCGAGTGGTTTTTGGAAGTTGGTCATTTTACGAAACTTCGGTCGGTGCTTTCTCCGGTGCAGAGATGTCGGGTGGCCAATGACCAGGTGTTGCCTCTGCATGATTGGGTCCGAGGGAGTATATCGATGGGGGATTTTTCCTGGCCCTTGTCATTAGCCTCGGTCAAGGAGCTGCCGGTCGATCTAATTTTGGGATGTGATTTCAGTAAATACTGGGTTATTCTTGGATTATTCTGGGCACACCTTTTTCTTTAAGTTAGCTCCTGTGGAGAAGTTTCTACATCTCCATCCATACTCCGCAAGCCACCTTATGTTTCGTTTTATAAGTGCGCTAAACGTATTGTGCATCGAAATGCAGATGCATTGGCCGTTCAGGATGTGGGTAATGAGTTTGATCTTACCCATCTCTCGCCGCATCACGCTTCTCAATTACGGGATTTGTTACAGAGTTTTCCTGAGCTTCTTAGTGATAACTTGAGTGTCACTAATGTTCTTAATTACCATATCCTTCTATCCGACGATAGTCCTGTCAGGCAGCCCCCACGTCGCCTCTCACCTCCTAAGGTGAAGATACTGAAGGCGAGAATATCACAAATGCTCCAACAAGGAGTTATTACGCCTTCTACATCTACTTATGCTTCCCCCATATGCCATGTTCCCAAGGATCAGGAGCACTATTTCAGACCTGTGGTTAACTACCGGGTGCTTGAACACTAAGGTTGTCTTCGAATGTACCTCTGCCTCTGATCTGCATAACTTTTACCTGGTTTGCCGGTACTAATTGGTTTACTGTTCTTGGTTTGAACCAAGCCTGTTGTCAGATTCCATTAGCTGAAGAATGTAAACATGTTACCGCATTTTGTACTCATTGGAATCTGTTTGACGGAGTTCCTTTTGGTTTGGCAACTCGTTTGCTGGATAATATCCTTAGGAACTTGAAATTAGTGTTTGCCTATAATTATTTGGACGATTTAGTCATCTATAGCTGTTCGTTTCAGTCCATTTGGATCATATCCAGAAAGTTCTTTCGAGGTTTCAGGGAGCCGGGCTGACTGTTAAACCCAGTAAGATGACATTAGAAAGGCAGCAGGTGTTCTTCTTAGGTCACCTAGTGTCAGGTCAGAGTATTCGCAACGAACAAGAGCGAACTAAGACCATACGGGCGTTGCCTCCGCCTACTGATAAACTCGGAATTGCTAGGTTCATAGGCATGTTGAACTACTTTAGGCGTTTTGTCCCTAATTTTGCTTAGTTGGCCGCGACCTCAAACGAACAGTGCCGGAAGAGAGTGCGTTTTGAATAAGGACCTGTCCAGGAGCCCGCGTTTGAGTATATTAAGGCAGCTGTAGCCAATCGTCCATTTCTAGGAGTACCATACTTTAATAAAAGGTTTATTGTCCAAAATGACACATCTAATGCTGGTATTTTAGCCGTAAAACTGGCCGTAGTGCCAGATGAGAGGTACGCATTTAATTTGAAGTTAAACACGTGAGAGTCACTGAAAATATCCTTGCGGATGTCCTCAGCCGGTAGTTCGCCGAATCTACACCTAGTGAGGGAACCCGGGAGACAGATGGAGGCAGGATTGGGAGAAATTCCTCTTTAGTTTGATGTCGCTCAGCGTCGGGATCAGGACCCTATTTGGCTGGAGAACTGTCGCATGAGTATATTATTAACAGTTGCATTCTGCGTAAAAGGGTCGGGCATGCGAAGCAGTTAAAGAAGTTTGCCAGTAGCTCTGGTGCGCCCGGTTTTTCGGTACTTTCATGATTCGTTGGTGGGTAGCCACTTATAAGTTCCTAAGACTCTGAAAAAAGTCAAGGAGCATTTGACTTGGCCCACCATGGAGCGAAATGTCAGAGAGATGGTATAGCAATATCGGCTGTATAATGTAGTCAAACCCAAGAATGCTCTTCAACAGGGTTTGCTGAGCTCTGAGCGCGAGTCCTGTCCTACGCACAAGCTCTATATCGATTATCTAGGACCCTTTCTTCGTACTAAGAAAGGTCATCGATACGTGTTAGTTATTATTGATGCGTTCTCCGGATTCACTTGGCTCACTGCTACCACCACTATTCCTCATTTAACTAAAGTTTTCATTGTTTTTGGCCCCCCTAAGAAAATTGTTAGCGATAATGCGCCGGCCTTCCTTTCGGCTCCTTTCAAGGCGTCCTATTTTCAGAACGGTGTCAAGCATATCACGACTGCGTCGTATTATCCGCAGGCATGCTTTACGGAGAGGGTTAACCGAAATCGTAAATCCGCTTTGATTTCAGAAAACGCCTAGTAAGTGGGACTCTAGTCTTCCTTGGCTTAGTTTTGCTTTTAATACCACCAATCATGAAGCCTTGGGAGCTACTCCCGCCTCTTTGATCCTTTCCTATCCTGTTAATTCCCCTTTTTAGAACTTGTGGGGAATTCAAGATCTAGTTCCTCAAGTCATCAATGAAAACTGGAACCGTGCCAGACGTAATATACTCAGGGTCCATAATAATCAAGGTGAGCGTTACAATCGTAATCGGCGAACCTTTAGAGGGAGGCTAGGAGATCAGGTCTATGTCCGTAGTTTCCCCAGTAGGCAGCTGCGTGTCGGAAATATGAGTAAATTTACTCCTCATTTTCTGGGGCCTAGCACCAATTTGTTCATTTTAGGCCCGGTGAATCTGCTGGTTAAGGATAACCATTCCGGTAACCAGTACTGGGTTCACCTTAGCCAGGTTAAATCCAGTTAGTTAGTCTGATGGTTAAGTAGCCACCCCCCCCGCCCCCCCTTCCAGCATCGTGTTTGTTTGAGGGCGGGAGGTTGAGCCGTGGCTGGCTCGTGTTATGCTTCCCATTAAATATTGGTTTTGGTTGATATTCTGTGATTAGTCTCTCGCGGTTAAGCTGTTATCCTCTCTCTCCGTGAGTCGCAGCAGCAGCGCGTATCGATATTAGTACCCTTGTACTATCTATGGCATCGCGCTTATAGTTTTCCGACTGCAGCGCGTGCGGGTAATGCTCCCGTCCTTTTGCCTCAGAAAGTCTACAAGGAAGAGCTATGTGTCTACTTAGTTCTGGTGCATAACGGAAGATTAACAAAGATCCTACTATCAAGGTGACAGTATGGACTGCTGCCTTGCTGAACGCTTCATCACTACCAAAGGAAGTCAAAAGAAGTACCACCGAGATATTATGGTCTTCCTAAAGTTCACAAAATGTCTAAGTATGAGAGTGTAGAGGTCTATGAGACCTATAACGAGCGCTATTGATTCACCGACGTATTTTTCTGCCAAACACTTGACTTCCTAATTAAAACAATTGGTAGGAAAATGGAGTCACCACATTCGTAATTCTATGGATTTTATTCAGAGACTTAACACGTCAAAACTAACTAGCACATCATTATTATTTAGCCTGACGTTGCTGTCATTATGCACCGGTACCTTTAAAGGACTCTTTCTCTTATCAGCCAACATCTTGATACGAACATTACGGCCTTATTTGATCATGTGCTTTTATCATCTTATTTCCAGTTTAATGGTGAATTTTATGAGAAGATTGATAGTTAATAAAAATTTGCGGGTTTCCAGCCGCGTCGGGTGGTTAAAATCCCACGGGCTTTCGACCGAGCTCTCCCCGGTCATTCTCAAGTGGTAAGACTGACTGCTGTGTCGTCGTGGCCGCGTCGTTATACAGCCGCACTGCTGGCTGTGACGTCACTGGTGCTCTCTTCCACGCCATATATGATCATGTTTTCATACCGCGTTCATCGCGCCCGTTTTAACATCGCGATAGCCGGGTCCCAGGCTGTGCTGAGTTGCAAACATCCGCCCTTGTTGATGGTGTTTTCAGCGGTTTTTATTTCAATAGCTTCTTTTATGACGCTATCGCAAAATCCCTCCGCTTTCATAACGACAGATGTTTCGTCGAATAGAATTCGGTGTCCATTTTCTAAGGCGTGTTCTTCCACGGCTGATTTTTCTGGATAGCGTAGGTGTAAGCACCTCTCGTGTTCCTTTCCGACGTTGCTCTACCATGCGTACTGTTTGGCCGACGTAGTAACAGCCACACTGACATGGTATCTTGTACACTCCAGGCGTTCTTAGCCCTAGGTAGTCCTTCACAGGCCTTATGAGCTGACGAATTTTTGCTGGGGGCCTGAACACCGATGAAATGTTATATCTCTTCAGGAGTCGGCTAATCTTTCCCGACACTGTACCACAGAAAGGCTAAAACACAAGTTTCTTGCTTTCTTCTTCGGTGGTGTTCTCTTCTCTGTTGGTGTGTTTCTTGCGTGTCACGCCAGATATAGCCTGGACACCTGTCCGTGGCTGTACCCGTTTTCCCGGAAGACGTTTCGGAGGTGGCTCAGTTCTAGTGGCAGACTTGCTGCGCCTGGGACGACTTTAGCACGATGGACGAGGGTATTCAGAACGCCACGTTTTTGTGCCGGATGGTGGTGGCTGAGAGCGTGCAGATACTGATCTGTGTGTGTGTGTGTGTGTGTGTGTGTGTGTGTGTGTGTGTGTGTCTCCGTTTTCTGTAGACACTGTGGCTGAGGGGCCCCTTGGTTTTCCGTCGAATGAGGACGTGAAGCAAGGGCAATGTACCCTCTGTCTCGACTTCCATCTTACACTTGATGTGGCCGTGAATGCTGTTCAGGTGTTCCAAAAATTCACGACCATGGGGCTACATGATGAAAGTGTCATCGACGTAACGCTAAAAGCAACTTGGTTTAGCTGGAGCCGTGTCCAAGGCGAAGTCTTCAAATTGTGCCATAAAAAGTTTGGCTATGGATGGAGCCAGAGGGCTTCCCATAGCCACGCCGTCCAACTGGTCGAAATACTGGCCGTCATGTAGGAAGTACGACTATGTCACTGTGTGCTTAAACAGTCCCACAATTGTGCTATCAGATAATTGGGAGAGGAGATCTATACAGTCTTTGACCGGAACACGTGTAAACAGGGAGACCACACCAAAACTAACCATCATATCTCCTTGACTAAGACGCAGTTGTTTAATTCTGTTGAGAAAGTCGACGGTGTTCTTGATGTGATGCACACAACGACCCACATGCGGTGCAAGGAGGCTGGTCAGGTGTTCTGCCAGTCTATAAGTGGGTGACCCAATGGTGTTCACAATGGGACGAAGAGGAGAATCCGGTTGTGGATTTCTGGTAGTCCAGAAAGCGTAGGTGGTCTCGGCGCCTGAGGGAGGAGAGTCTTAATAACGCCCTCTTCCAGCATTGACTGTTTTAGAAGCTCTGATGTCTTCCTCATTATTCTTGACGTCGGGTCCCGTGGCAGTTAACGCTATATATCCTCTTCAAGCATTAACTGAATTTTGGCATCGTAGTCAGCTTTATTTACAATGACGGATGCATTGCCCTTGTCGACTGGCAGAACCACGATGAGTGCGTCGTTGCGGAGTGCGTGAAGACCATTGCGTTTAGCCCTAGTCAAGTTAGACCTCGGTGGTTTAGATTTTGAAATGATGAGACACGTTTCGCGATGAATTTCGTCAGCATTCTCACTAGGCATCTTACGGATTGTTTGTTCAACCCCACTTATATCATCACAGACAGGGATGCTCTGAAGCGCTGGTGCGAAGTTAATACCTTTCTTAAGCGCCGAAATGGCACCCGCATCGACCTCTTTCTCCGTCATATTGATGACAGTTCCTTCTGTTGATTTCCGTTCTGCACCGTGTTGTTGTTAAGAAATCCGCGCGAACTACCCTTTCTGTTTCTCTGTGGCCTTCTTTTGCTGTGGTGGCCGCGTCGACCCACTCAAAATCTAATTGTGAGAGTACCTCTGTCAACTGCAGATGTATAGCCAGCAGTTCGCGACCTTTTAAATCCAGCTGCCTCCTAGTGAAGTGTATCGTTTCCCGCAACAGGGCAGAGCTGGCTGAACGGTAGATTCACCTGGCTGCCGAGGTAAATCGTGGAATCGCGTTCTCATCTCGACAGCGTAGCAGGAAGGCTAGAGAGCTTAACAGGTTAGCCTTCTTCCCAAGCAGGTTCCCTAGGCGCCACGTTTCCCCCCCCCCGTAGAGGTACGCCATGTATGAATGCGTGGTTTCGTGGCGATATGAATTAATAAGATTTTCTCGGGCTTCCAGCCGCGTCAGGTGGTTATAATCCAACGAACTTTCGACCGAGCTCTCCTCGGCCACATCAAGTTTACGATGGAAGTCGAGACAGATGATGCACTGCCCTTGCTTGACGTACTCGTTCGACGGAAAACCAACGGGCACCTCAGCCACAGTGCCCGCAGGAAACCTACACACACAGATCGGTAACTCAGCCACCACCATCCGGCACAAAAAGTGGCCTTCTGAATACCCTCGTCCATTTTGCTAAAGTCGTCCCAGACGCAGCAAGTCTGCCACTAGAACTGAGCCACTTCCGAAACGTCTTCCGGGAAAACGGTTACAGCCACGGACAGGTATCACAGGCTATATCTGGCGCGACACGCAAAAAAACAAACTAAGAGAGGTGAGAACACCACCGAAGAAGCAAACAAGAAACTTGTGTTTTAGCCTTTCTGTGGTACAGTGTCGGGAAAGATTAGCCGGCTCCTGAAGAGATATAACATTTCATCGGTGTTCAGGTCCCCAGCAAAAGTTCGTCAGCTCATGAGGCCTGTGAAGGACGATCTAGATCTTAGAACGCTTCGAGTGTACAAGATACCATGTCAGTGTGGCTGTTACTACGTCAGCCAAACAGTACGCATGGTAGAGCAACGTCGGGAAGGAACACGAGAGGTGCTTACACCTACGCTATCCAGAAAATTCAGCCGTGAGCCGTGGAAGAACACGCCTTAGAAAGTGGACATCGAATTCTATTCGACGAAACATGTCGATATGAAGGAGGGATTTTGCGATAGCGTCATAAAAGAAGCTATTGAAATAAAAACCGCTGAAAACACCATCAACAAGGACGGAACCCGACTATCGCGATGTTAAAACGGGCGCGACGGACGCGGAATGAAAACATGACTATATACAGTGTGTTACAAAAAGGGACGGCCAAATTTCAGGAAATATTCCTCACACACAAATAAAGAAAAGATGTTATGTGGAGATGTGTCCGGAAACGCTCAATTTCCATGTTAGAGCTCATTTTAGTTACGTCAGTATGTACCCTACTTCCTCTATTCACCTCCAGTTGGCAAAATAGAAGGAAGGTAATGTTGACTTCGATGTTTGTGTTGACATGCGACTCATTGCTCTACAGTACTAGCATCAAGCACATTAGTACGTAGCATCAACAGGTTAGTGTTCATCACGAACGTGGTTTTGCAGTCAGTGCAATGTTTACAAATGCGGAGTTGGCAGATGCCCATTTGATGTATGGATTAGCACGGGGTAATAACCGTGGCGAGGTATGTTTGTATCGAGACAGATTTCCAGAACGAAGGTGTCCCGACAGGAAGACGTTCGAAGCAATTGATCGGCGTCTTAGGGAGCACGGAACATTCCAGCCTATGACTCGCGACTGGCGAACACCGAGAACGACGAGGACACCTGCAATGGACGAGACAATTCTTCGTGCAGTTGACGATAACCCTAATGTCAGCGTCACAGAAGTTGCTGCTGTACAAGGTAACGTTGACCACGTCACTGTATGGAGGGTGCTGCGGGAGAACCAGTTGATTCCGTACCATATACAGCGTGTGCAGGCACTATCAGCAGCTGATTGGCCTCTACGGGTACACTTCTGCGAATGGTTCATCCAACAATGTGTCAATCCTCATTTTAGTGCAGATGTTCTCTTTACGGATGAGGCTTCATTCCAACGTGATCAAATTGTAAATTTTCAGAATCAACATGTGTGGGCTGATGAGAATCCGCACGCATTTGTGCAATCACGTCATCACCACAGATTTTCTGTGAACGTTTGGGCAGGCATTATTTGTCGGTGATGTCTTGATTGGGCCCCATGTTCTTCCACCAACGCTCAATGGAGCACGTAAATATGATTTCATACGGGATACCCTACCTGTGCTGCTAGAACATGTGCCTTTACAAGTACGACACAACATGTGGTTCATGCACGATGTAGCTCCTATACATTTCAGTCGAAGGGTTCGTATGCTTCTCAACAACAGATTCGGTGACCGATGGACTGGTAGAGGCGGACCAATTCCATGACCTCCACTGTCTACTGACCTCAACCCTCTTGACTTTCATTTATGGGGGCATTTGGAAGCTCTTGTCTACGCAACCCCGGTACCAAACGTAGAGACTCTTCGTGCTCGTATTGTGGACGGCTGTGATACAATACACCATCCTCCAGGGCTGCATTAGCGCATCAGGGATTCCATGCGACGGAGGGTGGATGCATGTATCCTCGCTAACGGAGGACATTTTGAACATTTCCCGTAACAAAGTGTTTGAAGTCACGCTGGTACGTTCTGTTGATGTGTGTTTCCATTCCATGATTAATGTGATTTGAAGAGAAGTAATAAAATGAGCTCTAACATGGAGTTAAGCGTTTCCGGACACATGTCCACATAACATCTTTTCTTTATTTGTGTGAGGAATGTTTCCTGAAAGTTTGCCGTACCTTTTTGCAACACCCTGTTTGTCGAGGAAGAGAGCACCAGTGACGTCACAGCTAGCAGTGCGGCTGTATAACGACGCGGCCACGTCGACACAGCAGTCAGTCTTACCACTTGACAATGACCGGGGAGAGCTCGGTCGGAAGCTCGTGCGATTTTAACCGCTGGAAGCCTGAGAATATTTTATTAATTCATATCGCCGAGAAACCATGCATTCATACAAGATCGATGGTATTGTCATGGGACGCCCCCTCTACCCACTGGTAGCTAATTTATTCATGGAAGACTTCGAGGACAAGGCACTGGACTCAGCAAGTTTTAAACCAACGGTCTTCTGGAGGTACGTGGACGACACATTTGTGGTATCGACGCACGGGATGAATGAATTACATCGATTTCTTGAGCATTAGAATTCCATCCATTCTAGTATCAAATTTACTATGGAAATATAAAAAAAACGTCTACCTCCCATTTTTGGATGTTGTCGCTCGCCGTAAAGTTGATGGCACATTAGGACACGCCGTATACCGGAAACCAACGTATACAAATCTAAATGTTCATGCCAGTAGCTGCCATCACCCTTCACAGACCGTATGTGTTCTTAAGACCTTAGTGCATAGGGCACACTGTATTTCCGATAAAGACAATTTGCAACAAGAGCTCACATACCTTAAGAGCATTTTTAAATCGAATGGATTTTCTCCGCAACAAATTTGTAGAGCATTCAATGTAAAACCTAGGAAGAAGATAGTAATTCTTTCAAATCTAGTACTTTTTTGCCGATGTGGGTGTATTCCTGAGAAATTCTGTGTTGTGGTGGTCTTTCACCCCCCCCCCCCCCCCCCATCCCCCCAACGAAGACTGCTGCAGCTTTACTCTGTGAAGGACGATTTACAGCTTCGTAAAGCGGGTGTGTATCAGATTTATAGCGGAAATTGTGAGAAATCGTACAGAGATCAAACAACACGCACCGTTCATGAGAGATGTGTAGAGCATCGAAGATACAAACGCTTATTACAGCCAGACAAGTCAGCTGTGGCCGAACATTGTCTTGGTACAGGTCATTCCATGAATTACAGTGATGTGAATATTTTAACATCCACGTCTTCCTTTTGGGAATCTGCCGTCAAGGTATAGAGATTAGAGCAGCTAATAATTTAATAAACAGAGATAATTGTTTTAATTTGGACAAAGCATGGAATCCGGCTCTTGGGGTAGTTGAACTGCAGAGAAGTCGTCACGGTGTCACCGCCGCCGCTCATACATCGATAAGCGAATCAAATGTCTGTACGCCTTCGCCACAGGCGGTGCATGTATAAGCGTATTTCTTTGCCGCCGACCAACATCTCTCACTCGCATGCGCAGTACCGCCGCGGTGGAGCATCTAAGGCCGCGCTTGGCATCTTGTCGTCAGTCTTATGACTCACTCTGAGGATGGCCGGACGATACGCGGCCGAAATATCAGCGGAGGAAATTTTATTTGCGCGGCTGCGTGCCCAAAATTTAATGGACTGTTCATTACGCGGCGAGAAATTGAAAATGGACAGTGGTTATGAAGTTTTTTAAGTGAGAAACTGAGGAAAAATAGGGAGGAAGCGTTTATGAAAAAGCACATCGCCGATTCAAAAATGAGCTTGTAATGTCTTCACTTACGTTGTACTATATCCCACAGTATGTCTCGTTTCACCAGCTATCGATGCCCCTTAATAATTACATTGTTTCATCGTATAATGAGGTCAATAATTAAGTTTTGCATGTTAACCATACGGCAAAGCACTCTTCTCTTTGCGTGCTGTCATTTGCGAAAATCTTGTTTCCATATCTCAAACCGTTTGAGATGTGAGGAATGTTGAGAATATCTCATTCTGGCTCTTTCGCTGGCTCGGACGGTTGCAGATGAGTGCGCTACATCAGATTAATTTTTCCGTCATTGGTGACTGAGACTTCCACCAAAGTCTAAAGAAAAATTCATTATCTCAGCTGAATTTTATACGCGACAACATATTATGTTATGTGTACCAAACGCAAAATCTTAGCAACCCCTATTTTCTATTTTAAACTTTTTCATATTTCATGCAGTGTCTTACTTAAATCGAAGTACCATAATAAATGTCACCATTAACGAAATGATGGGCACGTCACACGAAGCTGGCATATAAAGCTATAAGTAGGGAAAAAAGATTTTTTTTTACGGAATAGTATCTGTAAAATCGTTTGAGGAAGAACGCAGGGCGTGTGGCTCGCTTCTGCCATCGCAGTGTGTCGCCAGCCGGCTGGAAGTGACCAGACAAGGTCGGCCCCGCCTAAAGAAACAAATGAAATCGCTCAGTAACTGTTCCCTGCGCATCGGCCACTGTATCCAGCACGGATTCCACCATCTGCCACAGCATATTACACGGCTTGCAAGGTATAGGGTAGATGTGGACCAGTGATTTTCCACAGCTGCCACTATGCTCTGTATGTAAGTAAAGATTTTACAGCGGGTTTGTCGTTCAGAAATCGCATTTGAGTGTTGTTTGTTTGTGGGAAGACTGTGTGACACCTTGTGTACGAAGGGGAAACGTCTACCAGCACTTACCAAAGTCCGAGACTGCAGTTTGTCGTTACGCTGCTCGCGCTGTCACGTGAATACGGTGCCCATCGGTTCGCGAGGGTCACGTAGGCTGTTAATGGCCCTACGTGACTAGCGCCTGAGAGGCTCGACGTGCTGTTTGGTTGGCTGTGCAGGACCACACAGACACACCAGGTTCCCTGTGTCATGGAACGCAGCGAGCTCACTGGTGGCCAGAAGAGCGCCCTCACGGACAGTGCGGCGACGTCCAGCGACAACTGCTGTCGAAGCCCACATCGACGCGGCAGGAGACCGAGGCGGCCGACAGTGGAACTCCCAACAAGGAGACTGGACATACCAGAGTGGCACTATGTCGTCTTTGCAGACGAGTCCCAGTCCTGTGTACAACATCACATTGGACGTATCCATGCATGCAAGCTCTGAGGAGGACGAACGTTGCCAGGCTGCTTTCGTCATCTTCTCATGGGCTCATCATCTGACTTGTTGGTATGGGGTACCACTGGGTAAATAAGATGATCGCGTCTTGTCCACACAGATGGTAATTTGGACTGTACCTATCACATTTCTGGCGCCTTAAGGACGAATGCTATGACCCTTCTCCGAGATCTTCGTGACATTATCTTTCAACACATTACACCAACATCACATGTTGCCCATGCTGTGCTGACCTGTGCCGCACACCGGAGTATATTTACCGAAATTATGGCCAAAATGGCAAAAATGGACGTTTGGTCAACTATTGTAGCAAGTACATGAAAGGTTCTCGGTTCACTTGCCTCGTCAAATTTTCAGAAAATTCCACGCTTTCGATGATACCCTCCACCATCGTCGTCAGGGACTAAAACTGACTGTCGTGAACTGGCAAGGTTCCCTCTTTCATACTCATAGGAAGGCATCTGATTTGCTGGATTACGTCACGGTGGAGCATACAGATATGTTGCCCCCCTACGTAGATAGATTTTGCTTGCAATCTAGCGATGCATGCAGCACCATCTATCGCATCACGCTGTGAACTGCGAGAAGTAAGAAAATAAACCAACGTGCAATTGAAAAGAACTTTGCGAGAGGCCTGGGACAATCACCTGCTGTGATCGGTAACATTAGACAAGTCAACGTAGCAGAACCAACCTAGATTACACACACTAACATTCACTTCTCAATACGCACATATATAACACAGTACATAGCTATAATTAGTTTGAAGGCGCATTTAAAAATTGCGAGAAAAGTATGGCAAACTAACTACATATGGAACAATCACACACGTGACGAGCAATTCGGTGCCCTAGTAGAAGCAGTCCTGTCATCACGTCACCAGTAAAATCGGTACAGCAAATTAAGGGTATCACACGAATCTACTTTGAAATTTTCAAGTACAAAAGGTTAAGAACTAGTGCAAAGTGGCATGGTACAAACTGAAAGACAGGCAGACAAACTAACAAATGCATGCCGAGTCATCCCAGGCCCATCTCTATGGACGGCAGTGGAGTAGTTTAGGGGTATTCACAACTACAGTTAACCTAGTAGTGAAAGGGAGTGCTTTAAAGGTTTGAAACTATCAAAAATAATTTTGGCCAGGATTTCGGTACATGTAATCCACTGTTGGTTGGTTGAATTGTTGGAAGGCACCAAACAGCAAGGCCATCGGTCCCTCACATTATGGAAGGATGGGGAAGGAAGGTGGCTATGCCCTTTCAGAGGAACCATCCCGGCATTTGCGTGAAGCGATTTGGGGAAATCACCGAAAACCTAAATCAGGATGGCGGAATGGGTTTGAACCGTCGTTCTCCCTAACTAGAGTCCAGTGTGGTAACCACTGCGCCACCATGCTCAGTATATAATCCTCTTTGAGTCGATACAGAGCGTTCCAGACTGTTGCTTTAAACAGACACCAGAAACACTGGCTACGAACTGTGCAGAGACAGCCACAACAGGGGGTGAAACCCGTGTAGGGGCTACACGTAACACGACTTCGGTTCGCTGTCAGGCCACTTGCAGTGCTGCAAGTTTATTAATGCATCATGTCGCTTTCTTATTGGATGATCGTTAGGTTCTGTGTTTGTTTTCGTTCCGTAGTGAACGGAACTTAACAGATGCTCGTTTCAAATCATTGTGCTTCTTATTCCTTATTGTGTGCTTTGCACTCTTTGAGTTACGTTGTAAGTATGTTGCTCATATTCTGATTGAGCTCTGTTGACATCAGTAATACTGGGTCGGGTAAATGATTCCATATTTGGTTGTTGTTCATATAAAACAGAAGTTAGTTTCTTCACATGATGTTCTGAGATTTATGATTTTTGTTACCACTTACGAATCTGTGTGTTAACTACGCGATTTAGACAATTGTTAAGAACGCCGCTTTTATTATACTTTATGTGGTGTCACCGCCAGACACCGCACTTGCTAGGTGGTAGCCTTTAAATCGGCCGCGGTCCGGTAGTATACGTCGGACCCGCGTGTCGCCACTATCAGTGATTGCTTACCGAGCGCCGCCACACGGCAGGTATAGTCTAGAGACTCCCTAGCACTCGCCCCAGTTGTACAGCCAACTTTGCTAGCGATGGTTCACTGTCTACATACGCTCTCATTTGCAGAGGCGACAGTTTAGCATAGCCTTCAGCTACGTCATTTGGTACGACTTAGCAAGGCGCCATATTCAGTTAATATGAATGTATTCTGAACAGATAATATTGTGAATCATGTACCGTCAAGAGCGACGTTCATCATTAATGGATTAAAGTTAAGTATCAAAATAATTGCGTCCGCTTTCTGAATTCTAATTCCTTGTCATGTTCCAGATCTGACGTCAGTATAGTTCTTTCCTCCTCACGCCAGCCTGCGTGTGCTAAAACGCGTGCATTTTGGCCTCCTCTTGTAACACGGTGTTGGCTCTTCTGCCAACACAACACTTTATATCTGTTTACATACGTGTCCTGTACTTTCACGCTTTTAATGAAGAACTCCATCTTAGCGGGTGTCGACAGTATTGCTATTCCACATTATTACATCTGTTGCGGAACTTGTATCTAATTCTGCATTGAGTGCTGTTGCTTCTCGTCACTGGATGCCATGCGTTTCACAATGGCTCGAAGAGTGTCGATGTAGGTGTAGATGTCTGTTTCGTAGTCTCAGTAACTAGCAAATGTTTTCACACGTTATTAACAGGCAGTGCAGATAGTGCATTTTAGCAGAAGTCAATGAAAATTTTGGTGGAGTACGAAAAACGAATGGGAACAAAAATAACAAAGGATACGAAGAGTACACTAACAATGGATTTCAATCGAGGTTCTTAAGCTGTAACAAAAATACGTGAGTCTGCAGAACACCGCGAGACAAAACCAGTGTCCTTTAGCATGCAACAAAAACAAATACAGAAGCATTTAGTTCACCCTATAATACGGATGTCAGCAAAAATTAAACAGAATACGAGCATCGTATTTGCAATGCAATTCAAAGACTGCAATACACATAGAGAGGTCCTCAAGTGGTTTGAATGGCTGTGAGCACTATGGGACTTAACATCTGAGGTCACCAGTCTCCTAAAACTACTTAAACCTAACCAACCTAAGGCCATCACACACATCCATGCCCGAGGCAGGATTCGAACCTGCCACCGTAGCGGTCGCGCGGTAGAGATGTCTTAATCGGGAACATAATTTCAACTCGATTACAGCCAAACGGTAGAAATTGCATTATTGGGTTTTAAAATAAATGTACTTTGGCACCAGACCCACTCATATAAATGAAAAATATTATCATATAGTACTCGCATTTTGCAGAGCAAGAATACAGATTATCACGTCATATTTCCCCGAATTCAATGTTCACCGCCAGGCCATTTGGAGCGCTAGTGTCGGTCTCTGCGACCGTACCTTAACATAGTCGCTACTCTTGTGATATTTTGGTATTCTGTGTGGCGGATCACCACCATCCATTCAGTACGATACAGAGTCGTATCAGCGTGGAATGTCTCGCGGCACCCCTGTCTGTCACACGAGCTTAGTTCGACTCGATGTGCTGCCGCTTGTCACTGCCTGATGTAGCTTCACTGTCTATTAATTTTCGAAGCCTGAATGAACAAAAAATTAAGTACTCTAACTAGAAGAGAAACCAGGCATTGAGCAAGTATTTATTTCTTCTAGTCTTCCGTTATTCCATCTCTTCCTCCCGCTTCACTCTGTCCACCTTCTTCCCCCCTTTCTCTAGCCATCCTCTCTCTCTCTTTATCCACTCTTCTCCCCCTCTCTCTGTCCATTTCCTCTCTTCTGCTGTACATGTCCTCCTCCTCCTCCCCTCGTCTCTCTCCACGCTATCACGCTCACCCCAGCAGGAAGCTGGTGGTTTTTAGCTCTTCATTCTAGACAGCGACTAATATGTGTGCCAAATATAACTGAAGTCGTTCCAAGGATTAGGATGAGCATTTTACCGCTAGTTTGCTCGTATACGTACACGTCACCTAATTTCAGACAAATTTCGATCATATTTGTATACATATTTCACCTGTATGCCTAGCGAATTTTCACCCTGCTGTTGTGTTTTCATATAGCTAAATGTTTATGACGTCGTATATCCTGAAATATGTGTTGTACAAAAAGATAATTTTCCAGGTAGATCCAGCAGTATACGTGGCCACTATCTGCGAAATGCGTTGTGAACACAGTTGGCAGTAAAGAAGTAATAAATTAAAACGTCACACATCATCTGACAGTTTCTCGCGCATCTCACTGTTTATGACGTAATATCTCTTGAACTATTTGTTATAAAATTATATATTTTTGTAGGTACGTTGAGCGGCATATATGGATTATGTTTGCGACTAGAGTTGGTTTCAAATAAGTGATAAATTAAAACGTCATGCATAATCTGAACGTTTTTCACTCATGGTTCAGGAGACATGTCAAATACTGAGATGAGCTGTAGAATGATACATTGTAGGTACATTCAGCGACAAATGTGGATATTGTCTGCAAAAAATGTTGCAAATAGAATAAGTAGCAACTAAGTAATAGATTTAAACGTCTTGCATGATATGGTAGTTTTCCACGCAGTCAGTGTTTATGAAGTCTTGTCGCCTAAACTACACTCCTGGAAATGGAAAAAAGAACACATTGACACCGGTGTGTCACACCCACCATACTTGCTCCGGACACTGCGAGAGGGCTGTACAACCAATGATCACACGCACGGCACAGCGGACACACCAGGAACCGCGGTGTTGGCCGTCGAATGGCGCTAGCTGCGCAGCATTTGTGCACCGCCGCCGTCAGTGTCAGCCATTTTGCCGTGGCATACGGAGCTCCTTCGCAGTCTTTAACACTGGTAGCATGCCGCGACAGCGTGGACGTAAACCGTATGTGCAGTTGACGGACTTTGGGCGAGGGCATATAGTGGGCATGCGGGAGGCCGGGTGGACGTACCGCCGAATTGCTCAACACGTGGGGCGTGAGGTCTCCACGGTACATCGATGTTGTTGCCAGTGGTCGGCGGAAGGTGCACGTACCCGTCGACATGGGACCGGACCGCAGCGACGCACGGATGCACGCCAAGACCGTAGGATCCTACGCAGTGCCATAGGGGACCGCACCGCCACTTCCAAGCAAATTAGGGACACTGTTGCTCCTGGGGTATCGGCGAGGACCATTTTCAACCGTCTCCACGAAGCTGGGCTACGGTCCCGCACACTGTTAGGCCGTCTTCCGCTCACGCCCCAACATCGTGCAGCCCGCCTCCAGTGGTGTCACGACAGGCGTGAATGGAGGGACGAATGGAGACGTGTCGTCTTCAGCGATGAGAGTCGCTTCTGCCTTGGTGCCAATGATAGTCGTATGCGTGTTTGGCGCCGTACAGGTGAGCGCCACAATCAGGACTGCATACGACCGAGGCACACAGGGCCAACAGCCGGCATCATGGTGTGGGGAGCGATCTCCTACACTGGCCGTACACCTCTGGTGATCGTCGAGGGGACACTGAATATTGCACAGTACATCCAAACCGTCATCGAACCCATCGTTCTGCCATTCCTAGACCGGCAAGGGAACTTGCTGTTCCAACAGGACAATGCTCGTCCGCATGTATCCCGATCCACCCAACGTACTCTAGGAGGTGTACGTCAACTACCCTGGCCAGCAAGATCTCCGGATCTGTTCCCCATTGAGCATGTTTGGGACTGGATGAAGCGTCGTCTCACGCGGTCTGCACGTCCAGCACGAACGCTGGTCCAATTGAGGCGCCAGGTGGAAATGGCATGGCAAGCCGTTCCACAGGACTACATCCAGCATCTCTACGATCGTTTCCATGGGAGAATAGCAGCCTGCATTGCTGCGAAAGGTGGATATACACTGTACTAGTGCCGACATTGTGCAAGCTCTGTTGCCTGTGTCGATGTGCCTGTGGTTCTGTCAGTGTGATCATGTGATGTATCTGACCCCAGGAATGTGTCAGTAAAGTTTCCCCTTCCTGGGACAATGAATTCACGGTGTTCTTATTTCAATTTCCAGGAGTGTAAATGTCGTTCCACGATGTAATTTTCTGCTACATTCAGAGCTATAGGCGAATACTGTCTGCATAAAAAATTGGCCACGAAAACGTTAGCAACAAATACCCAATTAATTAAAACGTCACTTGCCAAGTGAACAGCAACACTGTAGTAAGTGACATTTTTTTTTGTTTTCATCATTTTTTGGTGTTATGAGAGAGAAAAAGTTTCGTAAAGATTTGAAATTATGTGTCAAGTTTATTGCAAGTCTGTAAGTGATCTGAGCTACAAATGCTGGATGACTGAAGAGTGGGTGTTCTGGCTCGTGGGCTGCGCTGGTTTTGCACTCCCACCCCCCACCCCCAACCCTTGTGGTCCTTACCACCACAGTGCTCCTTTCCACTCAGTAAATGATACGTGCACCAAGTTTGGTTGAAATTCGTCCTGTGGTTTAGGCAGAGGTGTGGAACGAACATACATACATACACATATACATACAAACATGTATATAATTTGTGTGAAGTACACAGTGAGAAGATTTAGTTATTTACTCTCCTTCCAGTGCAGTTTTAACACTCTCAATACCAAGCCATTTTCAGTAACGTGTATTACCAAAGAGAGGGGGGCGGGGGGCTACTTTGTACCCACAGTAAAGAATTTATAAAATAAAAACGTTTCATTACTTGTTTTTAAATTGCGTTATGAACATAATCAGGATCCAGTACCTCAACATGTCTTATAAAATGCATTTTTGAAAACAGTTTTAACCTTTCACTTACATCACTTTTAAGTTAAGTAAGTCTAATTATCTTGAGAAAAATTATTAGTAAAATTCGTTATAAAACTATTGAAGTGCACTTTACTATAATTAAAATAGTTACAAATACCTGACGTAATATAGAAATATATGTTATGTACATAACATAGTGTCGTGAGAGTAATTATTCACGACTTTCTTGGGCTTGGAACATACAACAGTTTTTTGCTGTTTTGCACATATGTACCTCTTACAATTGTGGCAGACTATTATTGTTTTGTTCACTTTGTTGTACTTTTCTGCTTTCGAAAGGCTTTCACTAACACACAAAAGACATCTACCTTTACCTCCATGAGCTTCCTTTGCACCGTAGTCCTGCTGGATTTTCCTCTGAGAATACCCTCCATTCTTGAAACTACAGGCTTTGGCAGTCCAGAAATATTTTTAGCCCTTTCTTCAGTGTATGGTTTCGCGAGCTGTAGTCCAAGTTCTTGAAGAATAAGTCGTCACTTACTAGGTTCTTCTTATCCCAGTCCGGCAAGTTCAACAAAAATAGTGTAGACCTATTCACCACTGCTATGCACACAAGAGTACAGAAAAGAGATAGCGCCCACCTTCTTGTAGCCCTCTTAGTTGAATATTTCCTCACCATTGGATCTATCGTGTCAACGCCACCTTTAGTCTCATTATAGTATAAATTTATGATCAGATGATAGAAATAGCAGATTTCTTTTGGGTTTTTTACGGGGGATACAATTGTTATTGGAATATTTCCAACACTAATATGTAATTCTCGTCTTGAGATGTCTCTCAGTTCTTGAGGTATGTGTTTCCAATTAGCTTGTAATGTTCCCACGAGAGTCAGTTTGTGATTCCTCTATAGATCTTCGGCCAAATCAATTGAAGTGTAATATCTATATGTGGTGACCTTTCTCACTGAATTATGTATAGGAACTTTCAGGCGTTTGACCACAGCTGCAGCGGAATTTGAGTGCTGTGTACCATTATTTCTTTTCCCAGCATAAGGCTCCGTGCAGATAACATATCTAGTTTTAGCGTCTGTGAGCATGCGTGTAAGTACACCGTATTTACCATGCTTTTCCTTCACGAAGACCTTGACGGGATACCTGCCACGGAACAATGGAAACTTTTTATCAATAACAGTGTGCATCCCAACAGAATAATATTTTGGACAAAATTCATTCTTTTTATCAAAAACTTCTTGTATTGCAGCAAACTTATCACGTTTATTGCGATCGCTTCGTGACTCTCTGTGATCAAATCTTATTACTTTAGTAAGCTGCTCGAATCTGATACGACTTGTAGCAGTATAAACAAACGTTCCTTAAGTAAAGAACCATAAATCTGTAAATGATGACTTACTGTCGTTTTCCTTCCCAATTATAATAAATAGTCCTATATACGCCATGAACGCAGGTCTGTCTGTCTGTCTGTCTGTCTGTCTTGGGTATTTTCTGCCTCAATGCTTCTTGATTGGTATGCTTTATTATGATGTTGACAATTTCTGGAGACAAAAACTCTTCAAATATGTCTGTTATTGTTCCTAGTTTACCTTCGTCTCTTATGCCTTCTCTTTCTTTCACTGTGTTTTCTGCTACTCGTCTTCTAATTTGAGGTGGTTTGGAGGTATAAATTTTTCCAGTGCTTGTAATATCCTTGTCACTAACCTCGCAAACTGCGACGTCATCAGTTTCAGGTACCCAGAGTTCATCATCAGCTTCTGTAAGTGCTCTATCATTGTCCACATCCTAGCGCACAACACAATCCTCTTCAGGTCCACTCACTACAGCTTCAGTTTGATCAGATTCCATTTGAGAAGCCGTAGCTTCTTCCAAAATCTGTGGTATTTCTCCATCAGTAAGTGAATGTCGACAAGTTTTGAAGCACAGTTGTATTAAGACTGAACTAAGTGCCACTGAACAGGAAACAATAAAGAAACAAAGGGAAATGAATCATTGTTGGGACCATTGTTGCTATCAGTCCAGAGAAATATAATTTCCATGTGTTCTAAGGTCATATAATGCTGTTATTTGTGGAGTAAGACAAACATTGTGGAAGTCTCATCTACTACCAAGCGGGTAAGACATTATGACCACCTCCCTTCAACTTAAAATTTCGGATTAAGCTTAAACGAAAAATGTAAATCAATCATAAAATCTGTAAGAAGATTTCATCAAAGACAACAAACATTTTTTACAAAACTTAAGAAAATAAAGTACCCGAGTAGATTTCAATATTTTCAAAAGGTGGGTACAAAGTACCCCCCCCCCCCCCTGGTAATGCGAGTATTGCGAGGGTTACTGGTCAAGACTGTAAGTGATTAGGATTTCCATTACTATATTTGACCGATATACTACTAACTCGCAAAAAAGAAACGATATTGCTCGCATTACTAACGATTTCTTTTAACGAACATTTTCTGAGTATGTCGTTTTTGACCTGCGATAGCGCCACTACGCCATCACAAAAATTGCATCAAAACTGATAAAGTGGACCAACAATTTCCTGCAAACGTGTTCTTACGCTCTATAGAGAAATTTCAAGTAGCGCTTCTGACACGAAAGAAACGACAATGATGTCCCGATACCGGATACGCTCCGTTGCTGTAACCTGCTCTGAGGCAGACGAGAGGACCTTGCTGAATTGCCCTCTGCCACTTCCTTCATACCTACCGCAGTTCAAGGTCAGTGTCGCACGTGTACTTCCTTGCGTACGTATAGTACGACACAGTTCTCAAAAAAGGTTGAAATATCGCCTTTGCTTAATATACTCGGAAGTTCTGTAACCTTCACAGAACTCTTATAATTATCTTCTTAATATATTCCTCCGCAAGTGAGTGTGCTGCGAAATGATTGGCCCGTGTCACGCACACGGCGCCTTCAACCATACCGCTAGAAAATAGACTGAAGCACCAAAGAAACTGGTATAGGCATGCGTATTCAAACACAGAGGTATGTAAACAGGGAGAATACGGCGCTGCGGTCGGCAACGCCTACGTAAGACAAGTGTTTCGCGCAGTCGTTAGACCTGTCAAGGCTGCTACAATAGGTCATGATTGTGAGTTTGAACGGGATGTTACTGTCCACGCACGAGCGATGGGACACAGCATCTCCGAGGTAGCGAAGAATTGGGGATTTTCCCGTACGAGGATTTCACGAGGGTACCGTGAATATCAGAAATCCGGCAAAACATATAATTCCCGACATCGCTGTGGCCGGAAAAATATTCGGCAAGAACGGGACCAACGACGACCGAAGAGAATCGTTCAATGTGACAGAAGTGCAGTCCTTTCGAAAATTGCTGCAAATTTCAATGCAGTTGGAGTGATATGGGGCCCCTGATACGTCTAGATACTACTCTGACTCGTTCCTAAGCATCCTGTCTGATCACCTGCATCCGTTCACTTTCATTGTGCTTTCCGACGGACGTGGGCAATTTCAGCAGGACAGTGCGACACCCTACACGTCCAGAATTGCCTCAGAGTGGCTCCAGGAACACTTTTCTGAATTTAAACACTTACGTTGGCCACCAAGGTGCGCAGCCACGAAAATTATTGAGCATATCTGGGATGCCTTGCTACGTGCTGTTCAGAAGAGATCTCCACCCCCTCGTATTCTTATGGATTTATGGACAGCCCTGCAGGATTCACAGCGTCAGTTCTGTACGGCATTACTTCAGACGTTAGTCGAGTCCATGCCACGTCGTGTTGCGGCACTTGTGTGTTCGTGGGGGACCTACACGATATTAGGCAGGTGTACCAGTTTCTTTGGCTCTTCAGTGTATATTACCATCGGATTGGCAGTTCTAACATAACATTTGCGTGTGGTACGTGACTCACATTGTCCCTTACATACTCACTTCAACGAGAGACACAACGGGCGTTAGTGACTACTTAAATATGCAACAGTAGTTTTAATAACCAACTTACAACAGAAATAGAAATAATTTTCCTGCAATTTTCTAGAAATTTCTCCCAGTAAAATAGATTAATAGCCGCTGTACATGTATTTTGATTGTTTTTTTAAGAAGAGTTGTTATTGCTTGTTTTTCCTGTGAAGAGGAGCCTTTTTCTTGTTGTCTTCCAGAGTAATTTGTTATAACTTCCTTTCTTCGCGTGACGATGTTTAACAATTTTGCGAAGAGGAGTGTTACTTCACAGTTTATTCCATTCTTTTGTATGAAGAAGTTGTTTCTCTGCTTTTCACGAAGCAGCTCACCTTGTACAAAGACCAGGTTATAGTTGTGAGAGGGTTACTTAAGCATTCTGGAAGAGGAATCAGGTCGAATCCTGTGAGGAAAATACCGTTACGAGCTACAAGCCTCCATCAACTTAGGAATTCTTTTATGGTGAGCGTAAGACGGAGCTAAATGGGAAAAGTAAAAAGGAGCGTAGCTGTGATTCGAATCTTGCTAGTAACAATGTCTATTTTTAGTATTTATGTTTCACATTTATTAACAAATGAAAATGACATTATCTCATAGTCTTTAATGATAATAAAATCTCTCCATTTCGAATTACTGACCGCGTAAAAATTTGATATAGAGAGGCGAAATGCGTTTATTAAATAAGAAAGTTGTACATCAACAACGTAGTTCAATCTCTAGAAATGAAAATAGGGTTTATTTTGTATCTGATGTTTCGCATTTTTGTACCCAATAAATTTTAAAAAGGACGTTATTTTTATTAAAAAATGTGATTCGATAGTTGATAAGAAACGTTTCCATATCATCACAAATTCGGTATTTAAATAAAAGTAAAAGTGGATGCTAATAGCGAAATTCGAACTAACGATTTTACGCTTACAGGCCTCTACGAAATGGCTCTGAGCACTGTGGGACTTAACATCTGAGGTCATCAGTCCCTTAGAACTTGGGTTAGTTGGGTTTAAGTAGTTCTATGGACATTACACACATACATGGACAAGGCCTTTACAATATGCATTTCAATGCCAGTGAATACGTTAATGGTAATAAATTTTTTGTACGGTACTCAATAATGAAGAGAATTCTTATGATATTCAAGAGCGACATATTCGAGGTGTTTCTTATTTAATTGTGTCGTATTTCGTTAGAAAGTTGCTATCCCAACACAAACCTGCTGGGAGACGCGTGGGAAGAGAGTCGCTGAGGTTCTGGAAGGTACCGGCAGGGATGTGGAGCCGTGCCAAGTCTACAGCCGTGGCCAGCCTGGCTACTTGTCTCAGCTGAGCAAGCATGGAACGAGCAGCCCCATCCAGCCACTCTTTGAAACCACTCGTACACTGTGAGCTGTGTGACTCGTTGCATTGTCCTGCTGGTAGATGCCATCGCGCTTAGGAAAAACAAACTGCATGTAGAGGTTGACATCGACGCATATTTGTGTTGATCCACTGTGGTTTCCAGAATGACAAGATCATTCAAGGAATTTTGTGTCGTCTTGTTGTCACTGTTGACTTGTATTGTACGAAGCAAGGAGAGCATGTTGTTTGGTGGCCAGTATCCTCTTCTATAACAAAAAGTGCATGGGTGTATTAACAGGGTTCTTTACTTATAAGAACAAGAAGTTACTTAAGATGGCCGACTTTTACTTCACACAAGACCTGGACTATGCACACTATTCTGATGGCTAGGTACTGACTGTGAGCTAGAGGCTGAGCTAACTGCGATTTCGACTCCCATTAGGCTGTGACTGATGACTCAGTTCGTTGACTCACTGGACGCCTGCTGACTACCCCCCTCTCCACCCCAAATCTGCGGCGGCGATCTAAATACTGGAGGTCGAGAGGGCGCTGGCGGCGCATTGTTTGCGAGTGCGTCTTTGGCCTCTCTCCCGATAGGCTCGCTTGCTCCGGTGACTACAATCAATCTTCTCACAACCTCTGTGTCACCTGCTGTGCTGGCGAGATCTTATGCCAGCACATTACCTCCCCCCCCCCCCCTCCCCCCGAAATGGCACACCGTTGCCGTGTAGTGAGGCAGTTAATGACAATGGGGAGGGAGGCAGGATGCTGGACGTAGAGATGAGCGAGGAGCCGTAGCTGTGGAGAATGGCGTGCTTCTGGCTGTACCCTGCCTTCTGGCTTGTGAGGCAACAGCAACGCACTCCAGAAAACTGCTGCCAGGCCGCACATTCAGGCCTAAGGGCGTGTCCTGGGGCGACGAGGGCGACGGCGATGCAGATGCCATGTCCACCTCCATTGGGTCGGCGAGCGGGTACGGTCAGGGCGAGGGCGTATCGTCCATCTGTTCCTTGGTGGCACCAGCGGGCATCTGCGAAGGCCGTGCGCCCCTGTGAGGCAGTGAACATGGGGGAAGGAAAGCAGCAGAATGGTGGAGAGATGACACGCACGAATTTGGTTCTGATGGCGGCGGTGCAAACCATTCGGAGCTGCAATCAAATATGTAAAGAGCCAATGCGTTCCTGAACCACGCCTCTTGCACCAGCGCTCACTGTTGCCATAAACAGTACAAAAAAAAAACAAGATTACGCGGCACGAAGCGGTACCTGCGGCCCATTCGCGGCACCGGATGCTGTGGTGGGTGTAGCAAGTGAAGCACTGACCTATGGCTGCGGCCGTGCAGAAGTTCCGGCAGTGATGATCCGTCTCGTGGGTGTGAGCGATAGGAGGCGGAAAAGAGTTGCAGCGCCTGTTCCGAATTAGAATCTTAATAATTTTACAATAAAACACCATTCCGAGGTTTTTAATTTAAACTATTAATCAGATTTTATTCTGTATTATAGTACATGTGTAGGTGGTGAGAAGCTTGGCCACTGTTGTTTGCAAGTCCGTATGAAGCGATCTGCTTGTCCGCTGGTCTGCGGGTGAAACGGAGCACTTGTTAGATGACGAATGCCGTTTCGTTCACAAAACTGTTCAGGGTTTGCCATGAAAACGTTCCCAATACCACAACGCTCCCGCCTCTGGCCTGGACTCTTCTGACGACTGTTGCCGGGTGTTTTCTTTTAGATGTTTCTAGCCATAAACGCCAGCAGCCGTCAGTCTAGTGGACCATAAAAACGGGAACCACGTGATGAGGCCATCTGTTGCCACTGGGTGGACGTCCAATTACGGTACTGGGCTGCGAATTCCAGCCTCTGTCGACGACGAACAGCGGTCAGCATGCTGACCTGAAGCGGGCGCCTGCTGTAGAGGTTCAGACACAGCAACGTGTGGTGAACGGCCGCTGAGGAGACGCAGTCGGCAGCCCCTCGGCTAAGATGGGCGGCCAGCTGCTCAACAGCTGCTCGTCTCTTCGGCCGTACACGTCTCCACAGCCATCATTCACTCCTGTCATCTGTGGGGCGCGCTGCACTACACTTCCACTGGCGCCAGGTTTCGTTAGCGCCGTCTTACCGTTGACTTCATCCTTCAGCCACGGTGACAGCGAACAATTTTTAAACTTAGCCCTTTCTATCCCTGGCTCGAAAAACAATTGTCGTGCCCTTTTGGTCGCCAATTCAGTTTCTCCTTTTCCTATCAACGACTGCACCGTTTACCGCGTCCCCTGACACGCTATGCGTACACCCTCCACTGCTAGAGCTGCACTTGCTGTCTGTGAGTGGTTACTGCATGTGTGACGCTCTTTCAGTGATTACATAATACTGTCAAGTTACAAAGAACTTGACAGTATGAGCCCATTTATCAGTTTGACGTTGCGCTCCTTCTCTCCTAGCTGCTATGCACTGATTCGGTTGAGGAAGATGCCATAAGGTCAGTTTACCCCGGAGCCACTGCGCTGAAACAGTTTATTTGGTGTCTTCAGTCCCCAATACTCGGTCTATGTGCAATCTTGAGATGCAGATCTCCAATCTAAATGTACATGTGCACCACTGCAAACATTCTATTTTCAGTTGGTCATCCTGCTAAGATGCAGATGTGCTAATGCCGTCTACATTATTTAATGGGACCCACATAGCAAGTCTTTCTGTTCAGTACGGGACGTTGGCCAGCAGAGATGTCTATTGAGGCAATGGAGGACTGCAGGATAGGTGTGTTGAATCTGCAAATATCTTACATTAGGTGTCAGGTTACCAACTTGGGAATGCTTGGTAAACACCCCCCCCCCCCTCCACCCTATTCCCCGAGAACCAGTGAGAATTGATTAAAGTCCCCAGAGTAGTCATCGAGGCAACTTTGTCATGTGACAAAGGTGACGACAACCGGCTCACTTACTCTCCCCTCTAAGCAATGAGGATCAAGCATTACCTCCTCCCCTCTTTTATAACTGGGACACTTGAGTGCGAGGGGCTACTCCAGAGCTGTAAAGCACGGGGGGGGGGGGGGGCATCAGCCAATGGCTATTTGTTTGTAACGAATTACATTAAGTCATGTCACTTGAGTTATATTTGTTAATACCAGTATTATATAATTAGAGGCACCAGCGGATGCCGCATCCAGGAAGTACTCTCATTATTCCATATTTTTTTGTAGTTTTCACCCATTTTCATATTTTTTTGTGTATTCCTCAGTTTTATGTATTTTTCTTTCTTTTTCTTATTGCTACCAGATTTTCCACAATTTTACGTATTTTCCACCACACTTTTCCCGGCGTCACGTCGCCATTGTGACTCTATCTGCCAATCACAGTCCAGCGTGGTTCCGATTTACGGATCACTGCTAAGCCACCACTCCATTACTAGTGTGTGTGTTACGTCATAGTGTTAGAAATGAAGAAATTGGTAGAAATAGTGACGTCTCGTCTAATACATAATAAAGAATTTCTAACCAAAGATATTCTATGTATAACAAATACTACACTGTGATACATAAATACCAAATACATCGTCAGATTGTGTGATGTCATAGCGATATTTTGATGCTTCCAATCAAAGCTACTGTGTTTGTACAACAGCACTACAAAATATGCCTCTGGAGAGGTGAGCAGTATCTGCAACAAACCTACCTAATGAACAGCACATCACCTGCAGGATGGCCCTCCACTCAGAGACCCAAGGAAACTGAGTTTTGTCATTTAATACTAACATGGCATTCTGAGTCATATGTTTCTTCATTTCAAGTATTTCCAGGTGGATCATCCTTTTGATATTCTTTACAGAATGTAAAATCTTACAATCAACATAATTTGAGCGATTAGTTTTCTGTTATCAGATAATTAGCAAAGGTTTAACCTTTCTTTCTTAATCTGTAGTTTCTCTCATGTTCAGATAACCTAAGTTATTGGTCTGCCGCTGTGGTTGCCCCGGTTGCTGCCAACAGTGGGGCTGAGCCCTCGCCTGTGGTTGATTGGGAGGTCGTTCCAAGGCCTGGCAGGCAGCGAAAGGCGTCCCCGGAGGCTGATCAGAAAGCCTCCCCGGTGTGTCTGACAAACCGGTTTCAGGCACTGTCTCTGGCTGAGCCAGATGCAGCTGCCTGCCCTATTTCAGAGGATCATTGTCAGCCTTCAAGGTCCAGGCAATCGCAGAGGGTGGGCTTACTGGTAGTTGGGAGCTCCAATGTTAGGCGCGTAACGGGGCCCCTTAGGGATACGGCGGCTAAGGAGGGGAAGAAATCCAGTGTGCACTCCGTGTGCATTCCGGGAGGAGTCATTCCTGATGTGGAAAGGGTCCTTCCGGATGCCATGAAGAGCACAGGGTGCAGCCAGCTGCAGGTGGTGGCACATGTCGGCACTAATGACGTGTGTCGCTCTGGATCTGAGGAAATTCTCTCTGGATTCCAGCGGCTATCTGATTTGGTGAATGCTGCCGGTCTTGCTTACGAGATGAAGGCAGAGCTCACCATCTGCATCATCGTTGACAGAAACGACTGCGGACCTTTGGTGCAGAGCCGGGTGGAGGGTCTGAATCAGAGGCTCAGATGGTTTGGCGACCGTATTGGCTGCAGATTCCTTGACTTGCGCCATAGGTTGGTGGGGTTTCGGGTTCCGCTGAATAGGTCAGGAGTTCACTACACTCATCTGGCGGCTACATGGGTAGCAGAGGCTGTGTGGCGTGGACTGGGCGGTTTTTTAGGTTAGATGGTCTCGGGAAAGTGCGGGATGGGCTGCAATGCCAAAGGGTGCTTGGCAAATACAGGACTTGCTTGGATCAAGGAACAGTCGGAATTATCGTTGTAAATTGTTGTAGTTGCGCTGGAAAAGTCCCTGAGCTTCAAGCGCTAATAGAAAGCAGAGAAGCTGATATCGTTATAGGTACAGAAAGCTGGCTAAAGCCTGAAATAAGTTCCGCAGAAATTTTTACGAAGTCTCAGACGGTGTTCAGGAAAGATAGATCAGGCAGAATTGGTGGTGGACTGTTTGTGTCTGTCAGTAGTGGTTTATCTTGTAGTGAAGTCGAAGTAGATACTCCGTGCGAATTGGTGTCTGTGGAGGTTATACATAACAGCCGAATTAAGTTAATAACTGGCTCCTTCTACCGACCCCCAGACTCCGATGATACAGTTGCGGAACAGTTGAGAGAAAGTTTGAGTCTCGTAACAAATAAATACCCGACTCATACGGTTATAGTTGGTATGTTGGCAAAAATACTTGTTCAAAACCGGTGGTAGGCAGAAAACGTCTGCCGAGATTGTCCTAAATGCTTTCTCCGAAAATTATTTCGAGCAGTTAGTCGACGAACCCACGCGAATTGTAAATGGTTGCGAAAACACACTTGACCTCTTAGCCACAAACAATCCAGAGCTGATAGAGAACATCATGACTGATACAGGGATTAGTGATCACAAGGTCATTGTAGCTAGGCTCAATACCATTTCTTCCAAATCCATCAGAAACAAACGCAAAATAATTTTATTTAAAAAAGCGGATAAAGTGCCACTAGAAGCCTTCCTAACAGACAATTTCCATTCCTTCCGAACTGACTATGCGAATGTAGACGAGATGTGGCTCATATTCAAAGATATAGTAGCAACAGCAATTGAGATATTTATACCTCATAAATTGGTAAGAGATGGAACGGATCCCCCGTGGTACACAAAAAAGGTCCGAACGCTGTTGCAGAGGCAATGGAAAAAGCATGCGAAGTTCAGAAGAACGCGAAATCCCGAAGATGGGCTAATATTTACAGACGCTCGAAATTTGGCACGTACTTCGATGCGAGAAGCCTTTAATAGGTTCCACAACGAAACTTTGTCTCGAAATTTGGTAGAAAATCCGAAGAAATTCTGGTCGTATGTAAAGTACACAAGCCGCAAGACGCAGTCAATACCTTCGCTGCGCAGTGCCGATGGTACTGTTATCGACGACTGTGCCGCTAAAGCGGAGTTATTGAACGCAGTTTTCCGATCTTCCTTCACCAAGGAAGACGAATGGGGTATTCCAGAATTTGAAACACGAACATCTGCTAGCATGAGTCTCTTAGAAGTAGATACTTTAGGGGTTGCAAAGCTACTCAAATCGCTTGATACGGGCAAGTCTTCAGGTACAGATTGTATACCGATTAGGTTCCTTTCAGATTACGCTGATACTATAGCTCCCTACTTAGCACTCATATACAACCGCTCGCTCACCGATAGATCTGTACCTACAGATTGGAAAATTGCGCAGGTCGCACCAGTGTTCAAGAAGGGTAGTGGGAGTAATCCATTTAACTACAGACCTATATCATTGACGTCGGTTTGCAGTAGGGTTTTGGAGCATATATTGTATTCAAACATTATGAATCACCTCGAAGGGAACGATCTATTGACACGTAATCAGCATGGCTTCAGAAAACATCGCTCTTGTGCAACGCAGCTAGCTCTTTATTCGCACGAAGTAATGGCCGCTATCGACAGGGGATCTCAAGTTGATTCCGTATTTCTAGATTTCCGGAAAGCTTTTGACACCGTTCCTCACAAGCGACTTCTAATCAAGCTGCGGAGCTATGGGGTATCGTCTCAGTTGTGCGACTGGATTCGTGATTTCCTGTCAGGAAGGTCGCAGTTCTTAGTAATAGACGGCAAATCATCGAGTAAAACTGAAGTGATATCAGGTGTTCCCCAGGGAAGCGTCCTGGGACCTCTACTGTTCCTGATCTATATAAATGACCTGGGTGACAATCTGAGCAGTCCTCTTAGACTGTTCGCAGATGATGCTGTAATTTACCGTCTAGTAAGGTCATCCGAAGACCAGTATCAGTTGCAAAGCGATTTAGAAAAGATTGCTGTATGGTGTGTCAGGTCGCAGTTGACGCTAAATAACGAAAAGTGTGAGATGATCCACATGAGTTCCAAAAGAAATCCGTTGGAATTCGATTACTCGATAAATAGTACAATTCTCAAGGCTGTCAATTCAACTAAGTACCTGGGTGTTAAAATTACGAACAACTTCAGTTGGAAGGACCACATAGATAATATTGTCGGAAGGCGAGCCAAAGGTTGCGTTTCATTGGCAGGACACTTAGAAGATGCAACAAGTCCACTAAAGAGACAGCTTACACTACACTCGTTCGTCCTCTGTTAGAATATTGCTGCGCGGTGTGGGATCCTTACCAGGTGGGATTGACGGAGGACATCGAAAGGGTGCAAAAAAGGGCAGCTCGTTTTGTATTATCACGTTATAGGGGAGAGAGTGTGGCAGATATGATACACGAGTTGGGATGGAAGTCATTACAGCACAGACGTTTTTCGTCGCGGCGAGACCTTTTTACGAAATTTCAGTCAACAACTTTCTCTTCCGAATGCGAAAATATTTTGTTGAGCCCAACCTACATAGGTAGGAATGATCATCAAAATAAAATAAGAGAAATCAGAGCTCGAACAGAAAGGTTTAGGTGTTTCCCGCTCGCTGTTCGCGAGTGGAATAGTAGAGAGATAGTATGATTGTGGTTCGATGAACCCTCTGCCAAGCACTTAAATGTGAATTGCAGAGTAGTCATGTAGATGTAGATGTAGATGTAGATGTACCACAGATCTACCTGACTCACAAGCAGTACTGTGGAGAAGTATAAGTTAGTCACTCTATACACAACACTCATTGCCAGTATTTCTCGGTGACATAAGCAAAGTGATACTTTCCTATGTAAACAATCTACATCTCATTATCTTTGGATCTTATGCATTTATAACATCCTCGAACTCAGTTTGAATTACCTTTGGCAATAAGACCTGATCTCATTAAGGCGATTAAAGGGCAATCACCACGCAGCATTGCAAGAGAAGATCTCAATGAATTCTCGGTTCCACAAAACCAATTACAGCAAAATAAGCATCTCCGGTTTAAAGACTATGAGACTAGCCGACAGAGATTTTCCAAGCTCTTTATAGCTCCTAGGTCTCCGTGAGACACCCTATTGTAGTGCAGAAATGAAGCAGTTGCTGAAGTGAAGCACATCCTGTTCATCAAAGAGAACTACTGACGGATGTGTTATGGAAAAATGTTCTTCTCCCCGTGTCCAGTGAAACTCTGTTGCGATCATGAGTAGTTGCCATCTACGATCACTGTTTGTAGGTAATGTCTAGTAAAGTCATTAGAAGATCGAAATCGGTTGCAAAACGATTTAGTAAAGATATCTGTATGGTTCGAAAGTTGGCAGTTGGCAATTAGCGCAAAGTTAAGAAAAGTGTGGGGTTATCCGCAAGAGTGCTACTAGGAATCCGTTAAACATCGGCTACACGATAAATCAAATCTAAAAGCCGTAATTTTAAATTAATACCTAAAAATTACAGTTACGAACTACTTAAGTGGAAAGAAGAGAGAGAAAATGATGCGGGGAAGACAAACCAAAGACTGCGTTTGTTTGGCGGAACAGTTAGAATATGTAACAGATCTACTGATGAGTCTAGCTACACTGTGCTTGTCCGTCTCCTTTCGAAGTACTGCTGCGCGGTGTGGGATTGTTACCAGATGGAATTAACGGAGTACATCGAGAAACTTCAAAGAAGCGCTGCTCGTTTTGTATTAATATAGAATAGGGGAGAGAGTGTCACTGCATGATACACAGTTAGGGGAGGACGTCATCAAAACGAAGGCGTTTTTCGTTGCGGCGGAATCTTCTCACGGAATTTCAGTCATTAACTTTCTTCTCCGAACGTGAAAATATTTTGTTAACGCTGACCTACATAGGGAGAAACGATCATCATAATAAAATAAGGGAAATAAGAGCACGCACTGACAGATATACGTGTTAGTTATTCCACCACGCTGTTCGAGATTGGAATAATAGAGAATTATTGTGAAGGTGGTTCGATAAACCCTCTGCCAGGCACTTAAGTGTGATTTGCAGTCTACCCATGGAGATATAGATGTAGACAGTGGACGCTCATATCAATAAAAGTACCCCGTAACTCCACAGGAGAAAACGCAAAAATCACTGCATGAAGGATTATAATTAGTGTGTTTATGATATGTTGAAATGTCTGTGTAGAGTCGCTTTATAAGACTGTTGCCCTGTTTGATTCTGTTTGTCTGCAGTTGGTTCTACTAACCCTCCCAGAAGGACTGAGAAGTTTCAGTGATAATCTGACGTTAAGTGCAAGCAACTCGTTCTGCGCATCAGTATGTCAGTACTTTAAGTGATCCATTAATATTCCATGTGTAATCTAGCCCCATAGTTATAAAGTTCGTCCATTAGCCTACCTTGTGTGACCAGGTCTTTTTATGTGTCTTTTCAGGTTTGTCTTGGGTTTGGTACTTGAGCTGCTTTTCGTCTGCTAGAAGCACAGGATAACCAATTTTGTACCTCTTACGTGGGCAAAGAGGTCTATCGGTGCTGTTCGACAGCTTCGTGGTTGTCAAGTTGGTATTGTCCGTTTCCCGTGTGGGCTTTCCATGCGCTCCGAGCCGAGCGGTGGCTGTCGGTGGATGTATGGCTCTGAGCGCTATGGGACGTAACATCTGAGGTCATCAGTCCCCAAGAACTTAGAACTACTTAAACCTAACTAACCTAAGGACATCACACACATCCATGTCCGAGGCAGGATTCGAACCTGCAACCGTAGCAGTCGCGCGGTTCCGTACTGAACTCGGTGGATGTAGCTGTGCTCTTAAGTGAGCCCTCTCCTGCCAGTGATGAGATAGGTCGTAGCTTCAAACGCGGTCTTCATGCGTGAAGCCGTTCGGAAAAGCTCTTGGCCTGAATGAAGTGTTTCGATTACTTCTTGCTTTATATTGCTCTTGATAGGCAATGCTTGAGTCTATGATTTTGTCAGTGTCCGGAGTTTGCTTTGTTCCTTTCTACTATTGTGGTGTCAATGCGCTCTACGGGATATGGTTAGCCTGAGTTAATGTGCTTTAAAGCTTTGTGAATATGACAGAACTTGTGTTTTCGTGTATGTGCGATATTTCTTTTTATGTATTGTAGTTTATCACATGTTCTATTTTCTGCTGTGATCTCGAGTTGTCTTTATTCTGTGAGCGTTGCGCTCTATTACTGAATCTCAATAGTTGGTCCGTGTTATTTTAACTGATAAGTGATGGGTGAATATTTGCGTTACTGCATTTCCGTGTTTTGTGGGAACGTGTAGCAGCTGCCTTTGTTTAATGGGGGCCATATGTTTCTCGAATCATTGGGGCCTTCCGCCTTGATGGTTTTATTATGAATTCGGTGTGATTCATGATCTATTCGTTCTTACAGTGGTGTACTCTCATTGATTTATACATTTAGCGATTTTCACTCACATCTGTTTGAAACAGTTGGATGTGCAACTCAGGTGACTTCTTTCCATGATGCTTGCGTGAATTCTCAGGTGGTGTATTTGCTGTAACAAGATGTTTCAATCGGTGTAAACCCCTTTGATGTTAGTGCATGCACGCAATGCAGGTAATGTTCCTCTGAATTTCGTCGTTTTCGTGTGAAGCTTGATTGGATAACTGAAGTCATATGTTTCTGTTCCCTTTCCTCTCTTTTCCCTCACGTATGCATAGTTAAATTGCGCTATGTAATTTCTTCTTGCCAGATCAGATTAGTTTATTTCGTGTTCAGGCACAACTAAAGTATATCTACAGAATGTCCACCCATAATTCTTTGTGGCTATTTTTGAATAAATGTGTTTCATGAAAACTCAAATCGTGTGTCCTCTAACTACTTCAGAACGCACCAAATAGCTGCCAGACTTGCAACTCGATGCTCTTAACTGCTTCTTTCTTTGAAATATTAGCCTGATTTTTATATGCTGCACAAAAAGACAGTGATAACGAAGTACCCAGAGAGAGGAATGAGTAGAACTAATGTGCCAAATTCACAATCCATTGATTAATTATACAGGTTCATTTAACGATGTTATGTACTATGGTTAGATTTAGTATTGCATTAACTGCATGCAAATTTTTTTTCCACTATGCTCAAACAACCTCTGTGCCGGTTGGTGAACTCACGAAGGGACTGAAGAGAAATTTAATGAGCCGAGGAAAGTGAATGAAAAGCTATTTGATGACTTAGAAGCTGCGAATCTTAAGCTCGAACGGAACGTGGAAAGTAAAGCGAATGACTTTAGAAGATGCTACGGGATGAAATAGTGATCGAGTTAGCGAAAACGTCGAGGGTCGTCGAGAAGCGTCTGTGAAGCTGAAAGCGAGCAGTTGCCGCTAAACAGAGTGCTCGAAGAACAGGAGAGCAGGGTTATGGCGACGTTCGTGGCTGCCCAAAGTGAACGCGTAGAGCTACTGTCCCGAGCTGAGAGAGCGGCTGCCGGGCGTTTGGAAGTCACGAAGGGTCAGGCAGAGCAGAGAATCAGCGCGATACGTACTCTGTCTTTTGCTGCGCCCGAGTTCCTGTTCCTAAGAGCTGCCGAGAGCCGGGAGTTAACGTCGCAGAGACAGTGAGCACCAGTTCGGCCGCAGGCGGTGGCGATAAAGCAACAGACTGCCGGCTACTGTGAGCAACACCCAGGTTTGGTCCAGAGGAGACGATACGTAGCTCGTGACTTGAAGAAACGTGTGGCTCACCTCAAAGCAGGTTGTCCCGAAATTGAAGTAGACAGTTCCTGCGAATTAGTATGCACAGAGGACATTCTTGGCAACCGGAATCAAATAATAACTGGATCCTTTTACCGACCTCCCAATTTAGATGATACAGTAGCTGAAAGGTTCAAAGACGAGTTGAGTTTAATTTCAAACGCGTACCCGACTCATACAAATATAGTTCGTGGTGCCTTTAATCTATCCTCGATATGTTAGTGAAAATACATGTTTAATTCCGGAGGTACGCATAAAACATCATCCGAAATTTTGCTAAACGCTTTCTCCGACAACTATTTCGAGCAGTTACTTCATGAATAGTAAAAGGTTGTGAAAACCGCGCTTTACCTGTTAACAAGGAATAATCCTGAACTAGTAACGAGGATTAAAACGTATACTGGTATTATTGAACGTACCCAGATCCCCAAGTCCTCCACAAATAAACGAAATATATACCTGTTCAAAAAAGCACATAAAAATTCACATAACACCTTCCTCCACTCCTTCCACATTAATAATGTCACTGCAGACCAGATGTGACTTGAATGCAAAGAAATAGTATCGGCGGCAATTCAGAGATTTACACCAAATAAATTAACAAACGACGCAGTTCATCCTCATTGGTACGCCAAACGCGTCAAAACACTGTTGCAGAAACAACGAAACAAACATGCCAAATTTAAACGGAAACAAAATCTCCAACATTGGCGATCTTTTAAAGAGACTCGAAATTTAGCGCTGACTTCAATGCGACATGCTTATAATAGTTTTCACAACGAAACTTTATCTCCAAACCTGGCAGAAAATTCAGACAGATTCTGTTCGTATGTGAAGTATGCTAGCAGCAGGACACAATCAATGCCTTCTCTGCGCAATAGCAATGGAGATACTATCGAAGACAGTGCTGCCAAAACAGAGCTACTAAACATAGTTATCCGAAATGCCTTCACAAAGGAACACGAAGTAAATATTCAAGAATTCGAAACAAGATCAGGTGCCAACATGAGTAACGTCGAAGTAGATATCCTTGGAGTAGTGAAGAACCATGAATTACTTAATAAAGGCAAGTCTTCTGGCCCAGAGTGTATACCAATTAGGTTCCTATCAGAGTTTGGTGGTGCAAGTCATCGAGTAAAACAGAAGTGATTCATGGCGTTCTCTAGGGTCCTTTGCTGTTCCTCATCTCTATAAACGAGTTGGGAGACAATCTGAGCATCCGTCTTTGATTGTTTGCAGATGACACTGTCGTTTATC
This sequence comes from Schistocerca gregaria, assembly GCF_023897955.1. Lineage (NCBI taxonomy): Eukaryota > Metazoa > Arthropoda > Insecta > Orthoptera > Acrididae > Schistocerca > Schistocerca gregaria. The sequence goes on along the minus strand of NW_026061874.1, from coordinate 1,938,439 downwards.
GGCTAATAAAGTCATCAGAAGATCAAAACAAATTGCAAAGCCATTTAGAAAAGGTATCTGGATGGTGCGAAAATTGGCAATCGACCCTAAATAACGGAAAGTGTGAGGTAATCCACATGAGTGCTAAACGTAATCCGTTAAACTTCGGTTACACGATAAATCAGAAAAATCTAAAGGCCGTAAATACCTAGGAATTATTATTACGAACAACTTAAATTGTAAGTAACACACAGAGTATGTTCTGGGGAAGGCTAACCCAAGACTGCATTTTACTGGCAGGAGACTTAGGAAGTGTAATACATTTGCTAAGGAGACTGCCTACACTATGCTTGTCCGTTATCTTTTAGAATACTGCTGTGCGGTGTGGGATCCTTACCACATAGGACTGACGGGGTGCATCGAAAAAGTGTATTATCACGATATAGGGGAGAGAGTGTCACTGAAATGTTGGAGGCTTTGGGATGGAGATCATTAAAACAAAGGCGTTTTTCGTTGCAGAGGAAGCTTCCTACGAAATTTCAATCACCAACGTTCTCCTCCGAATGCTAAAACATTCTGCTGACGGAGACCAACATAGGAAGAAACGACCAGCATAATAAAATAAGGGAAACCAGACCTAGCATTGAAAGATATATATGTTAGTTTCTTCTGCGCTCTATACGAGATTGGAATAATAGGGAATTGTGAAGGTTGTTCGACGAAATGGCTCAAATGGCTCTGAGCACAATGGGACTCAACATCTGAGGTCATCAGTCCCCTAGAACTTAGAACTACTTAAACCTAACTAACCTAAGGACATAGCACACATCCATGCCCGAGGCAGGATTCGAACCTGCAACCGTAACGGTCGCGCGGTGTTCGATGAACCCTCTGCCAGCCACTTAAATATAATTTGCAGAGTATCCATGTAAATGTAGATGTATAGGGGCTGATGGAGTTGGAGCCTCAGGGAATAAATTGCAAAGAGGGACTCGGAACGCGAGGATAAGTGCAATTACAGGGAAAGCAATGTTGCGGGAGGTTCTCGCGGCGGAGGACAGACCTTCGCGAGAGAAAAGCAAAGCTTCTGTTTTAAGCATTTCCTTTCACTACGTGAGTTTGAGTTGTTCCTGAACTCGGTTAACTGAATTCACCCTATGCCTGGTCGGAACTGTTCGAATTTGTGCTTTCCCCAGTGTGGCCCAGCACACACAACTGAATTCGTGCGTTGTTTCTTAGCAGGGGAACCTGCCATGCCAATGAGGACCAGATAGCGGCGTTGTGAGACAGTAAGGGAATTTCGGAAGGCTTTCCTTTCAGCGCAGGGCGGAGTAGCCACGAGGTTTGAGGCGCCATGTCACGGATTGAGAGCCCTTCCTGCCGGAGGTTCGAGTCCTGCCTCTTGCATGGGTTGTGTGTTGTTCTTAGGTGGGGTTATTGTAAGTGATGATCTCAGCAGTTTGGTACTTTAGGAATTCACTCACACACATTCCTTTCAGCCTACTAGTCGGAGGCTGCACGAGCCCACACAACACTATCGTAATACTCTTCCTTAAATATTCTGGATTTACGAGCGCCGCCCGTTTGCTCGAACACATGGTACAGGCTAATCAATTTTTATTTTATACGTTCGGAGCAGCAGAGCTGATCAGTATCTGCCTGACTATAATGCCAACCCACATGTGTCACATCATCCCAGCTGCCAAATGCAGCCGGCCGGTGTGGCCATGAGGTTCTAGGCGCTTCAGTGTGATGTCATTTGGTTAGTTAGGTTTAAGTAGTTCTAAGTTATAGGGGACTGATACCTCATCTTTTTGCAAAATGAAAGGGTGATGTGGAAGCATTTAAAGCGGCGCAATAAGAGTTCGAGTACGATTTGGGGGACTATGTGTCTAAGTATACGATCTAGTCACGCGGTGCGCAAACGCACGATTCCAGTTGCGGGCGCAGTCGAAAACCTAGACCAGAGTGACTGACCGTACGCGGCCACCCTAGTTCCTTTGGGAAGAACTGGGGAATAGAAAAACGTAGGGTAAATCAGTACAGGAATGAAGGGGCACACGTACGCGGTCACGAGAACCCTGGAAGCAGTGGGATGAAAAACCATTTTTATGCATTTCTGTCTGTAAAATATCTGGGAGTGTGCGTGCGGAACGATTTGAAGTGGAATGATCATATAAAATTAATTTTTGGTAAGGCGGTCACCAGGTTGAGATTCATTGGGAGAGTCCTTAGAAAATGTAGTCCATCAACAAAGGAGGTGGCTTACAAAACACTCGTTCGACCTATATTTGAATATTGCTCATCAGTGTGGGATCCGTACCAGATTGGGTTGACGGAGGAGATAGAGAAGATCCGAAGAAGAGCGGCGCGTTTCGTCACAGGGTTATTAAGCGTGATAGCGTTACGGAGATGTTTAGCAAACTCAAGTGGCAGACTCTACAAGAGAGGCGCTGTGCATCACTGTGTAGCTTGCTGTCCAGGTTTTGAGAGGGTGCGTTTCTGGATGAGGTATCGAATATATTGCTTCCCCCCGCTTATACCTCCCGAGGAGATCACGAATGTAAAATTAGAGAGATTCGATCGCGCACGGAGGCTTTCCGGCAATCGTTCTTCCTGCGAACCATACGCGACTGGAACAGAAAAGGGAGGTAATGAGAGTGGCACGTAAAGTGCCCTCCGCCTCACACCGTTGGGTGGCTTGCGCAGTATAAATGTAGATGTAGTAGCGACAACAACGGGCGGTCGTAGTGAGTTCGATTACGGGGCTGGAATCAGCTGAGTGGTGATAGCAATAACGGGTGGCGGTGATTTGGGAACAACTGGGGAATAGAAAAAGATAGGGAAAATCAGTACAGGAATGAAGAGACACGCGAACGCAATCACAAAACCCTGGAAGCAGTGGGATCAGAAACCACTTTAAGGCCTTTCTGTCTATTTAATTATTCGGGAGCTGACCGTTTGGTTTTAAACTTTGTTTTCTGCGTTTAATTTGATTGGGAAACCGTTGAGATTAAACTTAACATATACATGGATGGACATGAGAAATGAAAGGTGTAAGTAGGCTGTTTAGGTTTTTATGTTGGTAACGCCACATAGCACTCTGTATGAAAATCACTGATTGTGCTGTGTGCAGTCTGTGGCTGGTTGGCATTGTTGAAATATTCTCTATTGTAGTGTTGGGCAGTTGGATGTGAACAGCCCTTAGCGTAGCGCAGTTGGAGGTGAGCCGCCAGCAGTGTTGGATGTGGGGAGAGAGATGACAGAGTTTTGAGAGCGGATGATCTGGACGTGTGTCCATCAGAGTAAATTTGTAGGACTGGATTTCTAGTTAGTGCCTTCAATAGTTAGAATCTTTTATGTAGCTGGCAGTACTGGCGCTCGCTATATTGCAGTAGTTCGAGTAACGAAGATTTTTATGAGGTCAGTGATTCGTGAAAGGTATAGGTTATTGTTAGTCGGGGCCATTCTTTTGTGGGGATTATATAAGTCAGATTGCGTTGCGCTAAAATATTGTGAGTCCGTTTAGTGATGATCAGAGTAAGTAAAGAGAAATGTCTGAGTACGTTGAGTTTTGCTCAGCTGTTTGAAAATCAAATAACATAAAGGAGATTATCAGCACAATCATTCATAAATTTTTCTAAAGGGAGGTTTCAAAGGTTGCAATAAATTTTTCATCTATGATTATTACTTTACATATGAAATATTCTATTGCAGATTAATAAAAACGAATTTCTTTGAATGTTCCCAAAATAATGTTCAAGTTTTATTTTTATTCAAGGACTACAGCTGTTTGTACAAGAATGAAAATATGATTTTTCATCGAACTTAGCAAAGATTTTCACGTTGCACTGGATTTTTGTTTACTGGATATAGCCCGACTAGCTTTGAAGCGTAAGACTATCTTTACTTTATGAATTCTTTTTTATATTTCTAAGCTCTCCTGAAGAATTATCCACTTTTAAATACACTTCACGTTATGTTCAGAATTTATCACTTTTTGAATGAAAATTTAAAAGAGCTGCAGCTTGTATCCACCTGTGAATGCACAAGATAAAATCTACTATCTCTTTGTATTCTGCCTATGGAATGCTGTGAAAAGAAACACGTTTTTATTTTCGTTCACCTCTACCTGTACCCTTTTTAGGATGTGGTCGTTATTGCGATGGTATATTTTAATCTGCCGCTGTTCCAGAATGCTCGCTCACGGTGCAGCTCCGTACTGCCAGCGATATACAATAAAATGCTGGAAATTCTAAAATAAAATGGGTAATGTCCGGTGCGAACTTTGCAGTAATTGTGACAAACAGATTTTATTAGATAAATATATTTTAACAGAAACAATTAAAATCTTTACACACCGTTTACAATCCCAGCTACAAATGGCGTCGATCATCGACTTATGACAAATGAAGACTACGTAAGAGCCTAATGCAACGTTACGGGTTCCTCTCCCATTCAGTCTGTGCAGAAGGCAAGCGATTCTACTACAATATATTGCCAATTTATATCTTACCTAATTTTTGTACAGTCTTTGTCGTTTTTGATAACATATCCTTTCTTCTGTAGCGATTTTCACATCCTCCGCCACAGATAGTATTTAACAGTCTTTGAATAATCATTTATAATAGCAAAATTCATAATTATCTTTTAAATGTCCTTTTGAAATACAATTAACAGAAACACATATAAATTATTTGTTGCAATGAACATTATACATCGAAATGTTCTTTTAACTTTCACTTTGGATGCGTGCTGCCAGAAAACGTTACACCACGAAAGCAGAGACTGCTCATGAGGGGACCGTGAGCAGAATAGGAATGCCTTGGCGGGACCACCACAGTTGGAGAAAATCGAACCCGCTGATCCACAACATAATCCACTTAACGACAATGAGTGGCGGGAACTCTCGCGACAGAATGGTGCGGAACAGGACGGATCTCTGAGCAAGGTAAGTGCGAATGTTCTACACGTGAAAAAATCCAGCACACGGGACGATTTGTTACAGGAGGCTGCAGGCAGTAAGGTTTCAGCTTTTATGCCAGATATCACCACCTCTATTAGAGTATCAGTACCCAGAACGCACTTGAGCTGCATCTGCCTGTGTTCGATTACAGGTGAGGCAGCGTTTCGTAATTATGTGTGGCTACAGAGGCAGCGTGCAATATTTCTGCAAGGGACTTCTGTCGACTTTTTGAGTACACGCCACACGGAGATGATGCTCTGTACTGGGTGAAACGAGGTCCGACACGATGCTACGACGTGCTCCGTGACTTTTGCTACTTCAGTGTATAAATGTACCGGATGTCTCTCTTAAAAGTCTTCAGGCACATTTCTTCTGGTTTTTCAGTAGATATTTAAATGTGTAGATGCAGTCAGTCCAAACGTGTAATGGTCATCACGTCGACGGAAAGCTTCGGTTTGTTTCCGTTACACGCGAAATGCTGTTTGAAGCGGAATTTTACATTCTCATTCGTTAGAGCGGCCCGAGATTAGTCCAGCTTGGTATTCGTTTTAGCGATACGTATTAGCAGGAAAACTGGAAAACGGAGAGTGGCGGTAGCTATCAATTTGGGCCAGGGCCTTGTTGTCGCTGTTAGAGTATCGGTTATTCTTAGAGTTTTCCCGCTCCTGTTAATACAAATGGATGAAGCGAATGACGTTGTAGACTAGTTTGTGGCCCGTCCATCCGAATGGGTACGTGAAATTCCGCTTTGAAAATATATTATTTTTTTTAACGGGGAACAAACCGACGCTTTGCGGCGACAGTGGCACATCATGACAGGCGTAATGAACAGTATTAATTTCGACTGACTCCACCTACACATTCCAAACACGAAATCGAAAATATCTGTCGGAACACCAGAGCAAATGCGCCTGAAGACTCTTGGGTGGAATACCTACACAGGATATTGGAGAAATAGTGGCAAATATTTTGATAGGTGATACCAACCACTAGAACAAGAAAAAAAATACCTTGAACGTGGGTCTGGAAATGCATACTTTGTGAGATCTCTACACTTGTCCATAGTGGCTGAAGACGTTCGGGTGTGAATATGTCCGCCTGACACGCAAGGTAGATATTAAATAAACAAGTGACGTATGGCCACAGGTGCTGCCCCCATGATCCGTGAACCGAGCGAGGTGACGCAGTGGCTTGCACACTGGACTCGCATTCGGGAGGACGACGGTTCAATCCCGCGTCCGTCCATCCTGATTTAGGTTTTCCGTGGTTTCCCTAAATCACTCCAGGCAAATGCCGGGATGGTTCCTTTGAAAGGGCACGGCCGACTTTCTTCCCCGTTCTTCCCTAATGCGATGAGACCGATGACCTCACTGTCAGCTCTCCTTCCCCAAACAACCGAACCCCAACCCATGATCCGTCAATAGCGTTCACTACTGTACGTGTCTTTCCGTATTGACGTACTCCAGTGTACACAAGTCTGAGCACTGGGTAATCTACAGGCAGTTGTGTTGCATGTACTATAGTTTTAGCGTTGTTAGTGTGTGTTATTTTGTAGTAAATTGCTTGCAACTATGGGTATGTATCGCATTTATTTATTCGGAGTATGGCATTTAAGTACATTTCAGAATTGCATCACGTTATTCTGTATTACATGCTTTCACAGACAAACATCTAGTCCCTGTAAGTCATATCGCAATGTTTACTGTCACTGTGATATTTGTACTGCACTGTGCACGAATAGGTTGGTAAATTTTCCATTTCTCTTCTGCTTGTTAACAATGGAAGATTACTACTCATAAAGTGACATGACGGATATAATTATCTCCTATGGGTTAGCAATTGGAAATAGGCCGTAAGCACGTTCCCACTACGCAGAAAAATACCCACGTTGCAGAGTACCATGCGATAAGTTGTTGACCCAAAGTTTTCGGCTTCTTAAGGACACGGATTTTCTAGCTTCCAAAAGACGAATGGTGGACCGAATGAGTCAGTTCACACACCTCAGATGCAGGGGGACATACCAGATTTGCTGGACGAAAGACGTGCAACAGCAGTGTGGGGATTTGGCGATTGACACCAACAGAAGGCATAAGTCATCCTGTTGTTCGGCTGGTACTGCTTGAGCTATTGCTGTATCCGTAACACCTTCAACACATCGAGGCACTAATGCCAGAGGACCACGATAGCCTATCATAGTTGTGTCATTGGCCCATACAGAAGCGTGCTGCAGGTCCACTGTTTTCGACGAAGAATTTATTTCTCTGATCCTTTGCGGTTCACAAAGGGTCGTGCTGTGAACTTCCATACTCAGCACGTGTGGGCTTATGAAAACCCCTATGCTGGTGTACAAAGAGTACATCAACCTCATTTCTCCGTCAACTAATGGATAGACATTCTTGGTGATAAGTTACTAGGGCCATATATCCTACTCCAAACATTTAATGGAGCTCATTATCGTCAACTTCTTCTTAACATTTTGCTTACCTTGTCTGAGGAGGTACCACATCAGTAAAGACTACCGATGTGGTTTATGCATTATGTCACATTTCATCTGCAATGTGTGTGAATATCGGATGCTGACGCTTCATGTCTTTTGGAATGGTTGGGGCGGAGGGGGCACACCTTCGTCCCCTGTTCCCTCGACTTCGGTCCCCTGTAGTTTTGGTTATGGGAACAGTTCAAGGCGTTAGTCTTGCAGTACCACATGTATGTGAAATTAGAAATCGTTACCAGAGTCGGAGACTATTTAGACTCTGACAAATCCCTTTAGATACAGTTTTGATATACATAATACAATGGAAATATGCTACTTGATATTTGGCCCTTACATGAGGTCCTAGGGTGAACAATTTGTATAAAATTACTTAATAACTGTATTTTAAAAACAATTAATAATGCAAATCGAATGAAAGGAACACTAAATTCTTTAAATGAAATTCAAGTAAAAAATGAACTGGTGATTTATTGCAAAAAGTCTTCTTCGTACACAAGAAAACCAATAGACTAACTGTCTATCATGTTAGACTAATACTGACAATCAGCAAAAGCATAATGTCCAGGGAAGGATAATGTGTTCATGCTGCACATTCCCTCCACGATGTTGAGGCGAAATAAATAAAAAAAAATTAAATTTCTTGGTTTTTTGTAAACAGGAAAAATTGTGGACATGGAATTGTAACTTCAGAATTTTTGAAAGGCGTTTGTTTTTTTACGGGCTGTATTAACCAGCTTGAATGCGGACAAATTCAGTGCTGCGTGAAATATGCCTGTAATATAATTTACCATTCCGATTAATTACATTTTTGAATTCTACGTCACTGTTGATTTAATCAGAGTTCTCACCTTAGACGTAGAATTAGTCCTTCTGCCACAATATTAATTCTTTAGTCGCCCTCGATGTTCTTCTCTTTGTTGACCGTGTGTACCTTCCTAAGTCGGCATCGGTTCACTTCACGTAGACGGTGGAAACCAAGGAAATACAATGCTACGTCACTTTAAAAAATAGTGAGAAGTATCGAAGTGTTACGAAAATTATTTATTCACAAGACAATAAGACTTGCTCTGCTCGTCGCACAAATCATGATTACTAACAACATGGCTGCCTTTCCGCACAGTCCGAAATTACGTCCGTCCTCCACAAGGCAACAATCGAAAGTGTCTCTCAGCTCCTTCGTGGAGTATGAAACAAAAGAGAATCCAATTTGAACATTACAGAGATTATATCCTACATCCCTCTCAATTTGATCTTTAGCGCAGCCTTTAAGGTGTTGTATGTCTCGGCGTCGGAATGTGTCATTACAATGTGAATAAACAGTACGAATCTGAATTTTACTATGTAGTGATTCCTTGTCGGGACTAAAATGAAAAGAACCTCTCTTCGTATCCGTAATCTTACGGTACTGCGGTGGTGTACAACTACAAAATGGTAATCTCCCAGACAAATTGGTGCCGCTACAATGTGCTCACCAATTACTAGCCATCTCGATCTACATCCACATCTACATCGATACTCTGCTAATTACGTTGAAGTGCCTTGCAGAGGGTTCTTCGAACCACCTTCAAAATTCTCTATTCTCCAAATGTCGTATAGCGCACGGAAATAACAAACACCTACATCTTTTTCGTACGAGCTCTTCAAATGGTTCAAATGGCTCTAAGCTCTATGAGACTTAACATCTGAGGTCATCATTCCTCTGGACTTAGAATTACTTAAACATTAACGAACCTAACCACACACACATCCATGCCCGCGGCAGGATTCGAACCTGCGACCGTAGCAGAAGCGCCGTTCCAGACCGAAGCGCCTAGAACCGGTTGGCCACAGCGACCGGCTGTACGAGCTCTGACTTCCCTTATTTTATCCTAGTGATCGTTTCTTCGTATCTAGATCGGCGTCAACAAAATATTTTCGCATTCAGAGGAGAAAGCTGGTGACTGGAATTTCGTGAGAAGATTGCTCCGCAACGAAAAATGCCTTTGTTTTAATAATCTCCATCACAAATCCTCCATCATTTCAGTGACACTCTCCCCCCTATTTCGCGTTGATGCAAAACATGCTACCATCTTTGCACTTTTTCGATGTACCTGCTAAAAACGCAGTGTTGGGTTAGCCTTCCCCACATGATTTTCTGTGTGTTCCTTACAATTTAAGTTGTTCATAATTGTAATTACTAGGTATTTAGTTGAACGTATGGCCTTTAGATTTGACTGATTTATCGTGTGACGGGAGTTGAACGGATTACTTTTAGCACTCATGTGGATGACCTCACACTTTTCGTTACTTATGGTCGTTGCAATTTGTTTGCCGGCCGGTGTGGCCGAGCAGTTCTAGGCGCTACAGTCTGGAACCACGTGACCGCTACGATCTCAGGTTCGAATCCTGCCTCGGGCATGGATATGTGTGATGTCCCTAAGATAGTTAGGTTTAAGTAGTTCTAAGTTCTAGGGGACTGATGACCACAGATGTTAAGTCCAATAGTGCTCAGAGCCATTTATCTATTTCTTTGCAATGTGTTTTGATCTTCTGATGACTTTATTAGTCGATAACCGACAGCGTCATCAGCAAACAACCTAAGCGACTGCTCAGATTGTCTCACAAATCGTTTATACGGATAAGGAACAGCAAAGGGCCTGCAACACTAAGATGTGTGCGTCAACACGAGATCTGCGCCCCCATGGAACTTGTGGACCGAGCTAAGTTGTCGGGACGACTTCCTAGTGCAGAACACCAGAATGTTCGCCCCCCCTCAGCGATCGAGCACGAGAAGTCTCCTCTACGACGATCGACCCAAGAGTGTTCGATCATCCACATTCAACTCCTCAGTTTGGGCCGTCATGGCAACAAGCATGTCATTTAAAACGTTATGTACTTCTGTCCAATGACAGCAGACGAATCAGAGCCTTGTATAAACAACTCAGAATTTCCAACAAGCCAAGCAAACGCCGCTGGAACCCCACCAGGTCAGGTTCACACAGCAGCAGGCCGCTCCTCGTCAAGAACTGGTCAGTTCTCTCCAGATAATACCGGGTAAGACACTCAGCGTCAAATTCTGAGCTTCCTGGTGTCGTGACTCGTGACGTCACTATGTGTGCCACTGGATGTCAGACTCGGAAAAACTTTCTTCTTCAAGGCGTGAAAATGACTGTAATGCGTGAGTTATTGCCGGATTTGTTATGCGCTCTGTATGTGCTTTCACCCTTCTCAGACAGCAGCTGGTATAGATTTTACGCTTGTGAGCGTATATATACGTTGTTATGTGGCTAGAGGAGCTTGTGGACTGGCCGTTCGATTTCCTTTACGTACATTTATGTAATTCGAAAATCTGTGCCCAGACATCAGTTTACTAAAACAACGTGACAATTTTGTAAAACTCAAAATTGTTAATTCTAAAAAAGGGAGATATTTTTCCGGCTCACTTAAATACAAATCTATTCGTAAGTATTTGAGTTTCATATTGAAACAGTCTCGAGGTTAGAACCTCATTTTCAGCAGTTTCTTTAATTGTATTAATATTGTATTTTTTTGTCAACTGGAAATACTGAATTATAATATTCTAATGAAAATACGATTTTATTTGAGTCAAATCAAATAAATTAAAATTTGATTCAGACATGTGAAATGACTTGTCAATACTAATAAAACTCCCAGAAAGAATATCACTCTGCAGCAGAGAGTGCGCTGCGATGAGACGTCCTCTCAGAACTAGAATAATCTGCCAGATGGTTCCATCAGTAATACTGGTGCGCTTTATATGTTCGTTTCTCCATGTAATGGAGAAAAAAGAATTACTCGACATTCACAGTGACTAGAGTATGTACAAAAAGGGCAATCAATACACATTTGCAGTTGACCAGCAGATCGTTCTGCAGATACAGTCTATCCTTTTGAATTTTTAAGTACTATAATCTATTTCTGTGAAGGATGCTTATCACGATATTTATTTGCTCTTTCACTTTAATCACATGAACTCTGAGAGTTTTATGTGACTATATTATTTTGTTTCTGCAAACATAATTCGTTCCACCAAAATAGCTGGAAATCCCACAGCAGATCAGTTCCAGTCATTCCACGAGTAAGGAGGTACACGGCTCGTCTTATCTGTAATTCAACCATGCCTAGACGGTCAATACCGTATTCTATCGCGTCCGCACTGTTACTTTGTGCCAACAAGGTCTCTCAACAAGGGAGGGGTCAGGCGTCTCGGAGTGAACCAAAGCTATGTTGTTCGGGTATGGAGGAGATACACACAGAGAGAGGAAATGTCGATGACATGCCTCGTTCAGACCGTCCAAGGACTACTACTGCAGTGGATGACCGTATCCTACGGATTATGGCTCGGAGGAACTCTGACAGCAACGCCACCATGTTGAATAATGCTTTTCGTGCAGCCACAGGACGTCTTGTTACGACTCAAACTTTGCGCTACAGGCTGCATGATGCGCAACTTCACTTCCGACGTCCATGGCGAAGTCGATCTTTGCAACCACGACATTTTGCAGCTCGGTACAGGTGGGCCCAACAACACGCAGAATGGACCGCTGAGGATTGGCATCACGTTCTATCCACCGATGAGTGTCGCATATGCCTTCAACCAGACAATCGTCGGAGACGTGTTTGGAGGCAACCCGGTCAGGATGAACGCCTCAAGATACACTGTCCAGCGAGTGCAGCAAGGTGGAGGTTCCCTTCTCTTTTGGCATGGCATTATGGAGGGCGGACGTATGCCGCTGGTGGTCATGGAAGGCGCCGTAACGGCTGTACGATACGTGAATACCACCTTCCGACCGATAGTACAACCATGTCGGCAGCATATTGGCGAGGCATTCGTCTTCATGGACGACAGTTCGCGCCCCCATCGTGCACATCCTTTGAATGACTTCCTTCAGGATAACGACATCGCTCGACTAGGGTGGCCAGCATCTTCTCCTGACATGAACGCTATAGAACATGTCTGGGATAGATTGAAAAGGGCTGTTTATGGAAGACGTGACGCACCAACCCTCTCAGGGATCTACGCCCAATCGCCGTTGAGAAGTGGGACAATCTTGACCAACAGTGCCTTGATGAACTTATGGCTAAAATGCCACTACGAATACAGGCACGAATCAATGCAATAGGACGTGCTACTGGCTATTAGAGGGAGAGGTGCGTACAGCAATGTTGACCACCACCTCCGAAGGTGTCCCTGTATGGTGGTACAAGATGCAATGCCTGACTTTCATTAGCAATAAAAAGGGTGCAAAGGATATTCATGTTGATCTCAATTCCAATTTTGTGTACAGGTTCCGGAGCTCTTGGAGCCGAGGTGATGCGAAACTTTTTTGATGTATGTACATTTTTACTTTGTCTGTACAGAACTGTATACACTGTTAGCGTAAATAGCGCTAGGGAGGTGCATTATAGATTCAGTAAGCGTACAATACTTCAAAACTCGTTTACTACCTCATTTTCCGCAATTTGATCTTACGTTCTTGCCTCAGTGTCAGAGGTACAACAACAGAGTTTGCGCTTGGCTGTCATCCATTCGTATGTTCCGCTACATTTTTGGAGAGAAACCCGGTTGCCGCACAGTCGCGGCGTTGGCCTCCCTCTCTCTCTCTCTCTCTGTCTCTCTCTCTCCGTCTCTGGTGCCGACTCGCTGAGTGTGACACCTAGCGGCAGCACTGGGTACCTTTGGCGCGACGTTGCGAGTCACAATCCCAGAAAGCTAAGGAATTAACGCCGGGTCTTGAGACTCAGACCTGCTAGCCGCCAGTAGCGCACGCAACACCAAAGATCCCACCCTCCTCCTAACGGCGCGTGACCCCTGCGGGCCCCAATGTAGCTGCCCTGCCGGACTTATAACCGGGGACTCAATGCTCTGAGCGGTGAGCAGGCTGTCCCTCCCTTATTCCCATTGTTGTGTGCCTCGGACGTTCTACAACTCTTGGGGAAACGAACTCCGAGGTTCCCACGAATTCTCTCAGCTGAAGTGATGTAAGTTAAGACACACAACCTCTGGAATTTTTATCAGGCACAATAGTGAAAATCAAGTATATTAATGAGAGTTTAATAAAGTGATGAGAATCGTCTTCCAGCATTTCTCCGTCATAAGGAGTGGGTGGTGTTAGTTTATCACTGGATGGAGCAACCCAGATTGCTTGTAACATTTCAGCCGACGCCACGCCGGTCAATGATACCCAGACACTACAGGTTCGCGTCTTCGACGCAACTACGAGCAAGCGTATTTCGGAGAGTGCGTGATCTCTTAAGCTGAGGATCAGAGCGATACATTTCCATTGGAGGAACGTCACGTTGAGCACCTCATATGAGAAATGTCATTAACGGATATCAGGATGGACGGCTCGTATGGACAAGTGTACAGATCACAGAAAGTATGCGTTTCCCGATCCACGTTATAACATCCCAGCTTCCTCAACCAAATTATAACGTCCCAGGACTTTCTGCACCAAATTATAACATTTCAGCTCCTCAACACCAAGTTAAAACGTTGCATTAGGAGGTGTGTGCTTCGTGCAAAAGGTCTTGAGTTCATATTGACGACAACAAGTAATTCTTCATTACAGACGTTTATTTACAAACAGAACTGACAGACTTCACAGATTCAATAACTGGATCTCCGAGCTAACCGCACTGCATATCCGAACTGGCAACTGACAACTCCTAGGTGTATTAATATCTTTCCAAACAATCAGAGTCTTTGACAATGTTTTGTTTACAATACCATAGCAATTCACGACTTAAAACTAAATTAGACATTACAGAATTTTAGTACAGATTAAAGTAAGTAAGAGGATCAGTACATATAAATTCTTACAAGCATAATTTCCAAATAGATTTTATAACATTTTTCTACCAGCTTCTGGATAACCTTCACCAGATTTGTACCGGTGTTTCCAGAAATATCTTGACATTTGATTCTGGATATTTCTTGAGTGATTTAGAACAACTGTTTATATGTAAAATGATTTAAATCGTGTTTCAAATCGTAAATAAATCTTTTTAGCAATATTTCTTGATACAAATCGTCTTTCGAAATCAGGTTATGAAACAGTTTTCACAAGTTTTCGTATCTTTGCGATCATAATATAGAATATCTCTTTAGCTGGTGAGTTTTTAAATGTATCTTGTCCATATTATACGAAATAATTTAGCTCAAAACTGATAATTTATACAATTAATCAGAGCTACAGCAAACAGTGAGTCTTTCTTTTACAAAATGAAATATAATTACAAAATTGAATGAAAATAGGTTACTAACACTAATATATATTTACATTAATTCTATTTTTGTTCTTTCTGTGCAAAATGTCCTAATATTGACACAGTACAATATTTAAACATCACCAAGGTTTCCCTTTACATTTTGCATATCTGTATCGACATCCCCTAAAAGTCTACAGTATCGAATACTTCAATATGTCCCAATATGTCCTGTAATGTTACACAACCCCCCCATCAGCACTTCCACGTGAAACACGGAAGGGTTGATGTCCTTACATTGCAAAACAGAAAAGTTTTACACATATCTTTGGTGTCTTCTTTCTTGAAGACCGGTGATCTTCTTTCTTGAAGGTCAGTGATCTTCTTCCTTAAAGGTCGGTATACCTCAATGCCGCACACTGTATTTCAGTCTCATCTTCACAGTCCGTATGGTTTCCATATACACTGCATGCAATCACAGGCTGCAATAGCACAGTCCGCTATGAATATACAGCACACAGTGGTCAAACCCAGTTAAACATTAGCAAAAGCATTTAATAGTCGGTGCACCGGTTTTTAAGGACACAGAAATTTGAATTCTCTAAAGTCTAATTACTCAAGAAAATTTACTCTAAATAATTTCTTAAAGCTAAGAGAGGATAGACTGACAGGTGGAGAAAATTGATTATACAGGATCACAGAATAAGTGTAAGATGCAATGCCAGAATACTAACATGAAATATGACAATTGCATAGCTAGGGGACCTAGTGCTCGCCAAACACTTAGCACACAAAGAATGTATGCTCCCCTGAGGAATCAGATAAATACAACATAACAAAGTATACAAAAATATCCTGGTAAGATTACATATAAAAGTCTATAAACATCTATTATCTAAAACACTTTTTTACATTTTTTTATACAATTTCAGTTCGGTCACGTTTTGTAGGTCAAACAGTCTCCAAGAATTTGGGTAGACTAGATGGTAAGCATTCGGATGAGGATTGTCCTGAATCTTGAAAGGTCCAATGTATATGTCAAAAAACTTTTTTAATTCACCACTGATGGCTTTAGACTTCTCTTGTGTTTTAACAAGGACCAAGTCTTCAATTTTAAATTGAGTAGGCTCCAATCTTTTGTCACGTCTACATTCCCTCTTATCACCTTGAGATTTCATGGTCTTTCTCACTATTTCCTCTCTCTCTTGAGTACTTAATGGTTTGCAGACTGGAAAATCAATGAAATCACTAATTGGATGTGGTGGTTTGCTATTATACTGTATTTCATACGGCGAAAACACTAATGCTGTAGGCTGTTCACAACATCTTCGAATTTCTCAACATAGTCAATCCAACTAGCATGATCAGTATTGCAGTAGGTTCTAAAGAATCGCCCAATTTCCCTCATGTATCTCTCCGAAGGGTTTCCTGACAGATGATAAGCTGAAATAAGAATGTGACTTATATTTTCATCTTCAACAAAAGCTTTCCATACTCCAGAAGTAAATTGAGTCCCATTGTCTGATAATATTTTCTGAGGTTTTCCAACCCTGCCAAAATAGTCTCCTCTGATTTTTGAAATAATGCTCTTACTGTTTGCCTTGCGAAGAGGGTATGACTTAATGAATTTTGAAAAAAACATCAACCATAACAAAAACGTTGCAATAGCCTCCTCTGGTCTTCGGTAGTGGTCCATATAATTTGACAGCGACAAACTCGTGTTGTTCTTTCGGTAAGATGTTTTGCATCAATCCTCGACAAGTTTGGTTGGATACTTTTACTCTTTGGCACCTGTCACAACCCGTTAAAATTTTTCTAACCCTCCTGGCTATGTTGTTAAAGTACACATTTTCTTGGATTTTCTGGATACACTTTTGAATCCCACAATGACCAAAACTTTCATGAATGTACTTGATGAGTACATTGATGTACTGTTCAGGCCAACATAATTTCCATACATCGCTATCTACACTGTTTCTCTTGAATAGAATCCCTTTGTAGATTTTGTAATAATCTCCCACTTTTTCATGTCCCTATTTCCCTAAATAACTTTTGACCAGTTTACAGTTCTCATCGTGGTTCTGATTCCGTCGGATGTCATTACAAATGTCTCTGATTTCTTGTTCATTGTCCACCCCTCTTAAATACATAATTTTGAATTCTTTTTCACATTCCCCACTGTCATCTTCAAAGTCACCCCCCACAGGTAGTCTAGATAAAGCATCAGCAACTACATTATCGGGTCCTCTAAGATATTTTATTGAGTAATTAATTTGTTGTAACAAGAGTGCCCACCTGGTAATCCTTCCATGATGCAACCTACATTCTTGAATATAAATTAATGCCTTATGGTCTGTGTAGACAACTACCTGGTTTCCCAATAAACAATTTCTGAATTTAGAAAATGCCCAGTAAATGGCCAAAAGCTCTTTCTCAGTAACAGTGTACTGCCTCTCATGTTTTTTCAAGGTTTGACTAGCAAAAGCAATAGACCTGTGTTCTATTTTCCCATTTATATTTACTTCTTGGAAAAGGTGAGCACCTAGGCCATAATCACTACTATCTGCCATAATGCAAAAAGGAAAACTTAAATCAGGATGGTACAAAATTTTACTGTTACATAACTGTGTTTTTATTTCTTCAAAAGCAGCTTCACATTCCTGATCCCAAACCCACATTGCGTTTTTCTTCAGCAATCTGTTAAGACTTGGAGCAATTAGAGCTTGGGTACTAATGAACTTTCTGTAGTAACCGCACATCCCGAAAATTGACTTGAGTTGTTTCTTGGTTTTTGGAATTGGGAATTTTGCAATTGCCTTGAGTTTTTCAGGATCTGGCAAAATACCATCCTCAGAAATACTGTGCCCCAGAAACTTCAATTTTTTCATACCAAACTTACATTTAGATAATTTAAGTGACATTCCCCCTTTCCTTAATCTATTGCAAACCTCCCTCAAAGTATTAACATGTTCTTCCCAAGTTTCTCCAGTGATCAAAATGTCATCTACATACACAGTTAATTTTGATAAAAGATCTTTTCCCAAAACAAAGTCAAGTGCTCTAATGAATTCGGCTACTGAGACATTCAGCCCAAATGGTACCACACAATACTGGTAACATCTTCCCCCATACAAAAAGGCAGTATACTTTTTGGAATCATTTTCTAATTCTACTTGGTGAAATCCTGGTGTGAGATCTAAACTGGTCATATATTTCATTCTTTCAAATTTATGAAGTAGTTCGTCTATATTCTCGAGATGATCGGTCTCTCTTTCCACATACTTATTTAGGTGTCTTGAATCTAGTACAAGCCTGACACTGCCATCACGTTTTGCAACCACTACCAAAGGATTATTGTATTGGCTCTTACTTCTCTCAATGATGCCCCACTCTTCCATCTTTTGAAGTTCCTTTTCTACATCTTTTCTCTTTGCAATGGGTACACTATAAGGTTTTATAAAGAATGGCTCATGTGGTTTTAACCTGAGTTTACATTGGTAATTCTTTACTCTGCCAGGTCTATCATCAAAAACATCACAGTAATTCCACAATAATCTTTCTACCTCTACCTTCTGTTCTTGGTTCAAATTATCTGATTCCCGTAATTTTTCTTGAACTATATCCCCATATTCTCCATCATCATAATCCTCAGTAATTTCATCTACACAATAACCACTGTCTTTAGAAAATGTAACGTCCCTAATTTCAATTCCCTTATCAGCACAGTTTTGAACCGACATGTCAGTACTGGAACATACTCTCGTCTTAAGATCAATAAAGGTAAACAAACTCTTTTCCCAATCAAATGCTGCATTAGCTTTTAATATCCAGTCCATACCCAACAGTACATTCTCATTTAGGTCACTTATTACAGGACATCCTTGAGTAAACTGTACATCATTTATACTGAAGGACAACAACATCTGTCTATTAACAATTTTGCTCAGTTTGCCAGTAATGCCTCTAATTTTTATTCCAACAACAGGTAATTCAACAAAGTCAGGATCATGGTTAATTATATCTCTTAATTTGCTTGAAATGGCACTAATTGGACTCCATGTGTCAATCAAACAATACCCTTCCCAACCTGCAGCTTTAATTTTTATGTATGGACAACCCATAGTGGTGTTTTCCCTTTCTTCCTGTTCTTCATACAAAAGATCTTCTGCTATCTCATCATACCTCTGTTCCATATTTAGGTTTCCTTTATTAGGCAATACTTTCTTCAAACTTCTAGGTCTACTGGAATTTACTGGAATGTCTGGATTACTATTTACCTCACTCACATCCTGACTAGTACCCCGTTTGATGATTTCATTAGGCTTAAAAGCAGAAACTGGTTCACAAATTTCCCTTAATTTGATCTTAACATCATTGTCATCACTGTAATCTTTAAATTTGTCCCAAACAGATTTCAAAATAATCACAGGTGCATCAGCACAATCAACCCCCCTGTCTCCTGATGTATTACTAAGCTGAACTGGCACAATCTGATTCTCATGTGGAATGTAGTTAGAGTTCCTGGCACAACTATTCTCAACACTATTGCTTATAACATCCTCCTTAACCTCAACATAAACTATTCCATCCAATTCACCATCAAAATCTTCTAGTACATAATCACCATTAGCCTGAACATCAACATTATCATCATCATTGCCTGAGCTTACACTACAAACACTACTAGTATCACCAACATTACTCACAACACCATCTTCACCAACCACATCCACATGAATATCAGACTCTCCAGAAACTTCAGTACGAACATCATTATGACAACTTACATCTAAAACATCACCACACATACGTTTGTACAATCCAAAATTATCAAAGTTATTCTTACCTTTCATTTCAGCATTAGATGCTGCTTCTTGATCATATAAATTTGCAATTATATCATCTTCTAGGCCTACTTCATCAACGGTAGCCTGGTTCCTATTACAGTTGTTTCTAGTATTTTCTCTGATGACATTCCAAAATTTCCTGTCAAATTTAATTTTTTCATTACCTCTATCTACAGATCGATCATAGCATACTGTCTATACTGGTTAGGTCTCTGATTATAGTGCTGTCTGTTCCGAGTGAAATTAGCCTGATTTTGAAAATTCCTTGCCTCAAACTGACAGACTCCCAGTGGAGCATTTAGTCGTTTAAAGGCCTATGTCTGTCGTTTCCCTGCCTCGGGTTACCTTCTCTCATGTCATTACCCCAGGACCTGTTTCGATTTTCCCATTCTCTGTTTGAATTAAAGTGCTGATCATTCCTACCAAAATTTCTTCTGTCATTGCTATTATAATTATCCCTGTTGTTGTTAAAGTTTCTTCGTTCACTATTACTGTTATTATTTGCACGGTTCGGTTCCCACCCTCTGTGTGCTGAACCTACAAAGTCGTTGAATGTGTTGTTTTGTTCAAAGGCTCTATCAAGTTTGTCCACATATTTCAAGAATTGTTCTATGGACTCATCTGGACCATATACTAAACCCCATTGTACTCTTTTCGGAAGTCTCCGGTTTAGTGCATCAATTTGAGTTAGCTCATCAAATGGCTTATCCAGATGCACTAATTTTTGCAACTGTTTCTCACAATAGGCTTTCATTGACCCATCAGATTCTCTGTAACTAGGACCATTCAAGAATTCACTTTTGATTCGAGCTTGCTCAGTTTCAGACCAAAATTTGGTTAGAAAACATTTTTTCGAAATCTTCAAAGGACATTTCCGCATAACAATTCTGATTGGCCCACGAAAGCGCCTCACCATCAAGTAATTTCTTTACAAATTTTATCTTAACACTATCTGTCATTATGGACGTGAACTGCTCCTTGCAGAATTGCATGAAGTCTTTTGGGTGTATATTCTTGTCACCGGGATAAGTTTTAATTGGAAAATTTCCCCATATCCCATTACAACTATTACTAAAACCTTTTTGAAACATAGTTTCTTGTATTTCTACAAATTTTCTGTCTACATTTTTTTCGACATTACCTACTCTACTACAAATTTCTGTGACCTTTTTGTCCGTATCAGATTCCGTATCAGATTTGAAAGATTCAATTTCGTTTTCAAAAAATCGTTTTGTCTGGTCAAATTCATTTCTCAATTGAGAATTTTCCTCATTTACAAAATCAACAACTTTTTTAAAATTTGACTGGTTATTTGAAATTTCGTTACTTAAATCAGTTTCAAGGACAGAAATTTTGAACTCAACCGTGTCCACACGACAACTAACTTCTTTTTGGTTTGACTCAAAAGTAATTCGCCATTCTTCGAGAACCTGATTAGTGTGAGCAATCTGTTCTGTATTTGAGTTTATTTCTGATTTTAAATCACACACAGCCTTCGAAATCGACCTGTCCATCTGTTGTTGTGTCTGTTCAATTTGTTGACGTAATTCGGCACGAGAATCGTCCATCTTCGAGTTTAACTCTGAAAACATTTGTTTTAACATTTCCAACATTCCTACACTGTCAGAAGCACTTTCCCTAATAGGTGTACTCGCTACACCGCTGTCAGTACTGAAATCTGCGTCTTTTTCCATTATTTTAGGAAGCAGTTACTTATCTTAGTGTCCGTCGGCGGTCGTTGGTGTCCGTGTTTTGCGAAATTTCTTCAATTCCAGGATGGTTTCACTCGGTTGATTCACTCCTCTTCTAGTGACCCCAGAATCGACGTATTTACTTCTTGTGATCCCAGAAGAGACGTATTTTATTTAGAAGAATCACTGGGTGGTCGTCAAATAGTCTGCTTCCTCCACCAAATTAAAATATCCCAGCTCCAGCGCCTCCACCAAATTATGACATCCCAGCTTCCTCAACCAAATTATAACGTCCCAGGACTTTCTGCACCAAATTATAACATTTCAGCTCCTCAACACCAAGTTAAAACGTTGCATTAGGAGGTGTCTGCTTCGTGCAAAAGGTCTTGAGTTCATATTGACGACAACAAGTAATTCTTCGTTACAGACCTTTATATACAAACAGAACTGACAGACTTCACAGACTCAACAACTGACTCTCCGAGCTAACCGCACTGCATATCCGAACTGGCAACTGATAACTCCTAGGTGTATTAATATCTTTCCAAACAATGAGAGTCTTTGACAATGTTTTGTTTAGAACACGATAGCAATTCACGACTTAAAACTAAATTAGACATTACAGAATTTTAGTACAGATTAAAGTAAGTAAGAGGATCAGTACATATAAATTCTTACAAGCATTATTTACAAATAGATTTCATAACATTTTTCTACCAGCTTCTGGATAACCTTCACCAGATTTGTACCGGTGTTTCCAGAAATATTTTGACATTTGATTCTGGATATTTCTTGAGTGATTTAGAACAACTATTTATATGTAAAATGATTTAAATCGTGTTTCAAAACGTAAATAAATCTTTTTAGCAATAGTTCTTGATACAGATCGTCTTTCGAAATTAGGTTATGAAACAGTTTCCACAAGTTTTCCTATTTTTGCGATCATAATATAGAATTTCTCCATTGAAAGTTCCAGAAGTGTGCATTAAACGTTCATTTACAGACTTTCTCGTTAGCTGGAGAGTTTTTAAAAGTATCTTCTCCATATTATACGAAATAATTTAGCTCAAAACTGATAATTTATACAATTAATCAGAGCTACAGCAAACAGTGAGTCTTTCTTTTACAAAATGAAATATAATTACAAAATTGAATGAAAATAGATTACTAACACTAATATATATTTACATTAATTCTATTTTTGTTCTTTCTGTGCAAAAGTCCTAATATTGACACAGTACAATATTTATACATCACCAAAGTTTCCCTTTACATTTTGCATATCTGTATCGACATCCCCTAAAAGTCTACAGTATCGAATACTTCAATATGTCCCAATATGTCCTGTAATGTTACAACGTGTAATGGATTTTTTTTCTTGTTTTGGTGGACAGCCCCACCTCTCGAAATATTCGACACTTTGCACTACAGGTTGAAAGAAGAGTGACGAACATAAGATGCCTTCAATATTTATTAACGTTGTGGGTGGTTCTCTTGATTTATGCTAACTTTTTTCCACCCTACGTCTAGATCTGGTTTTGTTCCCTGCATATAAAATTATATGCAAGCGTTTCTATCGCACCAGAAAGGTTGGAGGAGGTTTGATGTAAGATCTATTCGTGGTTTCTCCCTTATCGAAATCGTTTCCCATAAGAATACAAGCTACATCGTTAGCCTCGTGGCTATTGAGGTTGATCCTCAAAAAAACGTAGTACAAATAGTTCAATCCAGAACGGTTTAGGTAGCCTTTACGGTAGTTGGGTGTAGCTGTGTGGTTGGTATCCGAACAGACATCCGAAGTAGTGTGGCGGTAATGCTTCAATCTGTCCGAAGAACAGTTCCAGCTTTATAAATGTAGCCAGAAGTGTATCGTGACTAATGGAGTTGATCATTAAGACCGATTAAAGTATTTTCCTAATATATTTTGTTGCCCTTATTTTATAAAATCATTCGGTGGCTTTCTAAGAGGTACTTTGTGTTAGGAGTACGAAACGTAAATAAAATTACATTTTCACACGTTTTACTTGAGGCAGAATTAGGTAATAAAGCCAGTCGATACCTTTCGTATAGTGGAACGACGTAGTTGCTTACTGGCTGAGTATTTTTCAAGAGATCCTCTCACACAGACTGGTAATTTACACTGTTTTTAAGAGACACTCCGAGTGCGCCGTATCAGTCACTCTTTAACCTGTTACGTAAGGCGATTCGTTCCTGCTGTTATCTTTTGCGTTAATTCAGTCCCGCAACCAATAACCGTGCATTCGGGCGGTAATCAGTTATCGGTGCGTTATTGTAGTCTAAAAACTGAATCCGTTATAGTAACTCTTTTGTTTACTCACTCGGGGTCCCACCGTTTTGTACACAACTGAGGTGAGAAGTAGTTGTGACGTTCTCTACGGCGACATCAAAAACCCATTCTGAGGTGGTGTCGTCGAAAGCGTAAACCGAAGCAATCCGCCTGGATTCGAATACATCTTTCGAAAGCGAGTACAAAAGAATATTATCACAGGACTTTACAAACAGGTTTTTCAGAAATTCCTACCAGTTCACTTACTTAAATTATTTAATATTGCAACGCGTTTCGAGCTATCACCTCTTTATCAGGCAAAATATGACAAAACAAAAAACATTCAAACAGAATGGACATAGACCTTAATGCAAGTATTTTTTTAGTCTTGTCGTTTGTTGTGGCTTTCCTGCAGAGAAAGTCAAATACAAGCCGTATGAGAGCGCGTTTACTTCCTTTTCTTGTCTGTAGATGAATACTGGAGCACTCCGTTCATCAGAAAAGGCTGCCGTCTTGTGGCCACTGTGGCTTTAAATTGTAAGCACACCACGTAGCTCACCCGGAAAACATGAATAACTGATCTGGCTACTTCAGTATTATGGGCTTAATTTGTATTATTAGTTCACTTTTCTCGGACATGAGCAGACATCCACCAGTAGCAAATAATGTGACCGTGGCTTCCAAGTTAAGGTTCTTCGGTTAATCACAAGGCGTCTACTTCGGTAATAATCTTGCTGGCATTTCGATGATCTTTCTTGGGATTTCTTCATGATTCATTACATTCTTGCACGTGCTACCTTTTTATAGTTTTATGCACAGTGAGATATAATATTTAGCGATTTTAAAAAGCGAGTAAATCAAGCTGCGTCGGATAGAGGTGGAGAGGAAAGCTTCAGTTACGTTTGACGCGAAATAGCATTTAGTCATAATGGAGCGTACACTGTCAAAGCATTTTATCAAAACGGTAGTTCGTACCAGCTAGCACGTCGTGCAATCCGCAACCACTTCAGCGTTAATCGAAATCGGCCGGTGCACCTGCCTGGGCGATTAAAAAGTGGCTGGGGAACATTGAGGAGACGGCGCCAACTGGGAAACCAAAAACTGTGCGCTCGCCTGAAAAACATCGAACGTGTACGCCAAATGAAACGCGTATAGCACGTGTGCCTTGACACGACACTACAGCGCGACACGCACGTGCCGCACGAGTCGCGCGGCTGCAGTGCATATTGCGACACGTACACCGTACTTAGCACGCGCCGAATGGCGACGCTCTGCAATGACAGAACCGAAGCGCGCGCACCTTTTTATCTTTCTCTAATAATTTACAGAAACTATTCACTGAAAATATTTGATTTTTTTCCGTACTTGTAGCTTTATGTGTGAACGTCTTGGCCAAGTGCCCATCATCTCGCTAATGGTCATGCTTACTGGGATCTACACATTTTAGTAAGTCACTACGCAAAACTCAAAAAGTTTGCAATGAAAAATAGGGGGCGCTATGATTTAGCGTTTGGTGCGTATTACACCATATGTTTATGAGTATGAAATTCAGCTAACATATTAAATTTTTGTTTAGACTTAGGAGGAGGTCTCCATCTGTCTTCGATTTCGAGAAAATGGATCCCATGTAGAGCATTCACTCCCAATCTTACGCCACGGGAATGAAATATTCCTACATCACTGGTATTTCCTAAACCGCTCGAGACATGGAAACAAGATTTTGGTTAATAATGATACAAGGAAGAGAGTACTTTGCCACGCCGGCCGGTGTGGCCAAGTGGTTCTAGGCGCTTCAGTCTGGAACCGCGCGACCGCTACGATCACAGGTTCGAATCCTGCCTCGGGCATGGATGTGTGTCATGCCCCTAGGTTAGTTAGGTTTAAGTAGTTCTAAGTTCTATGGGACTGATGACCTCAGATTGTAAGTCCCATAGTGTTCAGAGCCATTTGAACCATACTTTGCCACGTCGTAAACACACTGAGCTTTCTTATCTATCACGGTATATCAGTAGTTACACTTCCCTATTTATTTATTTTTTTTCATTCCACTGTCTAATTTTTTTAGAGTTATCGACAGCTAGTGAGACAAGAGTGTCCTAATATGAAAGTAAACATGAAATTTCTTCTCTTATGTTGCCACAAACCGTCACAATGAGTTTTTTGATAAGATATTCGGCTCTCTGGTCGCCAGTTACTTGTTTAATGAGACAGATTTCTAAAACAGTGTGTCACAATAACTGCTGCAAAAATGAGTTTATGCAAATCATATTGTGTTTTGGTAAAAGAAGTGCTCTCAAACCCTTCAACAAGAGAAGTGTGACCGTTACTCGCAAATGGTATTGCATCTTCGAATGAGACGAGGTTAACAACTCACACGAAAATAAATCGCTAATTCTGTTGGAATTTTTGTTGAATCTCACAACCCATTTTATTTTTAACACCGAGCGACTGAAATGGAAACTTACCAAAGAGTTTTATTCCTTTCCTTCATCTGAGCAATAGCAAAGTAATGAAGAGCGTGGTCTTCAGGCGGGATTCCACGCACACCACTGATGCCGGTTCCTCACCAACGCCTTGCCAAACTGACAGTCCGTGGTTCGCGAATAAAATAGTTGTTACTGAGAAAAGTAAACAACTGATACGTGGCACAACACAATGGCCAGTGTATCGTCAGCAGCTGGGAATAAATCGCGCGACAGGAATGCGGAAGCCAGAAAGTATGCTTTGTGAGAGGAAGAGTTCACATCGTTCCGAAAACATTGTCACCATTACATTTCTACATATCACCACACTCTTTCAGGATATTCCTACTTTTATAATAGTACCGACCACTAATTCCTTTGTGTAGCCTGTTGTGTAATTAGTTTATTAATGCTGATAGCGTGTATGCAACCACTGAAATACTTTTCCTCGTCACGACGAGCCGATTAAAACATCGTTATTTACGAGGGCTTCTCGACAATTTCGGGCTTGCAATGGAAATGTCACGTCCACATGTACGAAGTATAACGTCTCTTATTAGACCCATATCCACATGATGATATGAAGTACTTAAGTTTTACTATCTCGGACGCTTTTTACCAGGAGCGCAAAGGGGTCATACCTGTGGAAATTATGCCTTCCCGACTTTTTGTAATGGATCGCAGAGATACTTCAGCATAAGAGGCAGCAAGTAGGTAACCTTGTTTTACTTTCCTGTCTTGCTTCTAGATGACACGATTTTATAATATTCCTTACTTCCTTATTCACTACCCTCACGGTAAATCGTCTGTCCCTTCTTACGTTCTGAAAAAATTGTGGAGGCAGACGATATACTTTCAGTGGCTAATGGCTCACCGGTTATTGAACTGTGCATTGGGTTTTTTGACAAAGAATAAACAAAACAAAAGAACTGTACATATGTATGTAAATGAAAACTATTACGTGCTAACGAAAATGGACGGAGCGCTTAAACAGCGAAAAAAAGAACACTGCTCAGTGATAGAAAACTTCAGTTTACATTACAGGCCGTACTCTTCGGATGGACAATACTTCCACTGCCCGTATGCGCCATGCCGAAGTGAGTATATGGCAGAACTGCCCTCCCGCTCCCCGCCTCACACATCCGTCAGTACCCGCGTGACGCGCGGCGCGAGAAACTGCGCCGCTACCACAAAGCCGCGCGACCTGGCGCAGGCGCGTGTCGCGTCCCAGTCGCGTCGCGTCGCAGTTTGCGCGGTCCCATTTGAACCTGTGAAGTTGCAAAAACGCGCGCTAAACTTGGGATTTCAAAGAGAACGGTAGGAAGGATTTAACCCCAGGATTTGCACTTTCACCCCTACAAAATCTAAACGGTACAGGTCCTTAAGGGAATAGATTATGTGATCCGCAGCCGCTTCTAATTAAAAGTTTTGGTCATGATTATTCGGGACCAGGACATTGTAAACCGTTTGTGGATGAGGGATGAAGCTCACTTCCGTCTCTCCAGTTATGTGAACAAGCAGAACTTTCGATTTTGCAGTGACGTTAATACTAGAGAACTGCATCAGCAACCACTGCACTGGGCAAAAGTTACTGTGTGGTTCGTAATGTCTTCAATTAGGGATCATAAGGCCAAACGATTTTTAAGTTGTAACAGTGACTTCGCAGAGATACGCTAGTAAGCATGAATATTGTCAGTCGTTTGTTTCCAAAGATATGGCCTCCCGAAATGGGTACATTGCATGGCCCTCTTGTTCACTGGACGTCACATGTTTGTGACTTTTTCTTTGGGGTTATCTGAAGCGGAAAGTTTAGCAAGATAACCCACCTCGAACAACTGAAGCCCTGAAAGAGTGGACGCGACAGGAAGTGTGATGAGTCAGTACAAGGTCTGGCTGGAGGAATGCGTGCTTCTAAGCGGACGCCATAATAAGACAGTTATCTTGAAAAAGTAACTGAGGAGGAGGAGGAGGACATTAGTGTTTAACGTCCCGTCGACAACGAGGTCATTAGAGACGGAGCGCCAGCTCGGGTGAGGGAAGGATGGAGAAGGAAATCGGCCGTGCCCTTCAAAGGAACCATCCCGACATTTGCCTGAAGCGATTTAGGGAAATCAGGGAAAACCTAAATCAGGACGGCCGGAGACGGTATTGAACCGTCGTCCTCACGAATGCGAGTCCAGTGTGCTAACCACTGCGCCACCTCACTCGGTGAAAAAGTAACTGACGTTTTACTGTTACAGAAAACACTTTTTCGTATATTTTAAGATTATGAAATAGAAAAAGTGTCATTATTTAACAGCTTTTCAAAAATCGCTCTTTATTATGCCTCACCCTGTAGTTGAAACTCTCTTCTTCATTTAGCTCATGAGGCCCTCAGCTTTAAAAGAATTTATTGTGTCGTAAACACAGTACTATTTCAATATGCTATACGAGCTTATTTTAGGAAAGACACACGGGAAATATGTAGTGGTAAATGCGAAAAACAAATACAGAACTAGTTTCTCATAACTGTTATGACTACTCTTAATTTTTATTTGGGGGACTTACGAAATCTGAATATTTTCGTAGTCTCCATGAAATAGATAACGGTAGGTGAGATTAACGTCTCTGACTGGTGGTGTGGAACTGTCTCAAGTGAAGGACAGATGGAATTGGGTTATTCAGATACACACAGTAGACGATTGTAACTGCACTGTTTACGTGGAAAGAAGCTGCGGAAGCTGTGATCTCTGTATCTTGAAACAATACAAACCAAGGGGAAATCGAAATTACTATCTCTCGCCAATAAATAAACGATCTCTATAATCATACAAGACGAGCGAATTGTGTTAAGTAACTGATCGTTCATTTTGGCCGCTGTGCACAACGAAAATACCGTCTCCTTGCGATGAACAGCTTACGAATAGAAGAGGTTATAGTTATTATTTGCGGGTCGTCTTGCTTCTCAAAAACTGGAGGGCAGTAAGTGATCTTGAAATTCGGCGACGTTCCTGGGTGCATTACGTGCTCCCACTTCTGGCCATATGAGGGTACGATGAGAATTCTCCATATAATCGTTCCGATGCTCACATGTTATGTTTTGGAGAGGCATACCGTTGGTTGGGCAAATTGATCATGGTACACTCGCAGGTCAGCGGCATTGTGACACTGCATTCGTTTCCCATGCGTATCTTTTCAGGCTGTATGCGACCCTCACTGTACTTTTAAGAACGACAATGCGTGATCGCATCGAAAGCACTGGTGTAGGAGGTCTTTGAATGAGTGGATGTTCGGCAAACTTAAACCCCGTGGGCCACGTCGTTATGCATTGGGGATGCATACCGCAGCTCGCCTACATGTTCCACCGACCATCCAGAGTTCTCAGTCAAACTTGTTGAGGAATGGAACGCTCTACCACATTTCCTTACCAACCTCGTGCCCAGCTTGGGAGCTGGTTACAGAGCACGCATAGCTGTGTTTGGTGATCAGATGCTTTATGGAGAACACGTTCTGCCTTTTGCAATGTGACTACTGTCTTTGAACAAAAACGTCAGTTATGTTCGTATCATTGCATGTTTCTTTGTTACCATCTGTACCATGCAGCAACAATTGTTTCTATTTTGCTTGACAGTGACACAACATGTGAAAGTTACTCTGGCCCGGAGTTTCGCAAAGCACTATAATCGAAAACGAAAAAGGTCTGACGGGGTCTATTGGGGTGAAGTGAGACCACGGGAGCTGATTCCATACCACTGTGGCGGCTCCTTTATTGTATGAAGGACTGAATTTAGTTGAAAGTACTTGATCTTCATTTGTCGAGTATATGCTGAAGATTAAAGTTAATCGCATGTGAACCGGTACTTTCAGAGACTAAAATTAAGAGCTCCTGAAAACGCTATTTACTATTCCAAAGAAATGTGATTGGGATCCTATAATACGAAACTGACTACAACTGTATGTAAGCAATATCGGTTTCTGCTGCTCCGGCTATGACAATATGAGAATAGGGGGGGGGGGGGGCATAGGATAGTGTACCTACAAACACATCTTCTTTCTTGGTCGGTGTTTCAGTTAGTCACCGATTTTAGAACTATATGAAGCAACGCGTACTAGAGGACGCGGTAAGTAGTTCCTGGCATTTTCGACTGCTGCTGTTGTGGGGCCTGAGGTTTTGTTTTCTGCAGGGTTTGCAAATATAACGAGTTATACATATTTAGTGTTGTGTAATATATTAAAGATATTTGGAGGATACTGTCTGTTCTATGGTTAAAGAATTTTGTGGTGAATAAAATATTGTTTAATTTTGACTAGTTACATAACGTGTGGATGAATAAGTTATAGTTCGTGAGTCACAAACCATCTCGTACCTTCAAACGGAAGACCTTGCACCATGGAGTATATGAGATTTGCAAAAGAAGTAAGTTTATGTAATGTATTAACGAAGTTACCTGTCTCGAAAAGGGAAATTTGTGATAGCTGCAACAGCTTCTATTTCAGATCGTTGTTAACTTCTAACTGGTTTTTGATAAAACGATTGATTTCGCTTGCTGATTATTCTTGTGTAGTAGAGTAATAACGTAAGACATTTCTCATAGAGAAATAGACTACTGACAAAATTTTTTCTCGATTGCAGCGATTTGAACTGATATTTGTACATAGGAACATGACCATGTTGTATCTTGGAACAGTCTCTCATTTGTCAAAAATCTTACTTTTCCGGAGTAATTGTAATTTCAGAAAGAAAGTGCACCACTCCTAAAGTGAATGCTGTCATTTCAAAATAGAATAACAAAATGGAGTAAAGGTCTATTAAAGTGTGAAAGTCTGAAGTGTGTTCCACGGTAAAACACTTTTCGCTAATAATTGTCAAAACTAAGAACAGACACAAAACGCTGTCCAAGCATATAAACGATCGATAGTCGAACAAAAAATCTGAATGCCAGGTGTTCGGACAAACTTCTAGGACTTGTAGAAGGGAGACAGGAAAGAATATTTTGAGTACAAACCCATGCCCAGGAATGTACCGTTTCAGTTCTACAATGGTTTCAACTTCGATTTTTAACTCATCCACTTCTGTTTGAGGGATTAAATTACGCATAAGGCAATACAAAACAATTCGAAATGAAACATAACGGAACACCTGTTTATCACTTAAGCACATTTGTTTGTGTTAAGACTCCTCGCCCTGTCCATCTGTCACCATATCGTTTGTTCAGATGTCTGCGAACTGCACGATACAAGCGAGTTGGTGCATCATCATGCTTAAACCACATTTCCTGATGGGCAATCAGTGGCACAGCTTTCAAGAACGGCCCCAATATCTTTTGTAGAAACATAAGATATGCAAGACCAGTTAGAGTGGAAGGAGGTACGGCCCAGTTACACGACAGTCTGGAATGCCTGCAAACAAACAAATATCCAACAGGCACCGAAGCCTCGGAATGTGCTTAGCATGAGGGTTTTTGGCTGCCAGACATGGCTGTTTAGCGAATTCAGAACACAGTCCCTCCCCAGTGAACTCACATTTGTCTGTGAACAGGAGTAGTTGGGTAAGGAAAGGATCAGCACATTTTGTTAGCGCAGGTTGCCTACATCAGGAGCAAGCATACATTCAGTGGAAAACCTATTGGTCTCTTTTGATTGACAAGTCCTTAACTTACTATTTTGCTAAGTGGATTATGACCATCTGAGGATAATCCGTCATTCCAAGAAACCCTCCACACTCCTCCCTTCCCTCTCCTGCTCCCCACTTCTCCTCCTTTTCCACCACCCCTCTGGAAATTGTCTCGCAATGCAAGCACACTTATGATATGTACCCATTTGACTAATTAATTAAATCGACCAATTAATTAACCCCTCCCTATTTGGGACACCCCCAGCAGTTCCCCTCCCCTCCCCTCCCCTGCCCCTCCAGGAATTTGTCTAGAAAAAGACCCAATTGATTGGCTAGCAGGTGGAAAATTGATTGCAGTGTATGGAATATTGTTTAACCCTTTATTTGGCAGTGTTGCTTTCAAGCAACATCACATTTACCTTGGCCTTATGGGACAACAAACTCTTCCCA
The DNA here is from genome assembly GCF_023897955.1 of Schistocerca gregaria. Lineage (NCBI taxonomy): Eukaryota > Metazoa > Arthropoda > Insecta > Orthoptera > Acrididae > Schistocerca > Schistocerca gregaria. Next base: position 1,906,461 of record NW_026061874.1, on the reverse strand, counting down.
GTGCATTTTACTGGCATTACTGCCTCCAGGCAACATTCCTTTACACACTGCCAACGCCAGTTTTTGTAATAGCTTAAGGTTTTCCACACGAGATAGCAGTTTGTGCAGTGGTGTTACAGAGATCTCCTCGTGTGAGCAACAGAGGTGTCTTATTTTGGTTCTAAAAGAGTGGATTTAAATAGATTGAAGAAAAACTGCTAAGATTACTGGCAAGATATACCCAGAGGTAAGTTTACAGCAGAAATATTTCAATCTTTGTTTGGAAATACGTAAGTAGTATAAAACATTTATGCTGTAGTGATTCCAGAGCGTCAATCTCAGTTCCATAACCAAGTTATACCAGACACTGATTCTGATTTAGGAAGTGAAATCTCAGAAGCTGAACATGTGCAAGGACCTTCTGCAGTGAATCCTTCTAGTGCAAGTGGCAGTCAAGTGAAAAAGTAAATTACAAAAGCAGTCACTTACATGTGGGTAAAGGAAGATACAACTGCTAGGGCAGAAAGTCTCTCTCCTGTGTTTTCTGATGAAGGCAATACACCACTGGGTTATTTCAGAAGATTCTTTGATTCAGAACTAATTGACAAAATTGTGCAGGAAACGAACTTAAACTCTGACCAACGAACTACACGTCAGTAAACAGCAATATAAATTAAATAGAACAATTTTTCGGTGTTCTGATATACATGGGTCGTGTTTCTATGTCTTAGTAGACTGACTATTGGTCTCAGTCAATGAACTGTGAAAAATTCACCAGCATTTTCAGTTTGAAGCGCTTTCAGAAACTCCGCCGATACCTGCATTTTACGAGCAATGAGAATGCTGTGAACTGGACTGAAAGACTTTTGAAAATAAGACCTGTTCTTGAGTCAATTGTATAGAACTGCCGTGAGCAGAAACAAGAGTCGGCATTTTCTACAGATGAGGAGATGGTTGCATATAAAGGTACAAGAGCAGGTAATTTGCGCCAATATATTCAAATAAGCCACACAAGTGGCGTTTTAAGATTTTTGTTCGTGCTGGTGTGTCTAGAGTTGTCTATGATTTTCTTCCCTATACTGGCAAGGGGATGATAACTGATCTTGCTGATGACGTGAAAATAATGGAATTGGAATACTTTTATTTTGACAATTTATTTTGCAGCCTTGAACTTAAAACATACTTAAAAAACATCAAAACATTGAGTCCATGGGCACCATAAGGAAGAACTGAATAAATAACTGTCCTCTACATGACGAGAAGCGGTTACTGAATGACGAGTCAGCTATGACTACAGGAAGGACAGTCACTCCGACCTCATTTTAGTAAGGTGGGCAGGCTATAAAATCGTGACACTTGCAAGCTCGTTTTTTGGTGTCCAACCACTCTCAACAGGAAAACGATGGGACAGCAATCAAAAAAGAATTGATGTGCCCTGTCCCAGTAATGTACGTCAGTACAACAAGCACATGGGAGGAGTTGATCTTGCTGGTATGCTGATAGAGCTCTACAGAGTACCAATGAAAACTAGGCGATGGTACATGAGATGGTTTAGATTTATTCTAGATCTGAGTGTTTTAAATGCTTGCCTGCATTTTTCGAAGAGAATCTCTGGACAAAAAGACCTCATCAAAGTCATTTAGGGCAGATACTGCCAATGGTTTGATATTTTCAGGTAAAAGTAAAGTAGGAAGACCTTCAACAGACAAACCACCACCATAAAAGAAGAGGAGGAAGGCAACAGCTCCGACTGTTACACAAGATGTCCGATTTGATAATATGGAGCATTGGCCTGTATACGGTCCCAAAGGTCGTTGTCGTTATTGTCCGTCTGAATATTCTACAGTCATGTGTTCCAATTGCAATCTAGTATTGTACTTCGATCCAAAGAGGAACTGTTTCCAAAAATTCCATTGCAAGAAGAACAAGAAGGGAAAATGAAACAGTTCTATTACACAGCAGGAATGCATAAATGTGTTTATAAATTAAATTATTCACGTACGGCAAACATTTTGCTTGAGGTTATCAGCAAACTCCTTTTTCCTATAATATGTATAAGTGTGATCTACTGCTGGCAATGTTGCTTGTAAGCAACGTTTCATAATTTTCATAATTTTTGTCAAAAATTTCTAAGACTGACTGAATTGTATTTCTTTAAGTATAATAAATAGATATAAGCACTTAATTTTTTTTTATTTTCACCATTTGCCAAATAAAGAGTTAAAAAGTTTCTCATACACAAGACAATGTGTGAAAGATTCTTTATTTAAACAATTTAAGGGATACAAGGCAGTGTATATCATATAGTTCATTTATTTACTTTAAATATTTAAATACACAAAATTCCATTCCCTACAAATTCTTTGAGGGTGAGAAGATACTTGGTATATTAAACAACTTCGAAATTTTTTTTTAGCCCACACTCCCAAACACTTCACTGGGCTTGTCATTCCACGTATTACTATATGTGGAGGCCACGCTACCCCTGCTCAGGTCCGTGACTGGCCACTATGAGAGCAGACGTTGCAGTAATCCCCAAACAAAAGAGCTTCTGATGGTGGCTGTCCTTTATTATTTGATTGCTGAGAAATTCCTGTTCAAGCACATGCGCTCTCTCTCTTTCCCCTATCCCCCTCTCTCTCCCTCCACCCCCCCCCCCCCCCTCCTCACAACCGGTCATGTCCTGTAGTGTAACCCTGCTAGGACTGCATTCACCATTGGCCATGGTCGGATCGAATCACACACAAAGCAGCATTTACCTAGTAAACCCCACCTGTGCATTTCTTAGAGTGAGGTAATATCTCCATCAGATTGATTGTCTAATTAATTAAATCGATGCCCTTCGTGTGGGACAGTTTTCCGTTGCTTTCTATTGGTGGATTACTAGGATTAGAATATTTGATGGGATTCGATCCTACAGCTTCCCAATTTCCGAACCCTACTGTTATTTATTCCCGTTGCCTACTATTGGTGTATAATGATACAGTTAAGTCATTTATAGAAAGTCCATTAAGCTGGAGGTAGCTGAAAATTTCAAATTTCAGCTCAGCTGCATGCTGTGTCCATAGAAAATCTGTGGAGATTTCGGACTGGTATGTGTGCTCGCAATAAAGCAACAACAATAAATTGATTAAACGGGGATTGGATATTGCGATTGGATTTTTAAACCTTTGTAGAATTCCTAAATTGGTTCTCTCCACTACATTCGGAAGGAGGAGGAGGAGGAGGAGGAGGAGGAGGAGGAGGAGGAGGAGAAAGGGTGTGTTAGGGGATAGGGCAAAGACACAGAAAATACCACAATCCAGGCCGTAGCAGTAGTTGTCATGGCCAGATGTTGGATATCGCTGAAATACATCCTGAATGCACATGCCCAGTGTCCACACGTCACTCGCCAATCTCCTCATGAGCAACCAGCGCCAACGCTCAGAGGTCGGACGGCCGTAGCCAGTTTGGTGGACGCGTGTGTCCGCCAGAGTGCACCACCCTGACGTGGAGGGCGTCTGGAAGTGATTGGAGTGGTAGGAATTAGGATGTTATCAACACGTTCATTGCCAACACTTGGCAGTTATCGATATTGAATGACTCAATTTTCCAAGGGGAATACATGCAACACATGCGATCACAGAGACAGCCCAATGCACACTGTGTATTAGTTTGCTGTTTAGCTATCGAAAGGGCACTGTGGCTGGGACTTACTCCTGTAGCTGTGTGCAATAACCGACTAGCTGGCCTACTGGAACTTTTCGTTGTAACCACCGATTGCCAGAAAAGCCCATTTGTTCTGGCCACATGCCTCCTCTGGCACACGCCTGACATTCGAAACCGCGTCGTCCTAGGAAACCAGCAAAATTTATTTATCGCTGTAATTACAATTAAATATTACACTTGCAGCCCTAATCTCATAACATTGGACACCGACTCTGGAAATATCCCCCTTATAATTGGGTACAGTTTAACACATAAAATGCTTCATCCTCCTTGGGGGTATTGGTGCATTAGTACAATGGACATCCAGCTCACAAAATAGTTTGATTGGGGTGATCATGTGCCATCACTGTGGATTTTTAGAGTATAAAAGGAGGTGTGATAGGAGCAATCGTACACCTTGCATGTTTATTATTACTGGAGAATCTAGACAATATTGGTTGTTGTTTTTGTCTTCAGTCCTGAGACTGGTCTGATGCAGCTCTCCATGCTACTCTATCCTGTGCAAGCTTCATCATCTGCCAGTACCTACTGCAACCTACATCCTTCTGAATCTGCTTAGTGTATTCATCTCTTGGTCTCCCTCGCCGTTTTTTACCCTCAAAGCTGCCCTCCGATACTAAATTGGTGATCCCTCGGTGTCTCAGAACATGTCCTACCAACCGATCCCTTCTTCTAGTCAAGTTGTGCCACAAGCTCCTCTTCTCCCCAATTCTATTCAATACCTCCTCATTAAGTATGTGATCTACCCATCTAATCTTCAGCACTCTTCTGTAGAACGACATTTCGAAAGCTTCTATTCTCTTCTTGTCTAAGCTATTTATCGTCCATGTTTCACTTCCATACATGGCTACACTCCAATACAAATATTTTCAGAAACCACTTCCTGACATTTAAATCTATACTCGATGTTAACAAAATTTTCTTTTTCACAAACGCTTTCCTTGCCATTGCCATCCTATATTTTATATCCTCTCTACTTCGGCCATCATCAGTTATTTTGCTCCCCAAATAGCAAAACTCCTTTACAACTTTAAGTGTCTCATTTCCTAAACAAAAATCCCTCAGCATCAGCCTCGTTTTGCTTTTGTTGATGTTCATCTTATACCCTCCTTTCAAGACACTGTCCATTTTGTTCAACTGCTATTCCAAGTCCTTTGCTGTCTCTGACGTTCGCCGATGACATTGTAATTCTGTCAGAGTTTTTATTTCTTCTCCATGGATTTTAATACCTACTCCGAACTTTTCTTTTGTTTCCTTCATTGCTTGCTCAATATACAGATTGAATAACAACGGGGACAGGCTACAACCTTGTCTCACTCCCTTCCCAACCACTGCATGCCTTTCATACCCCCCGACTCTTATAACTGCCATCTGCTTTCTGTACAGATTGTAAATAGCCTTTCGCTCCCTGTATTTTACCCCTGCCACCTTCAGAATTTGAAAGATAGTATTACAACCAACATTGTCAAAAGCTTTCTCTAAGTCTACAAATGCTAGAATCGTAGATTTGCCTTTCCTTAATCTTTCTTCTAAGATACGTCTTAGGGTAGGTATTGCCTCACGTGTTCCAACATTACTATGGAATCCAAGGTGATCTTCCCCGAGGTCGGCTTCTATAAGTTTTTCCATTCGTCTGTAAAGAATGCACGTTAGTATTTTACAGCTGTGACTTATTAAACTGATAGGTAATTTTCACATCTGTCCATGCCTGCTTTCTTTGTGATTGGAATTATTATATTCTTCTTTAAGTATGAGGGTATTTCACCTGTCTCATACCAAATGGTAGAATTTTGTCAGAACTGACTCTCCCAAGGCTGTCAGTAGTTCTAATGGAATCTTGTCTACTCCCGGGGCCTTGTTTCGACTCAGGTCTTTCAGTGCTCTGTCAATCTCTACACGCAGTATCATATCTCCTATTTCATCTTCACCTACATCCTCTTCGATTTCGATAATATTATATATATATAATAATATCACCTACATCACATTAAACTGATAGAGCTACCCATTCTTCTTCTGCTGTGTTTCTTTCCCCCATTCCTGCCAATTGTTCCCTTATGCTCTCCTTCAAACTCGGTACAACCTCTGGTTCTTTCAGCTTATCCAGATCCCATGTCCTTAAATTCCCACCTTTTTGCAGTTTCTTCAGTATTAATCTACAGGTCATAACCAATAGATTATGGCCAGTGTCCACATCTGCCCCTGGAAATCTACTACAATTAAAAACTTGATTCCTTAATCTCTGTCTTACCATTAAATAATCTATCTGATACCTTTTTGTATCTCCAGGATTCTTCCATGTATACAACCTTCTTTTATGATTCTTCAACCAAGTGTTAGCTATGATTAAGTTATGCTCTGTGCAAAATTCTACCAGACGGCTTCCTCTTTCATTTCTTAGCCCCAATCCATATTCACCCACTGTGTTTCCTTCTCTCCCTTTTCCTACTGACGAATTCCAGTCACCAATGACTATTACATTTTCGTCTCCCTTCACTACCTGAATAATTTCTTTTATCTCATCATACATTTCATCAATTTCTTCATCATCTGCAAAGCTAGTTGGCATATAAATTATACTACTCTAGTAGGCATGGGCTTTCTGTCTATCTTGGCCAGAATAATGCGTTCACTATGCTGGTTGTAGTAGCTTACCCGCACTCCTATTTTTTTATTCATTATTAAACCTACTCCTGCATTACCGCTATTTGATTTTGTATTTATAGCCCTATATTCACCTGACCAAAAATCTTGTTCCTCCTGCACAGAACTTCACTAATTCCCACTATATCTAACTTTAACCTATCCATTTCCCTTTTTAAATTTTCTAACCTACCTTCCCGATTAAAGGATCTAACATTCCACGCTCCGATCCGTAGAACGCCAGTTTTCTTTCTCCTAATAATGACGTCCTCCTGAGTAGTCCCCGCCTGGAGATACAAATGGCGGACTATTTTACCTCCAGAATATTTTACCCAAGAGGACGCCATTATCATTTAATCATACAGTAAAGCTGCATGTCCTCAGGAAAAATTACGGCTGTAGTTTCCCCTTGCTTTCAGCCTTTCCCAGTACCAGCACAACAAGGCCGTTTTGGTTAATGTTGCAAGGCCAGATCAGTCAATCATCCAGACTGTTGCCCCTGCAACTACTGAAAAGGCTGCTGCCCCTCTTCAGGAACCACATGTTTGTCTGGCCTCTCAACAGATACCCCTCCGTTCTATCTACAAACCTTGCCACAGCGACCCCATTCCAGTAATCCAGCAAGATCTCCAGTCACTACTCAAATCTTTATGCCCACCTCAGAGCCTCTCCCTGTAGTCCATGCCTCTGCTCAACTCTCTCACTCCACTAATAAATCCTACCTTCTACATGATTCCTAAAGTCCATAAAACTAATCACCCAAGACGCCCCATTGTGGCCGGTTACTGAGAGAATTGCTGCTCTCATAGACCAACCCCTACAATCTATTACCCCTAACATACCTTCCTATTTAAAAGGCACCAACGATTTCCTCCAGCCACCCAGAGTGGCCGAGCGGTTCTAAGCACTACAGTCTGAAACCGCGCGACCGCTATGGTTGAAGGTCCGAATCTTGCATCGGGCATGGATATGTGTGATGTCCTTAGGTTAGTTAGGTTTAAGTAGTTCTAAATTCTGGGGGACTTATGACCTCAGAAGTTAAGTCCCGTAGTGCTCAGAGGCATTTGAACAATTTCCTTCACTGACTCTCCACAGTTCCTGACTCTTTACCACAAAGTGCCATGCTTCTCACTATTGGTGCCACCTCGCTGTACACTAATGTTCCTAATGCCCATAGCCTTCCTGCTATTGAACACTCCCTTTCCCAAAGATTGACAGATTCCAAACCAACAACCTAGTCACCATGACAAGTTTATCCTCACACACAATTTCTTCTGCTTTGAAGGCATTACCCACAAACAAATCCAGGGTATGGCTATGGGCACCCTCATAGCACCATCTAATGCCAACCTATTCATGGGCCATATAAACGAACCCTTCCTAAAAACAGAGAATCCTAAACCCCACTCCTGGTTCAGATTCAGTGATTACATCTTTGCTATCTGGAGTGAGGATAAGGATACCCAATCCACATTCCTCCAGAACTTCAACTACTTCTCCCCCATTTGCTTCACAAGGTCCTACCCAACCCAACAATCTACCTTCCTAGATGTTGACCTCCACCTCAAATGTGGTTACATCAGTACCTCCGTCCATATCAAACCTACTAACCACCAGCAATACCTCCACTTCAACAATTGCCATCCATTCCATACCAAGAAGTCCCTTCCGTATAGCCTATCCCCACTTGGTCACCGCATCTGCAGTGATGAGCAGCCCCAATCTAACTACCTCACTGAAGCCTTCACTGACCATAATTATCCTCCCAACCTTGTATAATAACAAATCTTGCATGCCTTATCTATTCAGTCTCCCACCACCTCCCAAAATCCCACTGTCTGACCACAGACGACCATGCCCCTCATAACTCAGCATCACCCAGGACTGGAGAAACTGAATTACACTCTATGCCAGGGTTTTGATTACCTCTTGTCGTGGCCTGAAATGAGAAGTATCCAGACCACTATCCTTCCCATGCCTCACATGGTATTCTGTCATCCACCGAAACTACATAATGTACCCATCCTTACACAACCCCTGCTCCCAATCCCTTACCTCATGGTTCATACCTCTGTAACACACCTACATCCATACATTCTCCTGCCACCACCTACTCCAGGTCAGGCACCATCACCACTAATCCCATCAAAGGCAGGCCTACCTGTGAATCTAGTCATGTGCTTTACAAGCTAAGTTGCTACCACTGTGCTGCATTCTATGTAGGAATGAGAACCAACAAGCTGTCTGTCCACACAAATGGTCACCAACAAACTGCAACCAAGAAACAAGTGGACCACCCTGTTGCTGAACATGCTGCCAAACATGATATATCAATGACTGCTTGACAGTGTGTGCGATATAGATCCTTCCCACCAACACCAGCTTTTCTGAATTGTGCAGGTGGGAAATTTCCCTGCAATACATCCGATATTCCCATAACCCTCCTGGTCTCAACCTTCATTAGTCACTGTTCTCATCCATCCCACACATTCCCTGCACCCGTTCCAGCACTATGCAGCCATTATTCCACCACCACACCCAGTCTTTTTATTTTCCTCCGTTTCTGCTACTTCTGCCACCCTCCCCACCTCTCCCCTGCCCGTGGTCTAACCTGCAGCACTTTACTCTAAATCACTTCCACCCTCCCTCCCTGCCCCAGTATCCTCCATACCCCCACCCAGTTGCCACTCCCATCATGCAATGTTGCTGTGTGTGTGTGTGTGTGTGTGTGTGTGTGTGTGTGTGTGTGTGTGTGTGTGTGTGTGTGTGTGAATTGTGAGAGTCGTTGTTGTGTGTATCAGCGACACAGCATCTCCACTAGATAGTGAGTAGCAGCTTTCTTTCTCGTAATATTGTTAATTCTATCCAGGATTTTCCATTATTTGAATATATATTATACTAATTCATGAACGAGATAGATGAGCACTTAAAATAAAGGGCCAAAGGGCCAAAATGAACTCCCTTGGCCTCTTTCAAAACAGAAAGAGCATATATTATTCAAAAAATTTCATGTAGAATGCCCAAGTACAAGTAGACCCTAATATAAGTAAATCTATATTTTTATTTGAATGCTCCTGACAAAGTACCTGATCTGACTATTGTTGTAAGCATACCTGTATTCATTCCATCTATGCTGCGATCAAATGGTTAATTTTCCATACTTGTGTGTGAAGTGTAAATATTCCATTGTACAATTTCCCTGTATAAAACTGATGTGCTCAATACTATGTGGAAAATGATTCAAAATCAGTAGCCAATAATTAATTAAATAAAAAAAGTCCATTTGCAGTGTATATGTACAAATTGAGAAAGCTCATTTTTCTTAGTAAAGCCACAAAGACAAGTTTTATGAAATTACACAAGTTTTTTTGTACTCCAGTTGATCAGATACACTAATTACATACAGCAGCAGCGTTTTTTCATCATAATGGTCCAGCTAGGCATTGGGGATATGGTATTCTTTGAGAAGGTACTCCACTATTTTCCATTTTTAGATCACCTACAATGCTCAAATATTTCAATATGTGTAAAGCCCTAAAAACCATTAACAATACCCTCTAACATAACCGAAGGCCAGATAGAAGGTCAACTGTTTCAGGAATTACAAGAAATGGAAAGAATAGAATCCCATTAGTTGTCAACTGCTGGACACTGGGGGTTCTAGATAGTTATTTCCATAGCGGTACAAAAATATTTTGCTCACTCCAGTAACTATTCTCTCCGGAAATGTCACTGGGTTACCTGTAGTGGTAGCATGTTAAGTGTCAGAGAATGAAACTTAAAGAGAATAATAACAGCTAGAGAAAAATAACAACCCCTGACAGTTATTTCCATTGTCGCTCCAATTGCTTTATTTGTACTAACTGCCCAAACTAATGATGCAAGGGAACTCTAGTACATGTACAATGCCTTTAAGTTTGCTCCTATCAGCAACCACTCTGACATTAACTTTATTTGGTTTTTGTGCTGAAAGTAGTGAGAGCGCACAAAATAACTCATAGTTGTATTAATAGATGGCGCATAGTCTCTGTTATTTCCATGACATGTAGAACCTCTTCCAGATGACATATCCCTCTCTATCATAGCCAGATCTCAGATTAATTGACGTGAAAGCATAGTATGATCTTCTGTAAACAGGTGGCGCAAAGCACTGTTATTTAAGTAACTGCTAGTATCAGATGAGCCCTTATCACAGTAACTGCTACTTCTCAATAACCAGTTATTTCTATCAGTTACGTTATTTTCTTGTCACCTCTAATGTACACCATTACGCCAGGAGATACTGATTTACTGAATACTGGGGAAAACATCTGCAGTAAAATTCATTTTTACAGCCTTATATACACTCCTGGAAATGGAAAAAAGAACACATTGACACCGATGTGTCAGACCAACCATACTTGCTCCGGACACGCCCCAACATCGTGCATCGTGCCTCCAGTGGTGTCGCGACAGGCGTGAATGGTGGGACGAATGGAGACGTGTCGTCTTCAGCGATGAGAGTCGCTTTTGCCTTGGTGTCAATGATGGTCGTATGCGTGTTTGGCGCCGTGCAGGTGAGCGCCACAATCAGGACTGCATACGACCGAGGCACACAGGGCCAACACCTGGCATCATGGTGTGGGGAGCGATCTCTTACACTGGCTGTACACCTCTGGTGATCGTCGAGGGGACACTGAATAGTGCACGGTACATCCAAACCGTCAGCGAACCCATCGTTCTACCATTCATAGACCGGCAAGGGAACTTGCTGTTCCAACAGGACAAAGCACGTCCGCATGTATCCCGTGCCACCCAATGTGCTCTAGAAGGTGTAAGTCAACTACCCTGGCCAGCAAGATCTCCGGATCTGTCCCCCATTGAGCATGTTTGGGACTGGATGAAGCGTCGTCTCACGCGGTTGCACGTCCAGCATGAACGCTGGTCCAACTGAGGTGCCAGATGGAAATGGCATGGCAAGCCGTTCCACAGGACTACATCCAGCATCTCTACGATTGTCTCCATGGGAGAATAGCAGCCTGCATTGATGTGAAAGGTGGATATACACTGTACTAGTGCCGACATTGTGCATGCTCTGTTGCCTGTGTCTATGTGCCTGTTTTTCTGTCAGTGTGATCATGTGATGTATCTGACCCCAGGAATGAGTCAATAAAGTTTCCCCTTCCTGGGACAATGAATTCATGGTGTTCTTATTTCAATTTCCAGGAGTGTATATATCAAGATAGACGACAAACAATGTCATATAGTTATTAGCCATATCAAGCGAGAACAAATTCCCTCTCGGTCATACCACTACACTTCATAACTGTATCAAGAAGAAGATTCTGTAAGCTAAACGGCAGCAGATGTCCAGGGCTGTTAAAATGACAATTTTTGCTATGCCTAGGTTGTATAATCTGAGTTTACAAGTAGCATAAATAATAGTTGAAGGAGACCGAAAGAGTGTTACAATACAGTACAAACATGGACAAAGACCACAGTATGGAGATAGCTACACATTGTATAAAAGTCTCATTCACAGTGATTATTAATTTTATAAAAATCGTTCATGCACTTGCAGCTTGTTTCATATTTCACTGTACACATATGGACCAAAAATTCACACAATTCAGAGCAATGATCAGTTAATGACTTCAGATTTCTAAAGTCAAGGCTATGTTTTTTACTTGTGGTGGCAGGCTGTTCTGTATCTTGGTTAAATGGTGCCATTGTTCATTGTTTGGACATGGAGTTTCCTATCTAATACAAAGTGTGTTGAAATGATGATAATGTAATAATAATCCTTTGAGTTATTTTCTCTTTGCCTTTTTATGTGTTTTTTTCTGTGTTTCTTCGCTCTGTTTATATTTTGTCTTCATTGTTGTCCCATGGTTGTAATTGTAAATTGTGTGAAGTAACGAGTTGAAATTACTTATCCTAAATAACTGTTATTTTGTTAGCAACTGGTCATGGACCCAGGTGCCAGGTGTTGCAGTACAACAAATAAAGGTGGAAAAAATTCATCCAGTACCTAATTTAGAGTCATGGCTCAAGAAGAAGAGGAATACAAGGTACTGTTGTTTAATGGGAAGAACTTTAGCAACTGATAATTTAGGACTGAAATACTTCTATATGAGCTGGAAGTGAGTTTTGTGTGAAAGAGATACATGGACATGGCTGAGACAGCTGAATAGTGTGCATGGAAGAAAACTCTTCTGGGAGAGATTGGCAAAACCGATAAGAAGTGTAAGTCTCAAGTAATCCAAAGAATTTCACAAAGTTGCTTGGAGTAGGCCTACACCAAAAATAAGAAATACATTAATTCAAACATTTGAGCTGAAAGGTTATGGCTTTTATTAAGAACGACCTTTAAAGATTAATGCAAATGACAATAACTCTTGAAATTAATTTTTTGGAGTTTCGTAAGTTAATGGGTAATTTGAAGGATCGGATGATAATATTGGAGGAACTGATATAGTATGCGGTTTCTTACAAACAATTCCACCAGAATCCGAAGTAGTTGTTACTGCTCTGAATACCTTCTCAAGTGAGGAATTGGAACCGAATTTCTTAAAGGGTAGATTACTAGACAAAGAAGCAAAACTTAGTAAATCTAAAGGTAACAACTGGACAGTAAATGAATTGCCATCGTCGACAGCATCTGACAGCAAGGTAAAAGGATGTATTCAGAGACAACCAAGTCTCAAGCTATGTATGATGCAGTTAAAGCTTTGTCTAAAAATAAGATTTTAGTTGATATTGTGGATGCTAGGAGTTGTCATTTTTTACTTTGTAATTCACTGTTGCTATATGAGTTCACATATTGTCATTTTGTTATATAGAGATAATGAGTGGAGGTTCGGACACTAGAAAATGGAGTGCCTAGTGGAGAAATCTATACATTTCTTATGTATTCTTCTATTACAGTTCAATAGGAATGACAGCTACGGAGGCAGTCAGAAACATTCACGCCACATGTGGAAGGGGGATAATTCCATGAGACAGATCATGGCAAGAATGCAGTTTTCTTGTTTTAAGAAGGATCATTTTGACATTAGTGATTCAGCACATTCAGGAAGACAGTCAAAGTTTCATAAAGATTGTTTAAACACATTAACCCACAATAATCAATGTCAGTAAACTCGAGAACTGGCAAATGTTATTAACTGTGATCATTCTACCATCGTGCGACATTTGCATGCAATGGAGAAGGTTGCAAAAAGGTACCACATGCTCTAAGCCGAAAACACATAAATCAGCAGGTGGATGTATGTGCTTTTCTCATTGTTAGTGATCAGTTTGCTTGAAAGCAACGTTGACCATTCCTAACTTGTATCGTTATAGCCTTATAGGTGACAAGAAATGGTGTCTTTATCCTAAGATCACAAGGAAAAGAAAAGAATGGTTGCCCCCAAACAAAGCAGCAACTCCCCATATAAAAGCCTGCATGCATCCATAATATTATGCATCTAGTTGAACAGTGATGGTGTGGTGTAGTACAGATTGCTTCCCTGAGATGTAACCATCACTGATGATATTTATTGTCAGTAACTGAGACATCTTATGGACGCAATTCGAGGACAACGACAAGGCAGACTGCGAAAAGTGATGCTACTCCACGATAACGCCCGCGCCCATTCTGCTAGACTGACCAAAAACTTTATACTAGAGTTGGGTTGGGAGGTCATTCTGCACTCACCTTATTCAACTGATCTTGCACCCTCAGTTTTTCCTGCTCCCTATCGAACAAACTTCAAGCTAAGCTTTGCCGGATGCAAAAGGTTCTCCTACCATGGCTCGGCGAGTTCTTCACCTCAAAACCACTCGATGTCTACAGTCATGGAATCAAAAAGTTATCTCAGCATTGACAGACTGTTGTAAATAGTGAAGGAGAATAATTATGGATGAGTAGGGTGTGTATGTGTATCTGTTGTGTTTATCAAACGTACAGAAAAACGCAACAAACTTATGTATCAACCCAATATATGTGTTACAGACGTGGGAAACAATGCCATTATTGGGGAAAAATACAATGTTAGATTGCCACAAACGCATAGAAGTATAGTTCTGCAAATTTAGCTAAATCTCTCCAAAAAATAAACAGAAATGAAAGTAACTTTTCTTTCTCAGCTGTTACTGGAAATTTTCCAGGTGGCAAAGTGGATTGGTTTCTAGATTTGAGGGTAACAGGATATTTAGTTAATTAATCTGTTCTTTGATGGATGTGAACAAACTGGTGAATCAAATAAGAATAAATGTTGGAGAAATTTATGTTGAAAGCATAGTTTGTGGACTGGAATTTCAAATTAAAACTAAAAGGTGCTCTTCTAGTGTCAGGTTCACTAAATAATTAATTGTCAGTGCATAAACTATAAATGGCTGGATGATGCTTGTTTTTAAAAATTCAGCGGGTTCAATTCAAAAGTGGGATAGCTATAGCTGCAGCTCACAGAAATGATTCAATCGTGTATAAACACACACTAACAAGGGGAGTGCGAGGGTTGGGAAATGAAGTTAAGAGTGGGATGGCATGTGTTGGCAGCACTACCCCATAGAGTTACAACGCCCCAGCCATACGGCCAGATAGCTAGCCACTCACGAGAAAAACACTCCGAAACTCTCAGTCCTACAGTATATAATACCCATGTGTCTGCTCACTGAACTGTATGGCACAGTGGTCGATACAATATTGGTAACAATTCTTGCTTCGTATTTCCAAAGTATGTATTTGCTGAAAATCAGTAGAATTAAAAGTGACAACGGTCATGAGTATATTTGCAAAGTCAATTACGAAATGGAGTGGCAGAGCGACTAAATCATACTGTCATTGAAAAGGCTCATTGCACAATTTTTGGACGCGAAGTTTGAAAGCAATTTTAGTCAAAAGTTACTGGTAGATACTTTTATCATTAACCATAGTTATACTTCAGTTTTAGATGCAGAAATTCTAGAAATGCTATCGGATGGAAGAAAGCCAAATTTGAACAAATATGACTTTGGGTGTGTTGCATAGTGGCACATTCCAAGGAAAGTATTGAAAAGGAACTATCCCATTAAAATGTTTCGTGACTGGAAACTGTCTAATTAGCCACAGAATATGGTGTGCCAAGCAACACAAGGTTGTATTTGGGAGAGATGTAATTTTTGAAAAAGATATGTTTCTATTTGAAGGTGAAAGCAGTGATGATTGGATCTTGAAGAAGACCATTCAAGTGAACAATGTAATTCAGAACATTCTTCAGTTTCCTCAAAGTTAGTTCTGTTTTGAAGTCCTTGATTTTGTGCAAACTGTTGAAGGTAACTCAAGGCCCACGATGTCAGAAGAAGTGGAAGCGAGCAGAAACTTTGTGGAAAAGCAATAGAATAACAAGAAAATTTAGATTTTTCAAGGATTATGCAGTGTTTCCCTTGAATGCAAAAACATTCGTGGGAAAACTTACCTCAGAAGTCTGAAGACGTTCAGGTAAGGCATCATGAAGAAGATGTAGGAGAAGAATGGAAAAAAAAAATTAAGGAATAATTGGACTCTCAGTCATCTAATGGAACTTTGACTTATGAACCACTTACAGCAAATAAAAGTATCACTGACAGTAAGAGGATGTTCAAAGTAGAAATAGACATGTCTGGAAATATTGAAAGAGATATGACTATACTCCACTTGCTCAATTCACAACACTAAGAATGCTCCTTTGTGTGGTGAAGGAACATAATTCATTTATGGAACAAACAGATGTACAAAATTGATTCCTGCATTGAGACCTGGTGTAAAGATTAAGAAAAGGCTTGTATGCAAACTAAAAAAAAAAAAAAAACTTTTGACAGTTTTATGAAGGAAATCATGTTTCGACAACCCAAAATTGGCAGATGTCTCTATGTTGAAAGCATTGATGATCATTATACTCAATTTGCTTCCATATGTAGATAATATTCCAGCTGGATGTAATAGTAAAAAAAAAGTCACCTACATTAAGAACTAGTTAAAATGTCGAATGTGAGAACTCGGAGAACCAAAATCATTCCTCAGAATAAATATGCAGAGCAACAGTGGCAAAATGTTTCTTTGTCACTATGTTCATCTTGAATACTTATTGAAAAGATTCAACATGGAAGACTGTAAACACTGAGAACATCGATGGAAGTCAAATGCAGTGGAGATGCTTGTGGTCAAATGGATGAATTTAAACCAGATGGACAATTACTGTGTTTTTCAATGTATATAATGACAGCTATGACCAGACGAAGTGCATCACTTAACTATTTTAGTAGACAGCAAAATAAACCAACAGAATTAGAGTATAAATTTTTGAAATGAATTCTTTGATATATTAAAGGAACACTTGATGTTGGCCTGTGATACAAAAAGGAAATTTTAAATGCTATTACTGCTATGTTGATTCTGACTGTGTTATGTTGTAGAGCTTCTGTCTTCTTCACTTTCTTATAGTTTTTTGTTTGAAAATACTGTTTCTTGTGACAAGGAGACAGATGAGTTTCACTATGAAATAGAAGCGGAATATCCAGCTTCGTCGACAGCTATGACAGACACCCCATGGCTTAAGCATCTTCTTGAAGAATCTGTCAATTACGGAAGTGGGAACATAGATGACTGAAGCATGTGGATGTGAAATCCTTTCTACACAAGAGCTATACAACAAAGGCCATCTGAAAGTTCAATACATTAGCTCCGAGGAACAAATGGCCCATATTTTACCAAAAGTAGCTAAGAGTGCACGTTTCAATAGACTGTGTTAAAAGCTGGGGATAGTGATTTTTATGGGCAATTTAGGAAATTATTAAATTGATTGGGGGGGGGGGGGGGGTGTTGAAGTAATGACAATTTAATAATTATACTTTTCTAACTTCCAGCATTCTGGAAGGCATTGTAATGCCTAAGGAATTTCGGAGTAAATTCTAGAGACCCTCGTATTTCCACCGTCTTGAACACGCGTTATTTTAGAGATGAGTAGATCTGTGTCTACTACACCACAGTTATGTGTGTGCAGGACGGACGTGTATGGGACGGATGATCGGCGTGGGCAGGTAGTCGGAATAAACGCGCCGTACTCCATGCGACATGAAACATTACTGTGTGAACATTTGAATGTTGTTGAAAGAAGAGAAGGGACAATTACGAATGTAAGAGAAAGAATCAATAAGTAAGGTCTAGACAGTTGTCTTGTTAAACTTTGTGAGATTTGTAGACTGTATTTATGGAAAAATTAATGTGATAGTTTTCATACAACTAAAACATTTTTTGTAAGCTTGGAACCTTCCGGTCTGTCAGAAACTGTTGTGTGTGATGAAAATACAGTGAGATTGAGTTTTAAAATAACTCTGTACACTCGAGAATATTTTAAAGTATAAAAAATTTCCTCCATGTAGCATCCTATATTCAGAGAAGAAGTCGTGCAGGACATCACAGCTGGCTATCCTGAAAAGATGATCGGCGAAGCAACTCCAAGTAAGTTTGATAGCCAAGAGGGAGTGTGAGTCTTGCACACCAGTACCACACTGACACCCTTAATCACCGGAAACCACCAGAGCATGTCAGAAAAAACACTATGGTTTACCAAATTATGCAATAAATTGCAGAGAACTGTCAAAGTAGAAATATTAATTGGTTTTACTTCATTACTATGCACCAATTAATGCAGAGTAATGTCGGAGGCAGCCACTGCCAGGTACGTTGGAAATGTGAGATGGTCTATGGACAGCTGATTCCAAGTGAGAAAGGACAACCATGGCAGACAAAGCCCTGAATTCAAATTTGTGTCCTAAGCTAACCACAACCCCATGATGTGAAATGCATCAGAGAGAATAGCAATCAACAATCTGTGCAGATTTAAAAATCGCACTTGCTTTGTTTATGGTGGTTTAAGCTAACCTCTATGAAGCAACTCGAGACGGACACACACACATTAACAATTATTTCCACATTATAGGTGACACAGGCAGATTCCAGGAGAAAAAAAAATGACAGAAAGAAAAATAAGGGTAAATAAAACAAACAATAATAACAAAAATTACATGTAAACGAATTAATTGAATAAAAATAATAATCAAATTCTTTTGATCGGATTTATAAATTGTAAAAAAGTTTCATTTGTCGTTTTTTGATCCAACAACCTTCTACATCATGTTTATATGATAACCATTGCGCTAGGCACCAACACAGGTATGTAGCTGGTGCATTAGTTTGTATACTTTTTCTATAGTTTTAATAAACATAACAGAGACTTCAGCGTACAATAATATATCATCCTTCAGTGCTTACAATGGACAGCAAACATTGGGGAAATTTTCGATTCTGCGAAATGTAAATGGCATGGTTTTCTGGGGAAGAATTCATTGAGTCATCTTCAGAACACTTTCTTAATCCGAAAGGGAAGTTCCATGAAAGTTATTTGATAGAGAGTGGAAAAGGCTCAAATCTGAGGCACAAGATCAGGTGAATAAGGTGGGTGTGACATGACTTCCCAACCCAACTTTTGCTAGACTGACAAAAAAATACTGTACGGAATGCAGGCAGGCTCTCTCATGGATCAATATTGCTTCACGTGGACTTCCTGGTTGCTGTTCTTAGACTGTATATGCAAGACATCTTTTCTGTTGACAGAAAATGTCAGCAATGACGGTTACATCTTGCGGAAGCAATTCATAATACACCCCACCATCGTCGTCCCACTAGATGCATAACATTATCTTTTGTGAAAGCATGCAGATTTTTGTATGGGATGTTGCTCCTTTGTTTGGCCTCAACCAATCCTTTCCTTTCCTTATGTTAGAATACAGACACAATTTTTCATCACCAGGATAGTGCTGCACTAGTGTCAATCTAGTCAAGGGAAAGGGAAATTTTTTCGAAATTCAATGAAGGCGCTGTTGGGGGATGAAATCTGGGGCCGCTGGCAGAGTGCCATAACGGACGACAGCCAGCAGGCCAGGCAAGGTAAACATGGCACCTGCCGGCGCAGAGCTGTGACAGCGGTATTGCATGCACGATTTGTTTTCAATGGAGCAACAACAAGGTAGGAAACTGCAGCGTTGCTCTTAGTTAGTGGATATATTAGGTGGGGCACTAGGCCTGAGCCAGGAGTGGATATTTGTAAATGGCTGACCTGTAAAAACTTATCCTACACTTGTTAGTGTCTCTCTTTGACACTATGTCAGAAGCAAGGGAGAAACCAATATAAATAGACGGGCAAGTTAGGCTTGACAGGGTCTGCCAGGTCAATGGAACGTCGGGACAGACCTGTGCTGCTCTATGCTTATAGTGGCCAGTCTGGCAGCAATATTATAAGCATTCTGTATAAATTTGTACTTTGTTTCTATGTTGTTGCTCGGGCTATATTCTGCATCGGGGGACACAACGCCAGGGGAGGGTGGAATGGCATCCTTCCACTTGGAGATAGCACGGTCTGCCTGAAAATTGGCAGTGAGAGAGGTCTGCAGCAGGTCCAGGAGGGACTCAGTTCCACTCTAGTGTAGTGGCCAAGTTTGCTTCCCACCTGGCATACTGGGACTGGGCGAGGCGTACCCTGAGGGTAGCAGAGCAGCGCTACGACAGCGCCAGAGATGGCAGTGGGTGTTGCCATCCGGCAAGCACCATTAGCGGAAAATTTCAGCACAGAATCCAGGTGCGCGTGGGTTTGAATCAGGTCATGTGTTGGGAGCAGCGGTGGCCTGAGGGCCACGGGTGACCAGTACATCCACCTTCATCCCTTGGTCAGGCATAGCAGGCCTAATGGGGCGGAGTAAGTCGCAAGGCGCTACTCATCGCTGGGTGGTGACCGGGAGAGCAGCGGCCAAGTTCCGTTGGCAGGCAGCCTTGATAACAACAGCAGTGGCATCGGCATACCAGGAGTCTGCTGAGCCGGCTGGACTTGCAGGACATCGGGCGGGCAGCACGCTGACACTACACTTCACCATCAAATACTGTAAATTAGCTGAATAAAGCAATGTTACTGAATACTGCTGTATCACTCTGCACTGCCTCTCAAAATTCTTGAACTTGCTCGGCCTCCTGACGAAATACGGTGTGGTGGGTCCCAGCTTCAGGTCTGCCATGTGGAGTCCCGGGTTTGACCCCTAACCCTGCAACAATTGTAATGTTCAGTATTTCATGAGCCACTTGATGATGAGCAAATAGAAATAGATATGGCCACCAACTGATTTTTGCGATTTTCACTTCGGACATGCGGTACTCATACACCTCATTTTGTAACCTTTCTGTTGCATGCAAAATTTGCACAGTGGTGGAATGATCATGATCATCAATGACCCAGATCTTGAATACACTGGCATGCATCACTGTGGATTAATCTTTCCATGATCTTCAGGAAGGCCTTCGCATTTTTATGAACTTAGTGGGTCACTAATGTGAAAATGGTCCTCCTTTAAATGAGAAAACCATATTCTTGCTGTGCTCTGATGAATAGCATTATCCCCACATATGGTGCAGATGTTTCTGGCTGCCTTCACTGCTGTCACCCCTCTACTGAACTCAAGAAGAAAATGTTCAGATTATTCCATTTGGCACTCCACTTTCTAGCGTCCACAGCTCCACTCACTATCTCCAAATGGAAAAATGTAAACTGAGATAGCAACAGTGAACCACAAATTAAAATGGCAATTGATAAAGAAACCCGTAGCAACATGCGAAACGAAAATGCTATTAACTTGTGTGTGAACCTTATACGTGTCAAAGTGTATGAAAAAGCTGATAGTTATACATATGTTACATAATTGGGCATAAGGTGTTTGACACACAATAAATAAAGGTTTTGAGTTTGATAATTTAATGTTTTTTTCAATTGGGATTAACAAAAAGATAGATGTGTTCTCAGTGGAAAGTGAAAAGCTGCTGTATCACATATATACCTAGTATATGACAAAGTAGTTGAGAGGAAAAGTAACAAATTAAAGGAAACTTCTGTATTCTCAGTACTACTTCATGATTTCAAAATGAGTGGTGCACAACTCTATTGATAAGAACAAACTGGATAACAACATTTCCGTGTGTAACAGCAAATGAGGTCTTAATGAACAGTCTGTAGTTAATCTTAAGTTTGTATCAGAGAAAGCACATTATTATATGTTAATATAACATAGAGGGAAGGTATGACTCTGTGAAAGGCACAGTAAGAGTGACAGAATGGAAAGTAGTAGGAAACCCATGTATCAAGTAAAACTTAAATATGCTATGTAGACACTTTTGACACAGAAAGAGATATAGTTTCAATTTTTAAGTTCAGTGAACCCCATTTTATGTATGGAAGTGAGGGGGACATAGACGGACCCATAGGAGGGATGGTGTTACCTGGGGTCAGGTGGATACATAGAGGAAATTACCTATACTATTTTTGTATGGAGGTATAAAAGAAGGGACAATATCATCTCAAAAATAATATATGTACACAGTGTCTGTCCAAAAATTGAGTTGTAAATGTTGGTGCTACAAATATCTTAAGCTGCAATGTGATGTTGTGTCACAATAATGACATAGTCTCCAAAATAGTCAAAAGTAAAGAGACTTAGCTGGAAAATGACAAGTCAACCTGTACAGAGACACCATTTAATATTTGTCACAAATCAGATTTGAAGTAACGTAGTGCAGTACAGAGCCCAGCATCAGCATGTGACTCCCTATGGTAAAGAACAGTTAAACTATTTCCACCAAAACATGGTTATAAACTATGTCCTTACGAATTAATTACATACTATTACACTTAACTGGAAATGTTATAAGTGTGATCAAACTTAACAAGAACTTGAAATGCATTTATTATCTCTCACGCCGAGGAACGACATTCGTAATTGTTAAAAACATATTTTAAGTAATCAGTAAGTGTGGGCCAACCAACCGTGTGTGCCCTTTGTCGTGTGTGTATAGATTTGTGAAGAGTGGAGTTAACTCATTAAGATCAGCAAGGCACAGCAGTGCTTGTGCTTCCACCCTGCTGTGGAGGTCCACCTGTGGGTTGAAGTCATGGCTTGGCAGTGTCTTTGAACTCGAGGAGAAAATGGACACTGGCGACCATGATCCAGAAACTTTTCTGTCACAGAAAGATTGAATGAGAGCTCCTGTTATGAGCCTGGCCACACCTACATACATATTCCACCAGCAGCTGTAGTGTGCGTGTACCCTGTACCACTACTAGTCATTCCCTTTCCTCTTCCACTCGCATAAGGAGTGAGGGAGAAATGAATATCTATATGCGTCTGTGTAAGCCCCAGTATCTTATAGCTTATCTTTATAATTCATATGCAAAATGTATGCTGCTGGCAGTAGAATCATTCTGCAATCGGCTTTAGATGCCAGTTCTCTAAATTTCTCTATACAGTGTTCCTTAAAGAGAATATTGCTTTCTCTCCAGGGATTCCCATACGAGTTCCCAAAGCATCTATGTACAACTTACATGTCATTTGAAAATACCGTTAACACATCCTTCTCTCTCTCTCTCTCTCTCTCTCTCTCTCTCTCTCTCTCTGTCTGTCTGTCTGTCTGTCTGTCTGTCTGTCTGTCTCTCTCTCTCTCTCTCTCTCTCTCTCTCTCTCTCTCTCTCTCTCTCTCTCTCTCTCTCTCTCTCTCACACACACACACACACACACACACACACACAACCATAAATGTTGTCTAAATCATCTTGTACCACAGCATCATCTGCAAACAACCGCAGATTATTCCCCACCCTGCCTGCCAAATCATTATGTTTACAGGAAACACATCCCTAGGGGCAATCCTGAGAATACCATTGTTTCAGTTGAACACTCGTCTCATTAGAGGAGTTTGTTAAGAGTGGTTAAATTACTTTATCATGAGTCTGAGTAGATATGTGCTTTCTTACGGTCCTCAATCATCAGCAAACAGAAATAAAATTACATGGCCAGAAGTATTGGTACTGCACAGCAGCTCCACTGCATCAAGAAAGTACAAAGTGCAGCAGCAAATTTAAAGATCTATTCACAGCAAATGAGAGACAAGAGTGTTACTATGGAACGGTGGGTTTCCTATGGATTTCCGTGAATACTACTACAGGTTGTTGAATGGAGATGTGGAACGTGCGCTGCCTAAACCAGACATAAGTACAGAGAGATGACAAACCAAAGATTCTGTGTGAGAGCTCCCACAGTTGTTTCTATAGGTATTTTGAAGCAATAAATTTCAACGGGCACCAGTATATTTGATTTACCTGTTGCACCAATCTGAAAAATCCAATAAATATTTCTCACTGTGGAACAATGAATGGTAAATGGTTATCAATCTCATACCCTAATATTTGTGTTTTGGAACAGATGAGACAGTATGCCATGCACTTGTGACCACCCACTTTCTGGGAGAGCACGGTGAAAGCATCATTAAGAATGGGACGTTAAACCCTAGTATACCTTTCTGTTTACATCATTAGGCCTTCACAGTTTTCCTGTCGATGGCATGGAATAAACTGCAAGTTCCTCTTTTTCAGTTTGCAAAAGCCACAAGATTTTACATACCACTTAATATTTAGAAAATGGTGCCTTAACATGATAAAGAGTCACTCCCTAAACGAATGTGATAATTAGCGTACCCTAAATACGAGTGTAAATTTACTTACCACAACAGGGCTTATTTATTGCGTCCAAGTGTTACTTAGGAGTAACAATTGTTTCTACACAATCAGAACAATATTATGAAATTTTTAGAAATGTTTTTCAGATTTACTTGCCCCTTAAGGTTTTAGGGAGAAATCAAGCTTTTAACAGCTTCTCTGTTATTGACAGGACCTGCCTGTTGAACCGCACACTGTCATCCTCTGTATGTAAAAAACTGTCACAGTGTTACTGGCAGAGCTAACTCTCTTAACTGAGTATGGAAGAAGCTCCCAAATGCTCAAGCTATCTGTGCACCCTCATGTGGGAATAGGAGAAAATTATCCCATAATGCTGTCACAAAAGAAATTTTGATTATTGGAAAATTCTGTTCTAATGTAGTGTATAACCACTCAGATACAACCATCTCAGTGTTGTGTATTTGATAACAGCACTTGCCACCATTGTCTTTCTTCCCAATTCCAAATTTTATGGACAAAAATGTTGCAAGAGTTTGTTTTACATCTTGAGGTTGCTTCCTGACTACCACATCAAATTAATAAACACTGCCAGAGATGAAATAAGTTATATGTGAGATATCCTTAGGGAGATGAATTAAAATACCTATACATGTCAAACATATTTTTATTTCTTTCTGGATGAAGGCATAGCCGCTTACACTATAATCCAACAACATTGTTAACATCCACTTTCCGCAACAGGCAATAAAGATATAAAAATAGATGATGTATATAAATCAAGAATTTGCTTTTATAAGAGATCAGTAACAAAATAATGGTAAGTGGCCATAAAATTGTAAATCAGCATCAACATATTACAATGACTTACAAAAAACACTGTGAGTGACAGTAGGGGATAACTTTAATAATGTATTTCAGGATAGTTAGTAATATTCTTTAATGTTCAGAACATACTAACAGTGAAACAAAATACTAAACTTAAACAACATATTAAACACAAACAACTTTTTTTTTTACAATTATAACTTTGAAAACTAAATTACAAACAAGTGTTAGGCAATGCTATACATAAATTCGAGATAAAAATGGCTATACTGACAAGGATTCAGATGAGGCATTAAAGAAATGATACACTGGTGTATTTAGCATCCAAATGAATACAGAATTCCATCAAATGAACAATTCAATCATATCATTTAATTTTACTTTATTGTTGCAGCAACATATGTGCACACCAAAAATTTAATGAATAAAGCAGAAATTTGTATTAAGCAGTCTTGCTTCAGGTGGTAATGCAGTCATCATTGCACTGATTAACAATCAACTCATCTAACAGAATAAATAAATAATTACAAATTTACTGTCCAGTGAATAGACTATTATAATTGTTGTTCATGTCATCGACATCGTTATCATTGCCATTAATACTGTTCACCCTGCTGTGTGTTATTTATATAATGTTATAACTTAACTGGGTCAAAGAGCACTTCGTGACACATTCAATGCTGTAGAATTAAATACTCTGAAACCCTTGATGGATGTTCTCAAAAAGAAGTACATGCCACATATGCACAGCCTTTATTGCCACTACTTTAGAGGCAGTCTTGGATAAGGTAGTGGTAAGCTGTCAAGTTACAGTTCACAGTGCCGCAAACGTATGTTGGCTACCCATGTCTTGTGCTGCATAAGAAGGGCTTTGATGCACATACAGATTCATATCCATATAAAATTTGAGAACTGTTGTTCATGGGTGGAGTGAGGATGGGTCTGTGTAGGACCAATTTTCTCTTGGAAAGGAAACTGAAGCCTCTTCACAAGTGACATGTTACCCACTGCACCTGCAAAGGGAGGTACAAAGAACAGGGTGTGGTAGACAGCATGATAGCAGTACAGATTGATCCAGGAGTCTAAGAAATATGGAATGTCCAGTACAGCTAGGAACAGAGCGTAATCCTGGTGGCTGCACACCTATCAAGAGAAATTCTTGCACCCCAGAGATGGTCATCCACTCAAGAATGTTTTCATCTCCACGCCAGTCCCATTGTAGCACTAGTCCCATCGTCAAATCAGCCCCATCGTAGCACTAGTTATGCTGTTACATCCAGAAACATCATAGAAATGACGTTTCTGATTATCACAGAATGTCATTAGCTCTGATAGTATTGTTAACATGCGAATACAGAGCTCATTTGTTTTACACAAAAGTAGTATTGTTTTGACTTCTCCTATATGATGCATACAAATATAAAGTAACCAAGCAAAACTGAAGCTAACACAGCTAACATTTACAGCATTAAGTATCAGGTACCAGCAAGGCATCTTTACACTTAAAAATGCCTGCAGAAATCAGTGTACAGTATGAAAGGAAAGAATGTCTTTAAACATTAATCTGAATGTTACTAAGTTTACATTTAATTTTGAATATTTTAAGATAATTGTGCATCAACTATTTTAATTATTATCATAAATTATAACTGTCTGTTTGGAATTGTGTTGACCCAAACTTAAGTTTCCTAGCGAACAATAAACATTTACATACATAATGTATAAACAGGTTACTATATAACATGAATAAAAGTACTTACGTAACTAGAAACATTCTAGATTAAGGAATAATCATTATGTCAACATGACAAATTACTATCAAGCAGTTACAACTTTTACAAGCAGCGCAATGGCAGATTTCTATAGTGATGTTTGCTACATACAGAATGTAAACATCAAAGGTAATTATAAGTTTAAGGTAGAAGATCAATTTTCAACATTTGGTAAATACAACTTCAGTTATAGCTGAGCAGTCTAAATATGCACATAGTGCAAACTTCACATCATCCTCTGTAAGTCATTCATTTTACATTATTGTTTGCACAACATACTAATATGTAGCATCTCTGTCCCAAATAATCCCACCACAAACCTCATAGTTTGGGCAATTACATAATATCAGACTGAATAACAATATTTTTGGCTTATACAGAACAAAGCAGTTATCTCACAAACAGCTGTATTCACATGATCTGAGTAAATGTCAGTTTTGTCCGACTCATGTTTCAAGATAAACAAAACAACAGCCAGTATTTTCTACAAAGGAATAAAACTGCACCATAAATTTTTTGAATGCATTAAAACCCTAATATTAAAAAAAATGATGCATACCTCTCAAATAGTTAATACTAAAAAGTCCATGATTATTTATGTAACATCAAGCAGGCATTGAAAAAATTATTATTATTTAATTAGAAATAATGTGAAATTCTGCACCCAGGGTCTGTGATGGATAATTTCCATACTTCATCCAATTTTGTCATCTTAACATTGTGGTGAGCTGATGACTCTGCTTTTTCAAATGGGCTAAAGAGACAACACAAAGAATACAAGGGGATGCTAAAAGTAATGTCAAGGTACTTAAGACAGCTGAAATGCAGTGCCCAAACTACAAATATTTGCTCACCCAGTGTGTATTTATCCGACACAAACTGTATTTTTTTTTTTTTACGTAAATTGTAAACTTGTTTGGCAATGTGTATAAAAAATTGTACAAAACACTTCAAAATTAACAGCAGATCATCATCATCTACAACTGTAAAAGATGTTATTGCTGTATGTATGGATTAGTTAATTAAAATACTGTTTCCTCTTTCAATTAACATGACATATGTAATATTTCATAAACATTCTATGGTTGAATAAAGTAACTTACTAATATTTTCTGCACAATTTCGACTTTAAGCCCATAGATGCACACTAAATGCTGCAACATAACATAGTACATAAAACCAAAACCATTGGGCTGGATCTCTAAAAAATGAGGAGTACACAGTACTGATTGTGACAATTGCATCAGATTTTATCTTGGTCTGACTGGCAGCAACTTCAAGATATCTTAAATAAAAGGATGCTTTTAGACTAAAAACATTTAACTACATCTGCAACTGCCACTCACATGGCTCAATATAGATACAGCATTTCAATCACTAAAGATAATCTACAAACAAAATATACAACTAACTTATGGAGGAAAATGGGTATCTTAAAATAACTAGAAATATGCATTCACACCTTCAATTCATCTCAGTAAATTCTAAATGAGCAACTACAGCTGGCTAACAAACAATCCTGAAAATGTTCATTGCACTTTTCACACAAATTAAACATGATTGGTCTGTGTTAGGACTCTGAACAAGGGTATCCTTATTCCACTAGCTGCCCAACTTAACATCCATTGAAGAATATTGTCAGGGACCAAAATCAAAACACATGCCATTGCTTCTCGAGAGTAGCCTGATAAATCTTCTTGTTAATTTCTCCTATGACATGCTACAATTAGAGTTCCTCACTTGTAAGAAGTGCACTTTTCTGGACAAAGCATTTTTCTGTTATTTAGATTTGTATCGTCCACACATTCTTTACTTAACATACAGTAGATGAGATGTTTCCTTGTTGAGAAATGAGTGATATCGTTGGTCAGTGGATAGACTTTTCACTGTAAGCAAAATCATTACATGTGAAGTACTTGTCAAAGGCTGCAAGTGATGAAAAATACTGTGAAGTGTGTGCACAACACAGTGGATTGTTTAGAATAAGTGCATTGTCTATAATTCTTAACTCTTCGTGTGTCATGCTGAAAATGCTTAAGGACCAAAGAAAGCCTAAATGATACCGACAAAACAAATCGAGGGTATGTAAGTATTTCATTTTATATTTTATCAAATACACGTATATTAGCACATTGTTGCAATTACTTAAAAAAAAGTAAGTAAATAAAATAAAAACCTGTAGACAGACATAATAGCTTGAGACTGGTAATGGCATTTAAATAAATACTTTTAGAAGTACTCATGGTTGGTTGCATTCTTAATCAACATTTGTTCACAGCTGATGAGTTCAGAAAGATCCAGAATGGATAATAGACCATTAAAATTATATGCTAAGCTGACAACAGCCAATGATTCAACATTACATATTTATAAAAGCATTTCAACCCTCAGAGAAATTTTGAAGTGAAATTATCTATAAAACATGATAAACTGAACTGTACATTTAACTATGTGGGCCCGAATAGTATGGAAACAAATGTGTACCCAGTAACTCAGATCCATAAGGGAATGCATCACATATCCTGTGACTATCTACATACTGCAAATAATAATGGTGTACAGGCATTTTTCCATATTATAAAAAGTTTTTACATCTATTTATCATGTTTTATGTTATTAAATTACAGGAAAATTGAAAATAACTCTGTGGGCAGCTACTGACAGGTTATGTATACAGAGATGCATGCTGAACTGATTACAAAAAATGCAATATTAAATACTTGTTATTGTATGAAGGCCTGCAAGGGACTGCAAGTGCTTTATGTGGATCAAATCAGTTTCATATAAGCATCATTTCATTATACTGGAAGAAAAAAACATCGGGACAGTGGAAGTTTTATAAAACTAAACGAAACAAACCAGGACCAGAAATGAGAAAAATCAGTAAAAAGTAGTAAATAGTGTTATGATGATGAAACTTTCCAAATTATTACTAATGTTAACAGTTTAATTCCATTACCCACAGACATTCTTGAATTCATTCACAAATTACTGTAACTATTGTCACTGATAAGCTTATTAAGCAAACGACTTCATTGACATGAATGTTCATAAATATCCTGAAGCTTATTAGCAAGAAAAACAGATATAAAAGACTGAAGGTGACACTGTCAAAAGGGTGCAACAGTAAAGAACTGACTTATTTGTAACTACAGATTCTTTAATTTTTTGTATTTTCATTAAATACGCCACCAGCTTGTTCCCCTATCCAGGCGTTTTGCTATTTCATACTTCAAATATCTGTATCTGTGCTTACAAACATACCAATTCTTTACCATTGGATCGTTTTGACAACTTCACTTTCAGTTCTTTATATCAATTTTTCCCATGGATAATAAGTTTCAGGGCTACTCAAAATTCATGCAGGTTCAAGATCCGTGCCAACATAGTTGAGGGCAAAAGCTAGTGGATATTAAGAGAAGAATTGGAATGCCCAAGCCTTCAGAAATAAGAGTAAATTATTTACAGACAGACACCTTAGTATACAAAGAAGGACAGTGACTTGGATCATTTTAAATTATAGTTGCCAGGAATGGACTTTGTAGAAACAGGAAAAAATATACAGAAGCATTAGGAATGTGAAGTTGCAGAAAATCTGCTACAACATCCTGGGTCGGAAGAAGATATTTTTCCCATTTGGTTGCAGTTGCTGCTCACTGTTAACCCATTGTGATACAGATTTTCTGGACACACAACTTGGTGTTTTTTCAGGCTTTTCACTTTAAATGTGTTTTTAGGGACACTTTTACATTTAAGTACGTCTCTAATAGTTTTACGTCTCTATATCATGCTAATTTTCTTTCAGCCCAAGATGTTCATAAACACTGCCCGGCTAAGAAATTGAAATTCACAGAAAGAAAAGAAATGCCATGGGTTCAGTCGGTATGTGATGTTACTTTAGTGATTACAAAATTGAGTCAGATTTACAAAGAACTTGGCAGTATGAGCTCACTTATCAATATGACATGCACCCAATTGCCCTTCTTGCATACACTTGTTTGTTTGGGAGGGTGTCGTAAGGCCACTAGATTCCTTCCTCGGGCAAGCTGGCCTCAAACTGTTGTAATGGTCCACAATATTCTGGATACTGACACTGGGGCAGAGTTTACGTCCAAGCTCGTGCCACATATGCTCTGCAGGGAACATATCTAAGGATTTTGCTGACTATGGGAGCAGCTAATACCATGCATACAATTGATACATACACATGTCACTATGTGGATGAGCACTGTTGTGTTGGAAATAACATCACGATACTGTCATACAAGATGTAACACGAGGATTATCGACATCTGAATGATTGTTGTTCCGTCACAGTTCCCTCAATCACTATCAACTGCAACCTACATTCATAACCATTTGCTGGCCATACTGTGCCTTTCCAAAACATTGGAAGAATGGAATGTCCCCCAAGCTGCCGCCACACGTGCTGACAGTGGTCATCGGGGATAGTGCAGAACCGTGATTCAACACTGAACACAATGTGACACCTCTCATCAGTAGTCTACCCGATGGTGCTCACACCTCTTGTATACCCTCCACCATCAACACTAGTGGCCTTTCTACTTTTGCTGAGAACCACTGCTCTAATTGTTTACATGCCCGCTAATAGTTTGTACTTGTACAAAGTTACACTGTTATGGGTGCTTTATTTCCTTTTTCCAGACACTGCATACGAGGTGTGATCAAAAAGTTACAGGAATTTAATTCTGTCGGCTGTATACATTTTTGTTCTTTTCTTGTTAGTACACGTGTTCCTGATGTACCGTACATATATTTACATCTATTTTCAGTATTTAGTTCATTGTTGACAGTGGAAAAGGAGGTCTTTGTTTTTGAGTGCTCAGAGAATTTTTACTTTCGAAAAAGATGGATCAAAGTTTCTCCATTAAATTTTGTTTAAAAATGGAACAAAGTGCAGTATCGCATTGGAAACATCGAATGTGGCTTTTGGCGACTCTACTACGAGTACAAGAGTTTACAAGTGGTACAAATGTTTCAAAGATGGTTGAGAAGATGTTGAAAATGACTACTGCAATTACTGACGACAATGTGGTAGGAGCGAAGTAAATTGTGGTAACCACAACCAACAGCAGGAATGGCTTGGGCTGTGGATAGGAGCCGCCAGGCAGGGAAGACACCAGTGCTGGAGCACGCACCACAAGGTAAACACAGGACAAGTCGGACGACAGACCAACGACACCTGACAACAACCAACCGCTACCGACTATAGGCGACACAAGGAGGAAGAGATAAACAACAGAGGCTTGTGGACACCAAACACCAAACGTAAATCCACTCGGAACCAGAGGCAGGCAAATGTCAACAACGAGCAACAACCAGAATGCACTACCACCGAGATAGAAACAAAACCCAGAGCGAGTACCAGACTGGCTGGACTAGGGCAGAGCGGGTCCCTATTACGAAACCGGAGAGAGCGGCTATTGGCCACTGTCTGCATGTGGCTTTCACTGTGACATAGATTAAGGCTTTCTGCCTGAAAGTGAGGAGAGATTTAATTAGGTGAAAAATGAATTAGTTACTTACATTATATCCTTTATTTCTCATCAACTGAGTTTGCACATGTTCCCCGTGTGCTAAATATAATGCATAAATATGAATTATGTTCACTGGAAGCTCAGATGTAACTAAAGAAGATCTACGTAGTTAGTGTGTGTGTGTGTGTCTGTGTGTGTGTGTGTGTGTGTATGTGTGTGTGTGTGTGTGTGAAGCTTGATTTCAACTTGCAATGGTACAGAATATAAAATACAATGGCCAAGTTGCCCTGCCTTACCACACAGACATAGGACACTCATTTACAGAAGGAAATGGCTTTCACTCAAATCATTTTTCAATGTCGGCCACTGTGGAAGACATGTTCTACAACAAACACATTGTTAATGATATGCAGAAAAACCTGCATATTCATTCCAGTGGCAGGAAAATGTATCTCCTGGAGCAGATAGATATACATTTATAAATGAAAAATAACAAAATGTATACCACCAGAAAAAGAATGGTTTACCAGTCACACCTGATTCTACTGACTCTTTTAGACCTTTTGTAAAGTTACAGAATTTTTAATACTGCAGTTTACCACAATAGCATTGTCTGTGTTTTCATGTCGACTAAAGATCTTATTCTTTCCCAAACCCATAACGATTCTCAACTCTCAACTGCTTCAATCCTGTATATGAACATGAGGAATTAGAGCACAGCAAAAAGGCCTTTTGAAGTACATTACTTGACACACATTTCCTCAGACAGGTCCTATAATAATTTAAGTTAAATAGTGACAAAAGTTGGAGACTGTGGCTGAAATTCACGACATTCTAGTTCAATCCCAAGGAAACATGTACGCCAGGTTAGTGCTGTTTCCTCTAAATACACGAGCTACAACAAATACTTTCTCGATGACTAATATTCAGTGTTTTATCAAGAATGAAAACACATGTTACATGAAAGATAGAAAATACTGCGAAGCTACTCACACCACGAGCATTAAATCACCTCCTACTCCTCCTTTCACAAGGTACACTTCAGGAGACAAGCACACATTTACACAACATAGGCTTTCACAGCGACTGTTCACATTAGTCAAAACTTCTGGACTGGCTTGTGGGAGGACGGCACAGTCGATGAATAAAATTATTTCTGACATTTCATCTCCGACTGAGGTAGACATCTTAGGATTGGTTGGTTTTTGGGGGTTAAAGAGACCAGACTGCTATGATCATTGGTCCCTTTTTCTAATACTAAAAACACCCACAGAGAATAAGAACAATCAACAAACCAGAGGACAGATGACACAGAATGAGAGAAACTGAGACAAAGACCAGACAAGAAGAACTAAAATCATACGGAGAGTGACGGTGGGTGGCCGACCATAGAAACAGAAAAGGAAAAGCCAACCACCGAGAAACACATTAAAAAAAGCAGACTAAAATTGTAGCCCATGGGCCAGAATCAACACAAAAACACACACATTTACATTAAGCGATAAAATCCCCCTGCCCGAATAAAATGCAAAACTAAGTCTGCTATGGAACAGTCATAAGTTAAAAGCGCAGAGAGCATTTCAGCCATCGCAAAAGTCTGCCTGAGCACAGTTAAAAGGGCGCACTCCAACCGAATATGGACCACTGTCAAGGAAGCCCCACAACGACAAAGAGGTGGATCCTCACGACACAGGAAATAACTATGCATCAGTCAGGTGTGGCCAATGCGGAGATGACAAAGGATGACTGAGTCCCTGCGATGGCTCGCATGGATGACCACCACACAGTCATCGTCTCCTTGTTATGACGGAGTTTGTTTTTCATGGGCAGGTTGCGCCAATCACTGTCACATAAATCTAAAACTTTTTGGCGTAATAGTGCCCGCAAATCAGTCTCCGGGAGCCTAATCTCCAGAGATGCTTTACTGGTGGCCTCTTTCGCCAGGCAGTCAACAGTTTCATTGCAAGCTAACTCAACATAGCCTGGGTTCCAAACAAAGACAACAGATCCGCCGCAACGGGCAAGATTATGCAGGGACAACTGGATAGCCATCACCAGATGAGAATGAGGGAAACACTGGTCGAGAGCTGGTAAACCGCTCAGGTAATCGCCACAGATAATGAAGGACTCACCTGAGCAGGAGCGGAGATACTCTAGAGCTCGAAAGATGGTGACCACATCAGCAGTGTAAAAACTGCAGCCAGCCTGTAATGTAAGTTGTTCACAATGGTCCACTAGAGTTAGGGCATAACCGACACGACCAGCAACCATCGAACCAACAGTGTAGACAATGCCAGAGCCGTGATACGTGGGTAAGATGGAATAAAAGTGGTGGCGCAAGGCCTCCTCAATGGCATCACTTTGTTAGTATGATTAGTACACAGACACAATCATTACATTTCTTTTATGGAGTTTGTTTGTTGGAATGGTTACTACAAAGCCAAAATCATTGCATTTCATTCATTACCCTATGTATGGTTACTACAATCATTACATTTCATGCATTACCTGATGTGACATATTTCTGAGGGAAGAATCATGGCATTTCATCTATCACCCTATGTGAAATATTTCTGAGAAAAGCTACAGAAAGGTCCTCCCTCATTTGCGTTTGTTTTTTGGTATGGTTACTACAAAGCCAGAATCATCGCATTTCATCTATAACCCTATGTGATGTATTTAGGAGAGAAGGTGCAGAATGCTAAAGACTGATAGTTGGTATGATTAGTACGCAACACTACGTGAAGTATTTCTGAGAGAAGGTGCAGAAAGCTCCTCCATCACTTTCTTCTGATTGTTGGTATGATTAGTACACAGACACAATCATTGCATTTCATCCATTACCTGATGTGAAGTATTTCTGACGGGAAGCTACAGCAAGCTCCTCCCTCATTTGCGTTTGATTGTTGGTATAGTTACTACAAAGCCAGAATCATCGCATTTCATATATTACCCTATGTGAAATATTACTCAGAAAAGCTACAGTAAGCTCCTCCCTCATTTGTGTTTGTTTGTTGGTATGGTTACTACAAAGATAAAATAATTGCATTTCACCCATTGTCCTATATGAAGTATTTCTGAGAGATGCTGCAAAACCCTCCTCCCTCATTTGCATCTGTTTGTTGGAATAATTAGTACACAGACACAATCCTTATATTTCATCCATTCCCTGATGTGAAGTATTTCTGTGGGAAGCTACAGAAAGCTCCTCCCTCATTTGCGTTTGTTTGTTGGTATGGTTACTAGAAAGCCAGAATCATCGCATTTCATCTATTACAATATGTTATTTATTTCAGAGAGAAGCTGCAGAAAGCTCTTCATTCACATACATCTGTTTGTTGGTATGATTAGTACGTATACACAAACATTGCATTTCATCCACTACCTGATGTGAAGTATTTCTGAGGGAAGCTAATGAAAGCTCCTCCCTCATTTGCATTTGATTGTTGGTATGGATACTACAAAGATAGAATCATTGGATTTCATCTATTACCCTATGTGAAATATTTCTCAGAAAAGCTACAGAAAGCTCCTCCCTCATTTGTGTTTGTTTGTTGGTATGGTTACTACAATGCACGAATAATTGCATTTCATCTATTCTCCTATATGAAGTATTTCAGAGAGAAGCTGCAGAAAGCTACTCCCTCACATGCATCTGATTGTTTGTATGATTAGTACACAGACACAATCATTACATTTTATCCATTACTTAAAGTGAATTATTTCTGATGGAACCTGCAGAAAGCTCCTTCCACACTTGCATCTGTTTGTTGTTAAGATTAGTACACAGACACAATCATTACACTCCATCCAATACCTGACGTGAAATATTTCTGAGGGAAGCTACAGAAAGCTCCTCTCTCAGTTGCGTTTGTTTGTTGGTATGGTTACCACAAAGCCAGAATCATCGCATTTCATTTATTTCCCTATGTGAAGTATTTCTGAGGTAAGCTACAGAAAGCTCAAGCCTCATTTGCGTTTGTTTGTTGGTACGGTTATTACAAAGCCAGAATCATCGTATTTCTTTTTTTACCCTATGTGATGTATTTGAGAAAAAAGCTGCAGAAAGCTCCTCCCTCACTCGCATCTGTTCTTTGGAATGATTAGTACAGAGACACAATCATTACATTCATCATTACCTGATGTGAAGTATTTCTGAGGGAGGCTGCAGAAAGCTATTCCCTCACTAGCATCTGTTTGTTGTTCTGATCAGTACACAGACACAATTTTTTCATTTCATCCATTACCTGATGTGAAGTATTTCTGAGGAAAGCTATAGAAATAACCTCCCTTAGTTGCGTTTGTTGGTTGGTATTATTACTACAAACCCAGAATCATTGCATTCCATCTATTACCCCTTGTGATGTATTTCAGAGAGAGACTGCAGAAATCTCCTCCCTCACTTGCATCTGTTTGTTGGTACGATTAGTACACTGACACAATCATTACATTTCGTCCATTACCTGATGTGAAGTATTTCTGAGGGAAGCTACAGAAAGCTCCTCCCTCATTTTCGTTTGTTTGTTGGAATGGTTACTATAAAGCCAGAATCATCGCATTTCATCTATTATCCTATGTGAAATACTTCTGAGATTAGCTACTGAGTGCTACTCCCTCATTTGCGTTTGTTTGTTGGTATGGTTACTACAAAACCAGAATTATTGCATTATATCCATTACCCTACGTGATGTATCTCGGAGAGAAGATGCAGAAAGCTCGTCCCACACTTGCACCTCTTTGTTCTTATGATTAGTACACAGACACAATCATTACATTCCATCCATTACCAGATGTGAAATATATCGGAGGGAAGCTACAGAAAGCACCTCCCTCAATTGTGTTTGTTTGTTGGTCTGGTTATTACAAAGCCAGAATTAACGCATCTCATCTATTACCCTATGTGAAGTATTTCTGTGAATAGCTAAGGAAAGCTACTCATTCATTTGCGTTTGTTTTTGGTATGGTTACTACAAAGCCAGAATCATTGCATTTGATCTATTACCCCATGTGATGTATTTCAGAGAGAAGCTGCAGAATCCTTGTACCTCACTTGCACCTGTGTGTTGTTATGATGAGTACACAGACACAATCATTACATTTCATCCATAACCTGATGTGAAATATTTCTGAGGGAAGCTACAGAAAGCTCTTCCCTCATTTGCATTTGGATGTTGGTTTGGTTACCACAAAACCAGAATCATTGCATTTCATATATTACTCTATGTAATGTATTTCATGTCAAAGCTGCAGAAAGCTCTTCCCTCACTTGCATCTGTTTATGGTATGATTATTACACAGACACAATCACTGCATTTCCTCCATTACCTGATGTGAAGTATTTCTGAGGGGGGCTACCGGAAGCTCCTAACTCAGTTGTGTTTCTTTGTTGATATTATTACTACAAATCCAGGATCATCGCATTTCATCCATTACCGGATGTGAAGTATTTCTGAGATAAGCTACAGAAGGCTCAAGCGTCACTTGCGTTTGTTTGTTGGTATGGTTACTACAAAGCCACAATCATTGCATTTCATCCATTACCCTATGTATTTCAGCCGAGGAAAGCTCCTTAATCACTTGCATCTGTCTGTTGGAATGATTAGTACACAGACACAATCAGTAGATTTCACCCTTTGCTTGATGTGAAATAGTTCAAATGGAAGCTACAGAAAGCTCCTCCATGACTTGCGTTTGTTTGTTGGTGGGGTTACTACGATGCCAGAATCAACGTATTTCATCTATTACCCTATGCGATTTATTTCTGAGAATAGCTACAGAAAGCTCCTGTCTTATATGCGTTTGTTTGTTGCTACCGTTACTACAAAGCCAGAATCATTGCATTTCATCCATTGGGATATGTGATGTATTTCAGCGAGGAGCAGCAGAAAGCTCCTCCCTCACTTGCATTTGTTTGTTGGTATTCTTACTACAAAACCAGAATCATTGCATTTCATTTATTACTCTATGTGATGTATCTCAGAGAGAAGCTGCAGAGGGCTCGTCCCTCACTTGCAACTGTTTGTTGTTGTGATTAATACACAGACACAATCATTACACTTCATCCATTACTTGATTTGAAATATATCTGAGGGAATCTGCAGAAATCATCTCCCTCGTTTGCGTTTGTTTGTTGGTATGATTACTTCAGAGCCAGAAACATCGCATTTCGTCCATTACCCCATGTGATGTATATCAGAGAGAAGCTGCAGTATGCTCT
The DNA here is from genome assembly GCF_023897955.1 of Schistocerca gregaria. NCBI lineage: Eukaryota > Metazoa > Arthropoda > Insecta > Orthoptera > Acrididae > Schistocerca > Schistocerca gregaria. The sequence goes on along the minus strand of NW_026061874.1, from coordinate 1,868,291 downwards.
TCCCTCACTTGCATATGTTTATGGCAATATTAGTACACAGACAAAATCATTTCATTTCATCCATTACTGGATGTGAAGTATTTCTGAGGGGTGCTGTAAAAGCTCCTCGTAATTTTCGTTTGTTTGTTGGTGGGGTTACTACAAAGCCTGAATCATCGTATTTCATCTATTACCCCATGTGATGTATTTCAGAGAAAAGCTGCAGAAAGCTCATCCCTCATTTGCTTCTGTTTATGGTATGATTAGTACTCAGACACAATCATTGCATTCCATCCATTACCTGATGTGAAATATTTCTGAGGGAAACTACAGAAAGCACAACCCTCATTTGCGTTTCATTGTTGGTATGGTTACTACAGAGCCAGAATCATCGCATTTAATCTATTAACCTATGTGATGAATTTCAGAGAAAAGCTGCAGAAAGCTCATTACTCATTTGCATCCGTTTATGGTATGATGAGTACACAGACACAATCATTACATTTCATCCATTACCTGATGTGAAATATTTCTCAGGGGAGCTACAGAAAGCTCCTCTCTCAGTTGCGTTTGTTTGTTGGTAAGGTTACTACAAATATAGTGTCATCGCATTTCATCTATTACCCTATGTGAAATATTTCTAAACTAAAGGAAGCTCAAGTGTCCTTTGCGTTTGTTTGTTGGTATGGTTACTACAAAGCCAGAATCATCGCAATTCATATATTACTTTATGTGATGTATTTAAGCATGGAGCTGCAGAAAGCTCCACCCTCACTTGCATCTGTTTGTTATAATTATTAATACACACACACACTCATGACATAACATCCATTACCTGATGTCAAGTATTTCTGAGGGAAGCTGCAAAAAACTCTTCCCTCACTTGCATCTGTTTATGGTATGATTAGTACACAGACACAATAATTACTTTTCGTCCATTACTGGATGTGAAGTATTTATGAGGGAAGCTGCAGAAAGCTCATCCCTCAACTACATCTGTTTGTTGTTATGATTAGTACACAGACACAATCATTTCATTTCATCCATTACCTGATGTGAAGTATTTCTGAGGGGGGCTACAGCAAGCTCCTCAATCATTTGCGTTTGTTTGTTGGTATTATTACTACAAAGCCAGAATCATCGCATTTCATCTATCACACTATGTGAAGTATTCCTGAGAAAAGCTACAGAAGGCTCAAGTGTCATTTGCGTTTGTTTGTTTTTATGGTTACTACAAAACCAGAATCATCGCATTTCATCCATTATCCTATGTGATGTATCTCAGAGAGAAGCTGAAGAAAGCTCGTGCCTCACTTGCTCCTTTTTTGTTATGATTAGTACACAGACACAATCATTAAATTTCATCCATTACCTGTTGTGAAATATTTCAGAGGGAGGCTACAGAAAGCACAACACTCATTTGGGTTTCATTTGTTGGTATGGTTACTACAAAGCCAAAATCATCGCATTTCATCTATTACCCCATGTGATGAATTTCTGAGAATAGCTACAGAAAGCTCCCCGCTTATTTGCTTTAGTTTGTTGGTACGGTTATTACTATGCCAGAATCATCACAATTCATCTATTACTTTATGTGATGTATTTCCGAAAGGATCTGCAGAAAGCTCCTCCCTCACTTGCATTTGTTTGTTATAATGATTAATACACACACACACTCATTACATTACATCCATTACCTGATGTGAAGTATTTCTGCGGGAAGCTGCAGAAAGCACTTCCCTCACTTGCATCTGTTTGTTGTTCTTATCAGTACACAGACACAACCATAACATTTCATCCATTACCTGATGTGAGGTATTTCTCAGGGAATTTACAGAAAGATCTTACCTCAGTTGCATTTGTTGGTTGGTATGGTTACTTCAACGCCAGAATCTTTGAATATCATCTATTACTCCATGCGATGTATTTCAGAAAGAGACTGCAGAAATTTTCTCCCTCACTTGCATCTGATTGTTGGTACGATTAGTACACAGACACAATCATTACATTTCATGCATTACCTGATATGAAGTATTTATGAGTGAAATGTGTTTGTTTGTTGGTATGGTTACTACAAATCCAGAATCATCGCATTTCATCTATTACCCTATGTGAAGTATTTCTAAAAAATGCTACAGAAAGCTCAAGTGTCATTTGCGTTTGGTTTGTTGGTATGGTTACTACAAAGCCAGAATCGTTGCATTTCATCTATTACCCTATGTGAAGTATTTCTGAGAATAGATACAAAATGCTCATCCCTCATTTGCCTTAGTTTGTTGGGCTGGTTATTACAAAGCCAGAATCATCTTATTTCATATTTTACCCTATGTGATGTATTTCAGATAGAAGCTGCAGAAAGCTCCTCACTCATTTGCAGCTGTTTGTTGGTATGATTATTACACCGACACAATCATTACATTTCATCCATTACCTGTTGTGAAATATTTCTCAAGGAAGCTATAGAAAGCTCCTCACTCATTTGCGTTTGTTAGTTGGTATGGTTACTACAAAGCCAGAATCATTGCATTTCATCCATTACCCTATGTGAGGTATTTCAGAGAGAAGCAGCAGAAAGCTCCTCCCTCATTTGCATCTGTTTGTTGGGATGATTAGTACACAGACACAATCATTACATTTCACCCATTACCTGATGTGAAGTATTTCTGAGGGAAGCTACAGAAAGCTCCTCCGTCATTTGCGTTTGTTTGTTGGTGTGGTTACTACAAAGCCAGAATCATCACATTTCATCTATTACCCTATGTGATGTATTTCAGAGGGAAGCTGCAGAAAGCTCCTCCCTCACTTGCATCTGTTTGTTGGAATGATTACTACACAGACACAATCATTACATTTCATCCATTACCTGATGTGAAATATTTCTGAGGGAAGCTGCAGAAAGCTTATAACACTATTGTCTGCTGCTGCTGAACCATAACCTTAAAGCAGGTTGTGAAGTAAAACAATATTATTAAAGCAATTATTGTATAATGCAACAGAGCAGTGTTACCCTCTGGGAGGAATTTTGTTGTGTTGACCGTGTTGTACCTAACGGAAGTGGCTTATCGGAAATGAAAGTCAGAATTACGGAAATATTTGAACAGTAATAAACAAAATTTTGCCTATCTGCACTGTTTAACAGGTAAAGAAAACGGTCGCCAGCCTAAGTAGGCAAGAGAATGATTAACATTCTCGTTCAAGAAAATAGTTATTAGTAACTTGAATGGATAAACACAACCTATACATTGTCACATGCGAGAGCAGTATACTCTTGACACATTCATGTGGGTACGGTAAGATTGAAACTAACAGTTAAAGCAGCACAAACTATTTGCAAAATTATAACAGATACTGAAACACACTATTACTTTCAGGGCTTACACAAACTGAATGGTCTTTATAACATTATTACTACTAACTGCAGAATCATTAATTGGATATAGGTTAAGTCTCTCTCAGTTAAGTGCGTTACAATTTAAAATGAAAGTTAATTTGAATCCACTTACAGGTTGCTCCTCACTATCATTTGATTAAAGAAATTAAGGTTTTCCTAATTAGTGGTCTTTCTGTTACTTGTTACCAAGCATTAACCCAATATACAAACTGTGGATCCTGTTATTTTATTAATAAGCACTTCTAAAACACAGGAGAGACATACACTTAGCATAATGTTCCACACTGCAGTTTTCCACTTTTACTACATTGACACACAAAATTAACATATATGTAAGATACTGACTCACCTTCTGTGATTTACAACAGGCGGTAATGAGATCATTTACGAAGCAAAACTTTATAAGCCTCAGCCTCACGAACTTTTTAATTTGAAGTTGGCAACAATGCATTAATAAGCAGTTTTATTAGGAAAATTACTTTCATTAACTTTCTTTTTTTATGTTCAAGAGGCATTAATTAGCAAAAACACTGGTCTTTAATGTTCTTTCAGTAGGGACACTCAGAAATCTCTTTACTTCAAACGGAGAGGAACCTGATAGGTGTTATGGTAAGGAGAAAAATCAAGGTAGGTACATAAACTCAGTTATAAATTACCTTATATTTGAGCACACTAACACATCCATTTAGCTGATCCATCACTGTACATCATTATAGTACTCGATTACAGTGATTGCGCAATGTAGTGGCGCCTGCATGTCAGTAGGTGGAATTGCGGGTACAATTGCTGGACTCTGTCATTTCTTGGTGGCGATGATAGATACAAATTCCAGAATAGTTCCAGCTACTTATCCATTACCTGATGTGAAGTATTTCTGAGGGAAGCTACAGAAAGTTGCACAATCACTTACGTTTGTTTGTTAGTATTGTTACTACAAAGCCAGAATAATCGCACTTCATCTATTACCCTTAGTGAAGTATTTCTAAGAATAGCTACAGAAAGCTTCTCCCTCATTTGCGTTAGTTTGTTGGGATGGTTGTTACAAAGCCAAATTCATCGTATTTCATATTTTACCCTATGTGGTGTATTTCAGATGGAAGCCTCAGAAAGCTTATCTCTCACTTGCATCTGTTTGTTGGTATGATTGGTACACCATCACAATCATTATATTTAATCCATCACCTGATGTGAAGTATTTCTGACGGAAGCTACAGAAAGCTCCTCAATCATTTGCGTATGTTTGTTGGTATGGTTACTACAAAGCCAGAATCATCAGAATTCATCTATTATCCTAAGTAATGTATTTCAGAGAGAAGATCAGAAAGCTCCTCCCTCACTTGCATATGGTTGTTTTTATGATTAGTACAGAGACACAGTCATTACATTTCATCCATTACCTGATGTGATGTATTTCTGAGGTAAGCTACAGAAAGCTCCTCCCTCATTTGCGTTTGGTTGTTGGTATGGTTACTACAAAGCCAGAATCATCACATTTTATCTATTACCCTATGTAAAGTATTTCTGAGAAAAGCTACAGAAAGCTATTGCGTCATTTGCATTTGTTTGTTGCTGTGGTTACTACAAAGCCAGAATCATTGCATTTCATCTATTACCCTATGTGATGTATTTCAGAGAGAAGCTGCAGAAAGCTCCACCCTCCCTTTAATCTGATTGTTGGTATGGCTAGTACAAAGCCAGAATCATAGCATTTCACCTATTAAACTATGTGAAATATTTCTGAGGAAATCAACAGAAAGCTCCTCCCTCATTTGCGTTTGTTTGTTGGTATGGTTACTACAAAGCCAGAATCATCGCAATTCATCCTATACGTATATGAAGTATTTGTGAGAGAAGCTACAGAAAGCTCCTCACTCATGTGCATCTGTTTGTTGGTATGATTAGTACTCAGACACAATCACTACATTTCATCCATTACCTGATGTGGAGTATTTCTGAGGGATGCTACAGAAAGCTTGCCCATCATTTATGTTTGTTTGTTGGTATGGTTACTACAAAGCCAGAATCAACGCATTTCATCTATTGCACTATGTGAAATATTTTCAAGAAAAGCTACAGAAAGCTCCTACCTCATTTGGTTTTGTTTTTTGGTATGGTTACTACAAAGCAAGAAACATCGTATTTCATATTTTACCATATGTGATGTATTTCAGACAGATGCTGCAGTAAGCTACTCCCTCACTTGCATTTGTTTGTTGGTATGATTAGTACACAGACACAACAATTATATTTCATTTATTACATGATGTGAAGTATTTCTGAGAGAAGCTACTGAATGCTCCTCCGTCATTTGCGTTTGTTTGTTGGTATGGTTACTACAAAACCAGATTCATTGCATTTCATCAACTACCCTTTGTGATGTATTTCAGAGTGAAGCTGCAGAAAGCTTCTCCTTCACTTGCAACTGTTTGTTGGTATGATTAGTACACAGACACCATCATTACATTCCATCCATTACCTGATGTGGAGTATTTCTGAGGGAAGATATAGAAAGCTCCTCACTCACTTGCATCTGTTGGCTGGTACGGTCACTACAAGCCAGAAACATCGCGTTTCATCTATTACACAATGTGAAGAATTTCTGAGAGAAACTGCAGAAAGCTCCTCCATCACTTGCGTTTGTTTGTTTGTGTGGTTACTACAAAGCCAGTATCATCGCAGTTCATCTATTACATTATGTGATGTATTTCAGAGAGAAGCTGCAGTTACTTCACCCTCACTTGCATCTGTTTGTTGATATGATTAGAATACAGACTCAATCATTACATATCACACATCACCTGATGTGAAATATTTCTGATGGAAGCTACAGAACGTTCCACCCTCTTTTGTGTTTGTTTGTTCTTAAGGTTACTACAAAGCCAGAATCATAGCATTTCATTTTTCACCCAATGTGAAGTATTTCTGAGAGAAGCCACAGAAAGCTCGTCACTCACTTACATCTGTTTGTTGGTATGTTTAGTACACACACACAATCAATACATTTCATTTATTGCATGATGTGAAGTATTTCTGAGGGAAGTTACAGAAAGCTCCTCAATCATTTGCGTATGTTTGTTGGTATGGTTACTTCAAAGCCAGATTCATCGCAATTCATCTATTACCCTGTGTGAACTATTTCTGAGAATAGCTACAGAAAGCTCCTCCCACATTTGCCTTAGGTTATTGGTATGGTTATTACAAAGGCAGAATCATCGGATTTCATTTTTTACCCTTAATGATGCACTTCAGAGAGAAGCTGCAGAAAGCTCCTCCCTCACATGAATTTGTTTGTTGGTATGATTATCACACAGACACAATCATTACATTTCATCCATTAGCTGATGTTGAGTTCTTGTGAGGGATGCTACAGAAAGCTCGCCCCTCATTTACGTTTGTTTGTTGGTATGGTTACTACAAAGCCAGAATCAACACATTTCATCTATTGGACTTCGAGAAATATTTTTGGCAAAAGCTACAGAAAGCTTTCTACCACATTTGTGTTTGTTTTTTTGTATGGTTACTAGAAAGCAAGAGTCATCGTATTTCATATTTTACCCAATGCGATGTATTTATGACAGATGCTGCAGAAAGCTACACCCTAACTTGCATCTGTTTGTTGGTATGATTAGAACACAGACACAATCATTACATTTCATTCATTACCTTATGTGAAGTATTTCTGAGACAAGCTACAGAAAGCTCCCACCTCATTTTGGTTTGATTGTTGGTATGGTTAATACAAAGCCAGAATACTTGCATTTCATCCATTACTCTTTGTGATGTATTTAAGACAGAGGCTGCAGGAAGATCCTCCCTCACTTCCGTTTGATTGTTGGTATGGTTACTACAAAGCCAGAATCATTGCAATTCATCCATTACCCTCTGTGATGTATTTCAGAGAAAAGGTACAGAAAACACCTCCGTCACTTGCATCTGTTTGTTGGTATGATTAGTACACAGACACAATCATTAAATTTCTTCCATTACCTGATGTGATGTATTTCTGAGGTGAGCTACAGAAAGCTCCCCCCTCATTTGCATTTGTTTGTTGGCATGGTTACTTCAAATCCAGAATCATCGCATTTCAACTATTACCCAATGTGATGTATTTCAGAGAGAAGATGCTAAAAGCTCCTCCCTCACTTGCATCTGTTTGTTGGCTTGATTAAACAGACACAATCATTACATTTCATCCATTTCCTGATGTGAAGTATTTCTGAGGAAGCTACACAAAGCGCCTCCCTCACTTGCATCTGTTTGTTTGTATGATTGGTACACAGACACAATCATTACATTTCATCCATTACCTGATATGGTGTATTTCTGAGGGAAGCTACAGAAAGCTCCTCCCTCTATGACGTGCATTTGTTGGTAAGATTACTACTAAGCCAGAATCATTGCATTTCATCTATTACCCTATTTGATGTATTTCAGAGAGAAGCTGCAGAAAGCTCCCCCCTCATCTGGATTTTGTTTGTCGGTATGGTTACTACCATGCCAGAAACATAGCATTTCATCTACTACCCTATGTGAAGTATTTCTGAGAAAAGCTGCAGGACGCTCCTCCCTCACTTGCATCTGTTTGTTGGTAAGATTACTATACAGACACTGTGGTTACATTTCATCCCTTACCTGATGTGAAATATTTCTGTGGGATGCTACAGAAAGCTCCACCTGCACTTGTGTTTGTTTGTTGGTATGGATACTATAAGCCCAGAATCATCGCATTTCATCTATTACCCTATGTGATGTATTTCTGAGAGAAGCTACAGAATGATCCTCCCTCACTTGCATCTGTTGTTGGTATGATTAGGACACAGACACAATTATCACATTTCATCCATTACCTGATGTAAAGTATTTGTGAGGGAAGCTACAGAAAGCTCCTCCCTCATTTGTGTGTGTTTGTTGGTATGGTTACTTCAAATCCAGAATCATCGCATTTCATTTTTACCCTATGTGAAGTATCTCAGTGAGAAGTTGCAGAAAGTTCCACCCTCACTTGCATATGTTTGTTGGTATCATTAGTACACAGACACAATCATTACATTTCATTCATTACCCGATGTGAATTATTTGTGACGGAAGCTACAGAAGCTCCTCCTTCATTTGTGTTTGTTTGTTGGTAAGGTTACTACAATGCTAGGATCATTGAATTTCATCTATTACCGTATGTGATGTATTTCTGAGTGAAGCTACAAAAAGCACCACCATCATTTGTGTTTTTTTGTTGGTATGGTTACTACAAAGCCGGAATCCTTGCATTTCATCTATTACCCTATGTGAAGTATTGCTGAGAAAAGGTACAGAAAGCTCCCACCTCATTTTGGTTTGATTGTTGGTATGGTTACTACAAAGCCACAATAATTGCATTTCATCCATTACCCTTTGTGATGTATTTCAGACAGAGGATGCAGGATTCTCCTAGCTCATTTGCTTTTGATTGTTGGTATGGTCACTACAAAGCCAGAATCATTGCATTTCATCCATTACCGTGTGTGATGTTTTTCATAGAAAAGGTACAGAAAACGCCTCCTTCACTTGCATCTGTTTGTTGGTTTGATAACTACACAGACACAATCATTACATTTCATCCATTACCTGATGTGAAGTATTTCTGAGGGAAGCTACAGAAAGCTCATCCCTCATTTGTGTTTGTTTGTTGGTATGGTTACTACAAACCCAGAATCATTAAATTTCATTCATTACCCTATGGGAAGTATTTATGAGAGAATCTGCAGAAAGCTAATCACTCACCTGCTTCTTCTTTGTGGTATGATTAGTACACAGACACAATCATTACATTTCATCCATTGCTAATGTGAAGTATTTAAGAGAGAAGCCACCGAAAGCTACTCCCCCGTTTGCGTCACTTTGTTGTTATCGTTATTACAAAGCCAGAATCTTTGCATTTCTTCCACTACACTACGTGAAGTACTTCTGAGAGAAGCTGCAGAACACTCCTCCCTCACTTGCATCTGTTTCTTGGTAAGATTAATACACAGTTACAATCATTAGATTTCATCCATTACCTGATGTGAAACATTTCTGAGGGAAGCTGGAGAAAGCTCCTCCCTCATTTGCGTTTGTTTGCTGGTATGGTTACTTCAAAGCCAGAATAACCGCATTTTATCTAATACTCTATGTGAAGTTTTTTGTTGGGAAGCTGCAGATCGTTGCTCCATCACTTGTATCTGATTGTTGGTAATATTAGTTCTCAGACTCATTCAATACCTTTCATCAATTACCTAATGTGAACTATTTCTGAGGGTAGCTAGAGAAAGCTCCACCCTCATATGTGTTTTTCTGTTTGTATGGTTACTACAAACCCAGAATCATCCCATTTCATCTATTACCCTATGTGAAGTATTTCTGATAGAAGCTGCAGAAAGCTCCTCCCTCACTTGCATTTTAGTACACAGACACAATCATTACATCTCATCCATAACCTGATGTGTAGTATTTCTGAGGGAAGCTACAGCAAACTCATCCCCCATTTGAGTTTGTTTGTTGAATGGTTACTACAAAGCCAGAATCATCGCATTTCATTTTTATCCTATGTGAAGTATCTCAGAGAGAAGCTGCAGAAAGTTCCTCCCTCACTTGCATATGTTTGTTGGTATGATTAGTACACAGATACAACCATTACATTTCATCCATTACCTGATATGGAGTATTTCTGAGGGAAGCTACAGAAAGCACCTCCCACATTGTCGTGCATTGGTTGGTAAGTTTACTACTAAGCCAGAATCATTGCATTTCATCTATTACCCTATTTGATGTATTTCAGAGAAAAGCTGCAGAAAGCTCATCCCTCACTTGCATCTGTTTGTTGGTATGATTAGTACACAGACACTATGGTTACGTTTCATCCCTTACCTGATGTGAAATATTTCTGTGGGATGCTACAGAAAGCTCCACCCGCACTTGTGTTTGTTTGTTGGTATGGTTACTACAAGCCCAGAATCATCCCATTTCATCTATTACCCTATGTGAAGTATTTCTGATAGAAGCTGCAGAAAGCTCCTCCCTCACTTGCATCTTTTATTGGTATAATTAGTACACAGACACAATCATTACACTTCATCCATTACCTGGTGTGAAGTATTTCTGATGGAATCTTCAGAAAGCTCCTCCCTCATTTGCGTTTGATTGTTAGTATGTTTACTACAAAGCCAGAATCATCGCATTTCACCTATTACCCTATGTGAAGTATTTCTGAGTATAGCTACAGAAAGCTCCTCCCTCATTTGCATTAGTTTGTTGGTATGGTTATTACAAAGCCAAAATCATCGTATTTCATTTTTTACCCTATGTGGTGTATTTCAGATAAAAGCTACAGAAAGCTCCTCTCTCACTTGCGTCTCTTTGTTGGTATGGTTAGTACAAAGGCAGAATATTCGCATTCCATCTATTACCCTATTTGAAGTATATCTGAGAGATGTTGCGGAAAGCTCCTCCCTCTCTTGTATCTGTTTGTTGGTATGATTAGTACACAGACCCAATCATGACTTTTCATCTTTTACCTGATGTGAAGTATTTATGAGAGGAGCCGCAGAAGGCTCCTCCCTCATTTGTGTCTCTTTGTTGGTATGCTTACTCTAAAGCCAGAATAATCATTTTTATCCATTACCCTATGTTAAGTATTTCAGAGGGAAGCTGCAGAAAGCTCCTCCCTCATAGGCATCTATCTGTTGTTAGGGTTCCTACATAGCCAGAATCATCGTATTTCATCCATACCCTATGTGAAGCATTTCTGAGAGAAGCTACAGACAGCTCCATGTTCATTTGTGTCTCTTTGTTGGAAGGTTTACTACAGACCGCGTATCATCACATTTCATCCACTATACTATGTGAAGTATTTCAAAGAGAAACTGGAGAAAGCTGCCCCCTCATAGGCGTCTGTTTGTTGGTATGATTACTATGCAGATAGAATGATCACATTTCATCCATTACCTGATATGAAGTTTATCAGAGAAGCTACAGAAAACTCTTCCCTCATATCCGTTTCTTTGATTGGTTACTAGAAAGCCAGAATCATCACATTTTATCCATTACTGTATGTGATGTATTTCTGAGAAGAGCTTTAGAAAGCTCCTCACTCAGAGGCGTCTCTATGTTGATAACGTTACTACAAAGCCAGAATCATGACATTTAGAAAGCTTGCATCCTCTTCTTGTTCAAACTAGTTATCGTCCATGTTTCACTTCCATACATAGCTGCACTCCATACAAATACTTTCAGAAATGACTTCCTGTCACTTAAATCTATACTCGATGTTAACAAATTTATCTTCTTCAGAAATGCCTTCCTTACCATTGCCAGTCTACATATTATATCCTCTCTACTTTGACCATCATCAGTTATTTTGCTTCTCAAATAGCAAAACTCATTTACTACTTTAAGTGTCTCATTTCTAATCTAATTGCCTCAGCATCACCCAACTTAATTCGAGTACATTCCCTCATCCTCATTTTGCTTTTGTTGATGTTCATCTTATATACTCCTTTCAAGACACTCTCCATTCTATTCAACTGCTCTTCCAAGTCCTTTGCTGTCTGTGACAGAATTACAATGTCATCGGCAAACCTCAAAGTTTTTATTTCTTCCTCATGGATTTTAATACCTACTCAGAATTTTTATTTTGTTTCCTTTACTGCCTGCTTAATATACAGATTGAATAACATCAGTTAGAGGCTACAACCCTGTCTCACTCCCTTCCCAACCACTGCTTCCCTTTTATGCCCCTCGACTCTTATAACTGCCATCTGGTTTCTGTACAAATCGCAAATAACCTTTCGCTCCCTGTATTTTACCCCTGCCACCTTTAGAATTTGAAAGAGAGTATTCCAATCAACATTGTCAAAAGCTTTCTCTAAGTCTACAAATGCGAGAAACATAGGTTTGCCTTTCCTTAATCTTTCTTCTAAGATAAGTCGTAAGGTCAGTATTGCCTCATGTGTTCCAGTATTTCTACAGAATCCAAACTGATCATCCCTGGGGTCAGCTTCTACTAGTTTTTCCATTCATCTGTAAAGAAATCGTGTTAGTATTTTGCCGCTGTCGCTTATTAAAGTGATTGTTCGGTAATTTTCACATCTGTCGGCACCTGGTTTCTTTGGGATTGGAATTATTATATTCTTCTTGAAGTCTGAGGGTATTTCGCCTGTTTCATACATCTTGCTCACCAGATGATAAGAGTTTTGTCAGGACTGGCTCTCCCAAGTCTGTCAGTAGTTCCAGTGGAATGTTGTCTACTCTGGGGGCCTTGTTTCAACTCAGGTCTTTCAGTGCTCTGTCAAACTCTTCACGCAGTATCGTATCTCCCATTTCATCTTCATCTACATCCTCTTCCTTTTCCATAATATTGTCCTCAATTGCATCACCCTTGTATAGACCCTCTATATACTCATTCTACCTTTCTGCTTTCCCTTCTTTGCTTAGAACTGGGTTTCCATCTGAGCTCTTGATGTTCATACAAGTCGTTCTCTTATCTCCAAAAGTCTCTTTAATTTTCCTGTAGGCAATATCTATCTTACCCCTAGTGAGATAAGCTTCTACATCCTTACATTTGTCCTCTGGCCATCCCTGCTTAGCCATTTTGTACTTCCTGTCGATCTGATTGTTGAGACGTTTGATTTCCTTTTTGCCTGCTTCAGTTATTGCATTTTTATATTTTCTCCTTGCATCAATTAAATTCAATATTTCTTCTGTCACCCAAGGATTTCTAGCAGCCCTCGTATTTTTACCTACTTGATCCTCTGCTGCCTTCACTACTTAATCTCTCAAAGCTAGCCATTCTTCTTCTACTGTATTTCTTTCCCCCACTCCTGTCAATTGTTCCCTTATGCTCTCCTTGAAACTCTGTACAAACTCTGGTTCTTTCAGTTTATCCAGGTCCCATCTCCATAAATTCGCACCTTGTTGCAGTTTCTTCAGTTTTAATCTACAGGTCATAACCAATCGATTGTGGTCAGAGTCCACCTCTGCCCCTGGAAATGTCTTACAATTTAAAACTTGATTCCTAAATCTCTGTCTTACCATTATATAATCTATCTGATACCTTTTAGTATCTCCAGGGTTCTTCCATGTATACAACCTTCTTTCATGATTCTTAAACCAAGTGTTAGCTATGATTAAGTTGAAGTCTGTGCAAAATTCTACCAAGCGGCTTCTTCTTTCATTTCTTAGCCCCAATCCATATCCACCTACTATGTTTCGTTCTCTCCCTTTTCCTACACTCGAATTCCAGTCACCCATGACTATTAAATTTTCACCTCTCTTCACTATCTGAATAATTTCTTTTATCTCATCATACATTTCTTCAATTTAGTCATCATCTGCAGAGCTAGTTGGCCTATAAACTTGTACTACTGTAGTAGGTGTTGGATTCGTATCTATCTTGGCCACAATAATGCTATCACTATGCAGTTTGTAGTAGCTTACCCACATTTATATTTTCCTACTCATTATTAAACCTACTCCTGCATTACCTCTATTTGATTTTGTGTTTATAGCCCTGTAGTCACCTGACCAAAAGTCTTGTTCCTCCTGCCACGGAACTTCACCAATTTTCTAACCTACCTGCTAGATTAAGGGATCTGACATTCCATGCTCCGATACGTAAAACACCAGTTTTCTTTCTCCTGATAACGACATCCTCTTGAGTAGTCCCCGTCTGGAGATCAGTATGGGGGACTATTTTACCTCCGGAATATTTTACCCAAGAGGACCCAATCATCATTTAATCATACAGTAAAGCTGCATGCCCTCAGGAAGTTTCCCCTTGCTTTCAGCCGTTCACAGTACAAGCACAGCAAGGCCGTTTTGGTTATTGTTACAAGGCCAGATCAGTCAATCATCCAGACTGTTGCCCTTGCAGCTACTGAAAAGGCTGCTGCCCCTCTTCAGAAACCACACATTTGTCTGGCCTCTCAACAAATACCCCTTCGTTGTGGTTGCACCTACGGTATGGCTATCTGTATCACAGAGACACGCAAGCCTCCCCACGATTGGGAAGGTCCATTGTTCATGGGGTGTCCATTACACAATGTGAAGTATTTCTGAAAGAAGCTAAAGAAAGCTTTTCCCTCATTTGTGACTGTTTGTTGGTATGATTACTACAGAGGCCAGAATATTTGCATTTCATCTATTACCCCATGTGAAGTATTTCAGAGAGAAGCTGCAGGAAGCTCTCCCCTCATACGTGTACATTTGTTGGTAACGTTACTACAAAGCCAGGATCATCGCAATTCATCCATTACCTTATGTGAAGTAATTCTGAGAGAAGCTACAGAAAGCCCTTCCCTCATTTGCAATTTTTGTTTGTATGATTACTACACAGACAGCATCATCACATTTCATTTATTACCTGATGTGGTGTACATAAGAGAAGCTACAGAAAGCTCCTCCCTCATTTACATATGTTTGTTGGTATGATTACTACACAGACAGAATCATCACATTTCATCCACTACCTGATGTGAGGTATTTAAAAGAAGCTACAGAAAGCTCGTCCCTCATTTCTGTTTCTTTGTTGGTATGGTTACTACAAAGCCAGAATCATCACATTTCATCCCTTACCCTATGTGAACTATTTCTGAGAGGAGCTGCAGAAAGCTCCTCCCTCAAAGACGTGTCGTTGTTGGTAAGGTTATTACAAAGTCAGAATCATCGCATTTTATCCATTACACTTCGTGAAGTATTTCTGAGAGGAGCTGCAGAATGCGCTTGCCTCATAGGTGTCTCTTTATTGGAGAAGTGACTACAAAGCCAGAATCATCACATTTGGTCCTTTACCCTATGTGAAATTTTTTAAGGGAAGCTACAGAAAGCTCCTCCCTCATTTGCCTCTCTCTGTTCTTCCAGTTACTACAAAGCCAGAATCAATGCATTCCATGCATTACCCTTTGTGAAGCATTTCTGTGAGAAACTGCAGAAGGCTCATCCCCCATTGGCGTCTGTTTGTTGGTATGGTTACTACAAAGCCAGATTCATCGCATTTCATCCATTACACTATGTGAAGTATTTCTGAGAAGAGCTACAGAAAGCTAATCTCTCATTTGCTTCTCTTTGTTAGTAAGGTTACTACAAAGCCAGAATCATTGCATTTTATCCATTACTTTATGTGAAGTATTTCTGAAAGAAGCTACACGGCATCTAAGTGTGAACCCATGTCTATGGTCCTCTGAGTCTTGTGGATGATTAGCAAGAGCTGGGTTTCACATGGCCGTCTTTTTCAAAACAAATGCTGATTCCTACAGAGTAGGTTTGTAGTCTCCAGAAAACTCATTATACTCTAACATAATTTGTGTTCCAAAGTTCTACAACTAATCAACATTAGAGATATAGGTCTATAGTTCTGCACATCTGTTCGAGGTCCCTTCTTGAAAATGGGGAAGACCATGCCGTTTTCCAATCCTTTGGAATGCTATGCTCTTCTAGAGACCTACGGTACACTGCTACAAGAAGGGGGCTAAGTTCCATCGCGTGCTCTGTGTAAAATCTAACTGGTATCCCTTCAGGTCCAGTGGGCTTTCCTCTTTTGTGTGATTTTAATTTTTTCTCTATCACTCTGTCGTCTATTTTGGTATCTACCCTTTTGTCATCTGTGGTGTCAGGACATTTTGTTTTGATCCACCTATCGCTTTGACATAAGACCAAAATTTCTTAAATTTTCTGCCAAGTCAGTACATAGAACATTACTTTTGAATTCATTAAGTGCCTCTCACATAGCCCTCCTCACACTACATTTCACTTCGCATAATTTTTGCTTGTCTGCAAGGCTTTGGATATGTTTATGTTTGTTGTGAAGTTCCCTTTGCTTCCGCAGCAGTTTTCTAACTCGGTTGATGTACCATGGTGGCTCTTTTCCATCTCTTACGATCTTGCTTGGCACATACTCATCTAACGCATATTGTACGATGGTTTTGACCTTGTCCACTGATCCTCAACACTATCTGTACTTGAGACAAAACTTTTGTGTTGAGCTGTCAGGTACTCTGTAATCTGCTTTTTGTCAGTTTTGCTAAACAGAAAAATCTTCCTCCCTTTGTTAATTTTTCAATTTATGGCTGAAATCATCGATGCAGTAACTGCTTTATGATTGCTGATTCCCTGTTCTGCATTCACTGTTTCAAATAGTTCAGGTCTTTTTGTCACCAGAAGGTCTAATATGTTATCGCCACGAGTTGGTTCTCTGTTTAACTGCTCAAGGTATTTTTCAGATAAAGCACTTAAAAAAAAATTCACTGGATTCTTTGTCCTTGCCATCCGTTATGAACGTTTGAGTCTCCCAGTCTATATCTGGCAAATTAAAATCTCCACCATGAACTATAACATGGTGGAGAAATCTGCTCAAAATATTTTCCAAATTACCCTTCAGGTGCTCAGCGACAACAGCTGCTGAGCCAGGAGGCCTATAGAGACATCCATAGGACTGTTGCTATTCACAATATACATAAATGACCTTGTGGATGACATCGGAAGTTAACTGAGGCTTTTTGCAGATGATGCTGTGGTGTATTGAGAGGTTGCAACAACGGAAAATTGTACTGAAATGCAGGAGGATCTCCAGCGAATTGACGCATGGTGCAGGAAATGGCAATTCAGTCTCAATGTAGACAAGTGTAATGTGCTGTGAATTCACTGAAAGATAGATCCCTTATCATTTATCTACAAAATAGCAGGTCAGCAACTGGAAACAGTTAATTCCATAAATTATCTGGGAGTACGCAGTAGGAGTGATTTAAAAAGGAATGATCATATAAAGTTGATCGTCAGTAAAGCATATGCCAGACTGAGATACGTTGGAAGAATCCTAAGTAAATGCAATCCGAAAACAAAGGAAGTAGGTTACAGTACGCTTGTTCGCCCACTGCTTGAATACTGCTCAGCAGTGTGGGATCCGTACCAGATAGGGTTGATAGAAGAGATAGGGAAGATCCAATGGAGAGCAGCGCACTTCGTTACAGGATGATTTAGTTATCTCGAAAGGGTTACGGAGATGATAGACAATCTCCAGTGGAAGACTCTGCAGGAGAGATGCTCAGTACTCGGTATGGGCTTTTGTTAAAGTTTCGGGAACATACCTTTACCGAAGAGTCAAGCATTATATTGCTACTTCCTACATATACCTCGCAGAGAGACCATGAGTACAAAATCAGGGATTAGAGCAAAAACAGAAGCATACCGACAATACATCTTTCAATGAACAATACGAGACTGGAATAGAAGGGAGAACGGATAGAGGTACTCAGGGTACCCTCCAAAAACACACAGTCAGGTGTCTTGCGGAGTATGGATGTAGATGTAGATGTAGATGTAGATATAGATGTAGAAGCTGCAGAAAGGTCCTCCATCATTTGTGTCTCTTTGTTGGTATGATTACTACAAAGCCAGAATCATTGCATTTGATCCATTACCATATGTGAATTATTTCTGAAAGAAGCTGCAGAAAGCCCCTCCTGCAGCAGCATATCTATATTGATATGATTGCTACAAAGCAAGAATTATTGCATTTCATCCATTACCCTATGCGAATTATTTCTGAAAGAAGTTGGAGAAAGCTCCTCCCACAGCAGCGTCTCTCTGTTGGTATGATTACCACAAAGCCAGAATCAACATATTTCATACATTATCCTATGTGAATTATTGCTGAAAGAAGATGCAGAAGGCTTCACTCACAGCACCACCTGTTTCTTGTTATGGTTACTACAAAGCTAGGAACATCGCATATCATCCATTACACTATGTGAATAATTTCTGAATGAAGCAGCAGAAAGTTCCTTCTGCAGTAGTGTCTCCTTGCTTGTATGATTCCTACAAAGCCAGAATCAATGCATTTAATCCATTTGCATATGTGATTTATTTTTGAAAGGACCTGCAAAAAGCTCCTCACATAGCAGCGTCTTTTTGTTCATATGATTACTACAAAGCCAGAATCATTCCATTTCATTCATTACCATATGTGTATTATTTCTGAAAAGAGGTGCAGAAATCTCCTTCCACAGTAGTTCCTCTTTTTTCATCAGATTACTATAAAAACCAGAATCATCGAATTTCATCCATTACACTATGTGAATTATTTCTGAAAGGAGCTGCAGAAAAGCTCCTAGCACAGCAGCATCTTTTTGTTGATATGATTACTACAAAGCCACAATCACGCATTTCATCCATTACCCTATGCAAATTATTTCTGAAAGAAGTTGCAGTCCCTCCTCCAGCAGCAGTGTCTATTTGTTGGTATGATTACCACAAAGCCAGAATCATCGCATTTCATCCATTATCCTATGTGAATTATTTCTGAAAGAAGCTGCAGAAGGCTTCTCCCACCTCACCACCTCTCTGTTGTTATGATTACTACAAAGCTAGAATCATCCTATTTCATCTATTACCCTAAGTGAATTATTTCTGAACAATGCTGCTGAAATCTCCTCCTGCAGCAGCATCTCTTTGTTGCTATGATTACTACAATGCCAGAATCATCGCATTTCATCCATTACCCTATGTGAATTATTTCTCAAAGAAGTTACAGAAAGCATCTCCCACAGCTGCATCTTTTTCTCCGTATGAATATTACAAAGCCAGAATCATCCAATTTCATCCATTACTGTATGTGGTTATTTTCTAAAAGAAGCTGCAGAAAGCTCCTCCCGCAGCAGCATCTCTTTTTTGGTATCATTACAACAAAGCCATAACCGTCACACTACATCCATAACCGTATCTGATCTATTTCTAAAAGAAGTTGCAGAAAGCTCCTCAGGCAGCAGTGTCACATTGTTCATATGATTACTGCAAAGTGAGAATCATCCCATTTCATCCATCATGCTATGTGAATTATTTCTGAAAGAAGTTGCAGAAATCTCCTCCCACAGCACCGTGTCTTTGTTGGTATGATTACTACGAAGCCAGAATCATCTCATTTCATCCTTAAGACTATATGAATTATTTCTCACAGGCAGTGTCAAAAGAACCTCCCACTGCAGCGTCACATTGTTGGTATGATTACTCCAAAACCAGAATCAAAACATTTCATCCATTACACTACGTGCATTTTCTCTGAAAGAAGCTACAGAAAGCTCCACCCATATTTGCGTTACTTTGTTGGTGTCATTACTACAAGACCAGAATCATCAATTTTCATCTATTACCCTATGTGAATTACTTTTGAAAAAAGCTGCAAAATGTTCCACCCACAATGGCGTCACTCTGTTGGTATGATTAATACAAATCCTCAATTATCACATTTCATCTGTTACCCTATTTGAATTTTTTTCCGGAAAAAGCTGCAGAAAACGCCTCTCACATTTGCGTTGTTTTCTTGGTATGATTACTACAAAGTGAGAATCATTGCATTTCTTTGATTACCCTATGTGAATTATTTCTGAAAGGAGCTGCAGAAAGGTCCTGCCGCAATTGTGTCACTTTGTTGCTATGATTACAACAATGCCAGAATCATTTCATTTCATCCATTACCCTATGAGAATTATTTCTAAATGATGCTACAAAGAGCTCCTCCCACACTTGCGTCACACTACAAAGCCAGAATCATTACATTTCATCAATTACACCATGCGAATTATTTCTGAAAGAAGCTGCAAAAAGCTCCTCCTACATTCGCATCACTTTGTTGGTATGATTACTACAAAGCCAGAGTCATTGAATTTCATGAATAACCCTATGCGAATTATTTCTGAATGAAGCTGCAGAAAGCTCCTCCCACATTTGCATCACTTTGTTGGTATGATTACTACAAAGCCAGAATCATCGCATTTCATGCATTTCCATATGTGAATTTTTTTTTTTTTCAAGAGAATCAGCAGAACGCTCATACCACAGCAGCTTCACATTGTTGGTATGATTACATAAAAGCCAGAATCATTGCATATTATCCATTACACTACCTGAAATATTTCTGAGAGGAGCTGCAGAAAGCTCCACTCACACTACTACACTTTGATCCTACAGTTACTACAAAGACAGAATCATCACATTTCATCCATTGCCCTATGAGTATTATTTCTGAAAGGAACTGCAGGGAGCTCCTACCACACTGCTATCACTTTCATGGTATAGTTACAACAAGGCCAGAATCTTCTGATTTCATCCACTACCATACGTTAATTATTGCTGAAATGAATTGCTTGTAGCTCTGCTCACAGTACTGTAACTTTGTTAGTACAGTTTCTACAAGGCCACATTCATCGCATTTCATCCACAACCCTGTGGAAATTATTTCTGAAAGAAGCTGCAGAAAGATTCTCTCACATTACTATCACATTGTTGGTTCAGTTGTGATCTATTTCTGAAGGAAGCTGCAAAAGCACCTCTCTCAGTACTGTCACATTGTTTGAAATTTTACACAAAGCAATACTACTACTACTACTACTACTACGTGATCAGGCCCAGTAGACCACACACATCTACAAGTTACCTCCTCCACTGTATTCTGTCCAATGCTGCTATCTGCCATTCGTCCACATCTATTGACACTTGGATTAAATCTTCATGGGATCCACCACTCCAATGGTTCTTTGGTCTCCCAGGAAGTCTCTTTCCTGTAGGTGTGAAATCCAGGAGCTTCCGAGGCCATCTGTGATCCTCCATCCAAGCTATAATGTCGGCCCACTGCATTTATTTGGCTTTGAGGGTACCTGCTATGTTGGGCCACTGGTATAGTTCCTCAAGGGCTTCATTGTATCTGATCCTCCATTCCCCAGTATCTGCATCCAGAACTGTACCAAAAATCTTCCGAAGCACTTTTCTCTCAAAAACAAGGAGCTTATGGAAGCCCTGTTTCCGGATACTCCATATCTCACAGCCATATAGAACAAGAGGCTGGATAAAGGTTTTGTACGGTTGAATCTTGAACTGTCTGGAGAGATATTTCTACCAAAGCAGTTGTGCTAGGCTGTGGAAAGATCGGTTTCCTGCTTGTATTCTGGCATTGATCTCTGCATCACATGACGAGTTCACAGTGGAAAGTGCCCCTAGGTATTTGAATTCTTGCACTCTCTTGTAGGAAAGGTCCACAACAAGCAACAAGCATTGCATTTTATCGATAACCCTATGAAGATTATATCTGAAAGAAGCTGACAAAAGCTCCTCTCAAATTACTATCCCTTTGTTGGTATAGTTACAAAAAAGCCACAATCATGGCATTTCATCTTTAACACTATGATAATTATTTCTGGAAGAAGCTCCAGAAAGCTCCTCTCACACTACAATCACTTTCACAGTTAGTTACTACAAAGCCACAGTCGTCTCATTTCAGCCATAACACTATGTGAATTATTTCTGGATGAAGCTGCAGAAAGCTCCTCTCACACTACAATCACTTTCTTGGTGTAGTTACCATAAAGCCAGAATCATCACATTTCATTCATAACACTATGTGAATTATTTCTGAAAGAATCTGCAGTAAGATGCTCTTCCTTAACAATCAATCTGTTCATATAGCTACTACAAAGCAACAATCGTTGCATTTAATTTGTAACATCATGTGAATTATTTCTGAAAGAAGCCACAGAACGCTCCCCTCAAAATACTATAAACCTTGATGGTGTAGTTACTACAAAGCCACAATTATTGCATTTGATTCATAGCATGCTGTGAAATATTTCTGAAAGAATATGCAAAAAGTTCCATTCACTCTAGAACCAAAGTGTTGGTATAGTTATTAAAAAGTGACAATCATTGCACTTCACTCATAATGGTATGTGAATTATTTCTGAAAGAAGCTGCAGAAAGCTCACAATACTATCACCTTGTCGGTATAGTAACTACAAAGTCATATCCATCGCATTTTATGCATAAACCTATGTGAATTATTTCTGAAAGACGCTGCACAAAGGTACTCTCACTGTAGAATCATTTTGTTGCTATAGCTACAACAAAACCACATACATGGCATCTCACCCATAACACTATGAGATTTATTTCTTAAAGAAGCTGCAGGAAGATTCCCTCACAATACTATCACTTTGTTGTTATAGTTACTGAAGACATACAACCATTGCATTTAATCCATAACCATATGTGTATTATTTCTGAAAGAAGGTGCAGCAAGCTCCTCTCACTCAAGTATCAATCTGTTGGTATAGCTATTACAAAGCCACAATCATAGCATTTCATCCATAAGCCTATGTGATTTATTCCTGAAAGAAGCCGCAGGAAGCTCCCCTCACAATACTATCCCTTTTCCAGTATAATTACTAATGAGCCACAATCATCTCATCTCATTCGTAGTCCTATGTGAATTATTTCCAAAAGAAACTGTAAAAAGCTTTCCGACCAATACCACGAGTTTTGGTACAGTTACTAAAAAGCCACAATCATTGCATTTCATTCATTGTCCTATGTGAATTATTTCTGAAAGGAGCTTCAGAAAACTCCACTCACAATACTATCATCCTGTTGGTATAGTTACTACATAGCCACAATCATCACACTTCATCCAAAACACTATGTGAATTATTTCTGAAAGAAGCTCCAGCAAGCTCCTCTCACTCTATTACACTATGTTGGTATGGTTACTACAAAGCAACAGTCATCCCATTTCATCCATAATCCTAAGTGCTTTATGGGACATAAGCTGCACGAAGCCCCCTCACAATACAATCACTTTGTTGGTTTCCTGAATGAGATTTTCACTCTGCAGCGGAGTGTGCATTGATATGAAACTTCCTGGCAGATTAAAACTGTGTGCCCTACCGAGACTCGAACTCAGAAACTTTGCCTTTTGTGGGCAAGTGCTCTACCATCTGAGCTACCATAGTATGACTTACGCCCGGTCCTCACAGCTTTACTTCTGCCAGTATCTCGGCTCCTACCTTCCAAACTTTACAGATTTTCTCCTGTGAATCTTGCAGAATTAGCACTCCTGAAAGAAAGGATATTGCGGAGACATGGCTTAGCCACAGCCTGGGGGATGTTTCCAGAATGAGATTTTCACTCTGCAGTGTAGTGTGCACTGATATGAAACTTTCTAGCAGATTAAAACTGTTCTGGAAACATCCCCCAGGCTGTGGGTAAGCCATATCTCCACAGTATCCTTTTTTTCAGGAGTGCTAGTTCTGCAAGGTTCACAGGAGAGCTTCTGTAAAGTTTGGAAGATAGGAGACGAGATACTGGCAGAAGTAAAGCTGTGAGGACCTGTATCTTCATTAGGGTGATCCCCATATGCATCTGCTTCCCACTTACTTACTGTTTTTAGAGTGTCATATGCCTGTAACGCTACCAGGTGGCATCCGACATCACAGTGGGCAGTGGTCATAATGTTTTGGCTCCTCGGTGTATAGGGGATCTATACAAGGGAGATATAACTGAGGGCAACATCATACAAATAGTAGAAGAGACAGATGAAGGTAACAAGGGAGATATACTGTGAGAAGCATTTGACTGAGCACTGAAGACTCACAGTGAAACAAGGAAACAAGTACCCAGGGGTAGACAACATTCTGTCAAAACTACCGATAGCATTGGGAGAGACAACAATGACAAAATTATTCCATTTGCTGTGCTAGATGTACGAAACAGGTGAAATATCCACAAATTTCACTAAGAATGTATTAATTTCACTTCCAAAGAAATAAGGTGCTGTGAGGTGTGAATATTCCCAAACTGTCAGTTTAGGAATTTGTCGTTGCAGAATACAAACACAAATTCTTATATAAAAGGACCAAAAAGCAGCAGATACTGACTTCATAGGAGATAACTTTGGATTCTGGAGAAATGTAGGACCACATGTGACAATACTGACCCTACAACTTATCTTAGAAGATGCATTCAGGAAAGGCAAACCTATGTTTCTACCATTTGTAGACTTAGAGAAAGCTTTTGACAATGTTGACTGGAATGCTCTTCTTCAAATTATGAAGCAGGGATGAAATACAGGGAGTGAAAGACTATTTAAAATTTTTACAGAACCAGATGGCAGCTATAACAGTTGAGGGGCATGAAAGGGAAGCAGTGGTTGGGGAGCAAGTGACACAGGGTTGTAGCCTATACGTGACGTTATTCGAACTGTATATTTGGCCACCAGTAAAAGAAACAAAAGAAAAGTTCAGAATAGGAATTAAAATACATGGAGAAGAAATAAAAAACTTTGAGGTTTGCTGACAACATTGTAATTCTGTCAGAGACTGCAAAGGACCTGCAAGAGCAGTTGCACGGAATGGACAGTTCTTGAAAGGAAGATATGATATGAACATAAACAAAAGCAAAAGAAGATAATGGAATGTAGTCAAATTAAATCAGGTGATGTGAGGGAATTAGATTAATGAATGAGACACTTAAAGATGATGATTTTTGCTATTTGGGCAGCAAAATCGCTAATGATGTTCAAGGTAGAGATGATATAAAATCTAGGCAGACAATGGAGAGGAAAGTGTTTCTGAAGAAGAGAAATTTTGGAGCATTGAATATAAACTTAGGTTGTAGAGTAATTGCACTTTATGCAAGACACCTTTGTAGCTTTGTTTTCAGTGAGACATTTTTCAGCACTTTTTTTTGCTATCTTCAGACATGTAGATGTAGATAGTACAGAAAATGCTGAAACAGGTTTGTGTGAAAACACAGCTATGAACATGCCTGAAAAAAAAGAGAGGGGAAATTTCTCTCTAATTTTCTTAGACACAGAAATAAAGAGAACTGCAATATTCACAACATGGAACTGCAATATTCACAACATGTTTATAGATTTAGGTGTTACAAAGATTTTTCTGGAAACATTTGTATTGATTGTTGTCATATACGAAGTGAAACATGGATATCAAACAGCTTAGACAGGATGAGAATAGAAGCTTCTGAAATGTGGTGCTACAGATGTATACTGAACATAAGGTGGGTGAATGGACTTGGAGAGAAAAGAAATTTCCTACACAATCTGACTAAAAGAAAGGATTAGCGGACAGGATGCATTCTAAGATGTTAACGGATCACTAGTTTAGCACTGGAGAGAAGTGTGGAGCAGTGGCACCACTCCCATACCGTATATTAAGATCCTCATAAGCCATTTGGTAACTTTATTTTCAAAATTCTGATGATGAAGTTCATACTTTATGCAAAGTCTTACGAGTTAATAGGTATATTTTGAAGGAAAGATCACTTTCAAATTAAAGGGCTATTTTTCCTCTTTTCAGTAAACTTTACTATCTTAACAGATATTGAATATAATAGAGGGAAACATTCAACATGGTAAAAATATACATAAAAAACAAAGATGCTGTGACTCACCAAATGATAAAACACTGGTAGACAGACATTGCTTCATCTATGGGTTGTGAAAGTTTGAAATTTGTGTGTGTGTTTGTGTATTTTTTATTGTGTCTATCTACCATCACTTTCTCATTTGGTAAGTCACAACAACTTTCTTTGTTATATGCATTAACAGATATTGATAATTGTTAGTTTAACTTTATCCACATTTGTAGTGCCAGTTATGGACATATTGCTGTGAATTTCCAGGATCTGTTGATACACTTTTGATCATCTGATTTTTCTAATTTCTATTGACACCAGTACTAATGAGCAAGAGTCCTGAATTACAAATTACAGATTTTTCAGTAACTACATTTTAATATGCAAGATGGGTCCCATAATAATAATAATAATCCCTTGATTTCCAATGCATAGGCATAAATTAGAATTGAACTTTTGAATAGACGCTGCTCATGCGAAGCAACATACTGCTACAAACAAAATATAATGACAATATCCACAGCCAATAAAACTTAGCCTTCTGGCTCACAGGTTTTGTAAATTTAATAATAAATTAACATAATTCATTAATACCGTAGAACAAATCTGTTTACGGCCTACATTCACTCCACTTTCTTGATTCTGCTGTTAATCTTCTTCAGGTATGGCTTCAGTTTAACTTGGCTGCATTCTAGACCACTCTTGGGAACTATTTGTGTTGCCTCTCCATTCATTTAAGTCAGGCTGAGAGAACTTATTTTACAATTATGAGCAATAAATATCATTATGTGTGTGTTTCAGTTTTGTTTAGTAATATTTGTGTTTACAACAACCATTCTTTGCCGTGTTTTACTTAACTCTATGTGAAACAACTTTTGATCACTTCATCTGTATTGTGTGCACATTTACTTTCTGAAGAGATAATAAGTATTGTGCTCCACAGATGTCCATACTAAGTACCTGTCTGCATACATCATTAGAAACTGTAAGAGATCTGGTCATCCCCAACAGGATCTTAAAGACATGATTAAAGATTAGTGAGCTCATAATTTTGAACTTATAAAAGAAACTTCTGGCTATCCATTTTAAGTACGGAACTGTCAACAGTAATTTCAGGTGCTGATCCTCTGAAACTGTACAGCTTCTGAACGGCTTGTATCACAACTATTGATGTGACATAACACCTACGGTATATTTTCTATTGTCATCTGGAATGAAGATCCCATTCTATCCATTACAGGGTTTAACCTTACTTGAACCATAATCATGATGATGAACATCTCAATAATTTAGTGGGTTCTGAACCTGAAACATGAAATAGTAGAGGACTACAAATACGACAGTGGGAGCTCATCTTCAGTGCTGTGTGAAAGATCATGCACAAAAATCCTTGTGGGATAGTGTTGCTAACAACTATTGTTTTGATTTAGTTAACTTCAGTGCTAGTAAACAGTCACTATTGCTCAATAGATATTAAAACTGAAAAGAAGTAAATTTTTTGAAATATGTAGAATCTGATCACAGATGAAAGAAAATAGAAATAATCTTAAATATATGTTCTTGATTATTAGCATTATTTTCAGAGAGAGATAACAGAAATAAGATTGAGCCCACAGTGTTTTAAATGTTTCAAAGCCAGAAGCTTCTTCA
Organism: Schistocerca gregaria; assembly: GCF_023897955.1. Lineage (NCBI taxonomy): Eukaryota > Metazoa > Arthropoda > Insecta > Orthoptera > Acrididae > Schistocerca > Schistocerca gregaria. The sequence goes on along the minus strand of NW_026061874.1, from coordinate 1,841,071 downwards.
AGGAAATGCACCCAACTGTAGAGCTTTTCTTTGATGGTAGACAATGATAATCCCATTCCTTAATAGAATGTTGATACCTTGCATATTGGCTGCATATTAATAATCATAACAAATCTTCATCAGAGCAAGGAAAACAAACACAAAAGCACACAAGCTCTGGCACCCAAGACCAGACTGCAAGCAGAAGCACATGGTGGGAGAAGCAAACAGGTGGTAGGGAAGGAGGAGAATGGGGCAGGGAGAGATAGCAGGGTAGGGGGACAGTTATGTGCTGCTTGTGGACGGTTACAGGGACAAAGTGGGGAGAGAGTATGGCAGCTAGTTGGAGTCAGGAGATTAGACAGATGTCAGCAGGGGGGTGGGAGGGCCATCAGAAAAGGAGGTAGCTATAAAAACTGTGGGTGCATTACTGGAATTGAGTTCTGGAATGGGAACAAGGAATGGTATAGTTTGGTGGTAGACAGTGACTAATGAAGGTTGAGGGTTACTTAAATGAAAGCTATACTGTAGGGAGAGTTCCCACTAGTGCAATTCAGAAAAGTTGGTGTTGGTGGGAAGAATCCAGAAGGCACAGGTTGTGAAGCAGTCACTGAAATGACAAATGTCATGCTGCGCAGCATGCTCAGCTATTGATTGGCCCAACTGTTTCTTCATCACAGGATTTTGGTTGTCATTCATGTGCACATACATTTTGTCAGTTGCCGTGTCAACATAAAATAGAGCTCAGTGGTTGCAGCTTAGCTCTTGGATCACATGACTGGTTTCACAGGTAGCATTGTCTTTGATTGGGCAAGCGATAATTGTGAGTGGACTGGAGTAGGTGGTGGAGGGAGGATGTATGGGACAAGTCTTGCATCTATGTCTATTACAGGGGCATGAGCCATGAGGTAAAGGGCAGCAAGCAGGGGTTGTGTAGTAGTGATATTCTCTAGGTTCAGTGGTCAGTGGAATACTACTGTGGAAGGGATGTAAAAGATAGTGCTTAATAGATTCCCCATTCCAGGGTACTATGATATATATTTTTGGTTTGTAAATAAAGCTTCCTTTTCCTTCTGCTAGTTACTTTATTTATCCTATATGTGTTTCGCCTTCTGTTCTAAGGCATCATCAGTGGGATATATAATGATACAATTTTGTTAGTTTTAGATTATTAAACAGTTCACTTTGTAAAAAAAAAGTAATTACTTATGATTTGCTAATTTGCTTATCCTCACATCTGGTCTGGAGGTCACACTACCACTTTTATCACTGCCATATAATCACATTTTTGTGTTCTCACCTTCCATACACCATTCACCATATTTCTTCCCCTTCTTTGGTCGACTATTGTTCCTTTGTCACTCAATACATTTATTTCGTCGTACACCGTTTTTCTCAACGTAAATATTGCAACTCTATTATTTGTTTCATCTTCTTTGAGAAATTTACCTATTTGTTGCAAATGTAACGAAGTATATGTTTGAGACTAACTTCTATTTCTGATGTTTATACTGTGTGTGCGTATGATTGAGAGAGAGGGAGGGAGGGGGATAGAGCTGACGAGTTTTAACTTGGGTGGGGGGGGGGGGGGGCAGTGGAGGGGGGATTACAAGCTATCAGTGAGTGGTTGAAAACTTTGGTGACAGCGACAGCTGATTTGACTTTTCCTTTCAATATTCTGTGGAGGGGCTCATGGATTTTTTGGATTCTATTATTATTATATTGGACTGTATTATTTTATTAATCCTTTTTGCAGATGGTATTCTATTATTTTAAATAATGAATGGCTTGGCATGTGTACTTGGTCATTCAACAGGATTTTCCCTTCTGCTTTGGTTTTCTGTATGTGGTAATTTTCTTGCATTATTAGGAGGTGTTGTTTTACTGTCGATTATAATTATTTTATGTCATTGTCTCTAGTGGTTGGTTTGTGGTCATTTTCTCTTAGGCATTCTGCAAATGTGATGTGGTTTGTCCCATATTTCCAAACTCTCATGTGTTTTTTTATCTGACATCAGATGTTCCCATGTTTGCTCTATGTAACTGCCTTCACAAGTGTTACACTGTAGCTGATATATACCTGCTTTCTGGTATATGTCTCTGTTATTTGTCAGTTTTGGGGTGTATTTTTGAACAGAATTGTCTATTGTGTCTGCTATGTTTATTCCTTATCTCTTGAAAATGTTGGTGGTTTGATAGGTGAGTTTGCGTTTGTATGTCATTGTGTACCATCTATTGTTTTCTTTCAACTTTTTCTGATTATCCTGTGCAGTTGTTATGGGACTACATGTTTGTGTTTGGTTCTGTTGTGTTGTTGTCTGTGGTTTGGAGCTTTCTGCTTTTATTTTACTTTTAATTTTGTTGTTAAGCTTTGTTACTGTGTTACTGTTGTAACCATTATTTTGTGCCTCCTGCATCATTATGTCCCATTCTTTTTGGTAGCCTTCTTTGGCAAGTGGTACTGTGTTGAGTCTATGGAGCATGTGTTGAAGTGCTGTTTGCTTTTGTGTGTGCGGGTGGTTAGAGGACTGAGGAATCATATTGTCTGTTGCTGTGGGTTTACGGTAAATTTCAAACATATGCTTATGGTTCTGTTTTTTTATTGTTATATCCAGGAAGTTAATTTGGTTGTTCTGTTCTCTTTCAATTGTGAATTTTATATTTTTATGGATCTTGCTGATGTCAGTATGTAGTTTTTCAATTTATCTTTGTGGTATATTTGTTAAGCAAAGGATGTCATCCATGTATCTGAACCACTATAATATGTTGTATTCTTTTGCTAATATTTTTGTGAAAATGATCTGTTAAATGTGGTTTACCAAAATATCTGCTAAGGCTTCTGAAACTGGGGACCCAATTGGTAATCCATCTTCTTCTAAATAAAATTCATTACTGAATTTGAAGTAATTTTGTTGTGTTATGAGCTTTATTAGTTTGTATATTTCCTTAATCTGTTCATCAGGAAGGTGACTATAAGTTTTCAGGTACTTATCTATAATTTCTATTACTTCTGGTACTCCTGGCTGGTGTGACCAAGCCATTCTAGGCACATCAGTCAATAACTGCGCAGCCACTAAGTTTGCAATTTCGAATCCTGCCTCGGGCATGACAGTGTGTGTGTTGTCCTTAGGTTAGTTAGGTTTAAGTAGTTCTAAGATCTAAGGGACTGACGACTTCAGATGTTAAGTCCCATAGTGCTCAGAGCCATTTGAACCATTTCTGGTACTGATATGTTGCAATACATGATTTCTATAACAAATGAAAAGAGGGTTATATCTTTTGTTCGTTGTATTTGCTGTGTAGTGTTTTTAATGGTTCTGTCTTCTTGTACTTTGAAATTTTCAGACAGAAATTTTAACATGTATCCTGCAAGCTCTGAAGAGGGGGGAGTTTCTGAAATCCAGTATTGGCCTCACAGAAGATTCGGTTTGTGGATTTTTGGTTGGCTTTGGAGAACCAGATCAGTGGGACTGATCTATGACAACTTTCTTTTCTCTATGTTATCCAATATGATGTCAATATTTTTCAGAGTGTGTTTTCTTTTTTTTTTTTTTTACTTTTGTCTTTAATCTGAATGTCATGTCTGATTTTAAATTTGTAATGCTATTTTGTAAAATGAATTCTTGTGTTTTTTCAATGTATTGTTCTTTGTGTATCAGTAATATTGTGGTCTCCTTGTCTCCTTTTAAAATGTTGTTGTTGTTGTTGTTGATGTGGTCTTCAGTCCTGAGACTGGTTTGATGCAGCTCTCCATGCTACTCTATCCTGTGAAAGCTTCTTCATCTCCCAGTACCTACTGCAACCTACATCCTTCTGAATCTGCTGAGTGTATTCTTCTCTTGGTCTCCCTCTATGATTTTTACCCTCCATGCTGCCCTCCAATACTACATTGGTGATCCCTTGATGCCTCAGAACATGTCCTACCAACCGATCCCTTCTTCTAGTCAAGTTGTGCCACAAACTTCTCTTCTCCCCAATCCTATTCAATACCTCCTCATTAGTTACGTGATCTACCCATCTAATCTTCAGCATTCTTCTCTAGCACCACATTTCGAAAGCTTCTATTCTCTTCTTGTCCAAACCAGTTATCATCCATGTTTCACTTCCATACATGGCTACACTTCATACAAATACTTTCAGGAAAGAGTTCCTGACACTTAAATCTATACTCGATGTTAACAAATTTCTCTTCTTTATAAACGCTTTCCTTGCCATTGCTAGTCTACATTTTATATCCTCTATACTTCAACCATCATCAGTTATTTTGCTCCCCAAATAGCAAAACTCATTTACTACTTTAAGTGTCTCATTTCCTAATCTAATTCCTTCAGCATCACCCGACTTTATTTGACTACATTCCTTTATCCTCATTTTGCTTTTGTTGATGTTCATCTTATATCCTCGTTTCAAGCCACTATCCATTCCATTCAACTGCTCTTCCAAGTCCTTTGCTGACTCTGACAGAATTACAATGTCATAGGCGTACCTCAAAGTTTTTATTTCTTCCCCATGGATTTTAATACCTACTCTGAATTTTTCTTTTGTTTCCTTTACTTCTTGCTCAATATACAGATTGAATAACATCAGTGAGAGGCTACAACCCTGTCTCACTCCCTTCCCAACCACTGCTTCCCTTTTATGCCCCTCGACTCTTATGACTGCCATCTGGTTTCTGTACAAATTGCAAATAGCCTTTCGCTCCCTGTATTTTACCCCTGCCACCTTTAGAATTTGAAAGAGAGTATTCCAGTCAACATAGTCAAAAGCTTTCTCTAAGTCTACAAATGCTAGAAACATAGGTTTGCCTTTCCTTAATCTTTCTTCTAAGATAAGTCGTAAGGTCAGTATTGCCTCATGTGTTCCAGTATTTCTATGGAATCCAAACTGATCTCCCAGAGGTCAGCTTCTACTAGTTTTTCCATTCGTCTGTAAATCATTCATGTTAGTATTTTGCAGCTGTCACTTATTAAACTGATTGTTTGGTAATTTTCTCATCTGTCAACACCTGCTTTCTTTGGGATTGGAATTATTATTTTAAAATGATAACATTTTGTTTTTGTAGTTTTCTCCTAATTTTTCCTAGTGTTGCAGATCTGAGTTTTTGTTGTTTTGTGTTGTTGCATTTTTATGCTGGTTATTATATTCTGGATTTCTTTTTTTACTAGTTCTCTAGTTAATCCAATGCTGACACTGCTATTTTCATTCCTATCATCCCTTGTCAAAACACTTTATGCTTCTATAATTAGATTTCATAAGTAACCTTCATCTATTTCTGAATTTAGATTGTATTTTCATCCTTTCTCCAACAGCTGTCTTTCTTTACTGTTTAACTGTGTGTCTGTAAGGTTCACTAATCTTGGGTAGAATTTGTGTGTGTGAGTAAAGGTAATATGTTGTAACTGGAGTTTTTTGAGTTGGTTGATCTTTCTTCTATGAACTGTTTCTATTCTTTGTGCAGCAGTTTTTGTAAGCTTTTCGACCCTGTTGACCAGATGGGAGAAAACTTTCATATTATTTATGGTGTCTGCGAGTTGTAAATATGTTTTATACAACTCGTAATTCAACTCTTGTTTTTTAGAGTCTAGGGATTTTATCTCGTATTTTAACCATATTTTCTGAGCAGAATGCATTGCTTTTTGGGTGGTGGTTGAACTGTTTTTAATTTTTACATTGAATATTTAGGTACCAGATTGTTACATTTGCATATGTTGAATTTTGTGTGTTGTATGGTTTTATGGATGTTCAGATGATTCTTCTGAATTTCTGGTATGGGCCATGTGGAAATGCCTGGCATGGCATGAATAACAAGTCTGTTTGTGTGGCCATCCTCTGCAGCAAGCATATAAAAATTTGTTTTGTAAATAAAGCTGCCTTACCCTGCTGCTAGTTACTTTATTTATCCTGTACACTTTTCACCTTCTCCTGTTCTAAGGTATCATCAGTGGGATTTATAACGATACAGTTGTGTTTGTTTCATATTATTAAACAGTTAAATTCACATTTTTTTTAAAAAAGAGTAGCTACTTACATTTTGGTGATTTGCATTTTCTCACAACTGCCTATCATACAAGTTCATGGCCAGGGATAATGACGTGTCCTGGGGTCCACTGATAAACCACGGAATGGCTCCCAAGCAGGCGACGTGGAAACTGCTTCATGAGATAGGCATTCTCTGAAGCTGACCTACATTCTGTCTACACCATGGGGTTTTCTGGCTTTGGGAGATGGAATGGCATAACAGCACACATAACAAACTGCATGTCGTTAAGGAGGCTATGAATGTGTGGAAGTCTTCCAGGCAGGCCTCTCCCAGGGAATCAGTCATCCTCTTCTGGCTCTGCATTGACTATATGAGGCTAATGCATGGTTAACTACTCTGTAGCGAGAAGCCACCTAAGTGTCGATGTGGCTTCCAAATGACAGTTGTTCACCTCTTGCTGGACTACTCACATTTAACCGCTCTGTGACAGACTTTCAACTTTCCCACCAACCTGCCTTCGGTGTTGGACACAATGACTCCACAGCAGCTTTAGTTCTACATTTTATCCGTGAGAGTGGGTTTTATACTTCTATATAGGGTTTAGTGTATCCTTTGACCCTCTGTGTCCTCCAGCCTAGTGCTTTACGGTTGAGTTTTTAATGTGTTGCAGAGTCACTGGCTTTCCCTTTCTATTCTCGTGCTTGCCAGCCGCTGTAATCTGCTTTCATGTTTTACTCTCTTCTGTTGTTTCCTTGTCCTCTTTTGTTCCTTTTAGTGTTCATAGTGTGCCCTTCATTCTTATGGCTTTTCCTTTCTTTCTGTTTTGTGTTACACATTTAATCCGTTTTATTCTCACTCTTGTGGCATTGCTTTTTAGGAACATTGGTGAGGCAGATGGTGTGATAGCTGTCCACATCAAGTGCGTTTTTACACAATCTCACCATAGCCGGTTGAAGATGATGATTATATGTCACTTGTAGTCAGATGAGATATGTTTAATCACCTGGCTGTGGATGCGGTCAGGCCCAGGAACTGTGTCGGTGCAATGTGCAAGAGCACTGAAAAGCTTCCACTTTGTAAATGGGGCGTTATAGGATTCACCACAGCATGTAGTGCATTAGAGTACATTACCTTTCAGCCACCGTTCCAGTGTGCGAAACCTTGGGGGGTGATTATCCAATGCAGTGCCCGGCAAAGTGCCCGGAAATCGCATTTGTGTTGGTACATAACTCGCCATTTAAGGTAACACCAGGGACAGCCATTGAGGCTTGGTACCCAAAGAGACATTTGATCTTTTTCCAGACTTGGGAAGACATGTGGCCTCCAATGGTGGAGACTTATCTCTCCCAACACCACTCCTTCTGTTGCTCGATAAGGTAGTGAACACTGGCACAGAGCCATTTAAAGACTATGATGTGCTCCAGGGAAGGGTGCCACTTACGGGCTGTAAAGCTTGCAGACACTCTTCAATTGCCTGAACGATTTGCGGCGACCACCAAGTGACTGCCTTACTCCTTGGGCAACCTAAAGAGCGAGGGATTCCGTTTTCTGTGACATAAACAATTGTGCTAGTCATCTGCTCAACCATCACATCGATATTACAATGTAGGGGAGATTCAGCGGTGACAGCTAAGGTGAAAGTTACCCAGTTAGCCTTGTTCAAAGCCCATCTGGGCAGGCATCTGTGTGCCTGATGCTGGGGCACTGCCAGGAAGATGGGGAAGTGCTCACTACCACACAGGTAGTCATGTCTTCTTCAGTGGATGGATGGGAGATGTTCTGGGCTGCAGATTGATACGTCAATGGCTGAGTAACTCCCATGAGCCACACTGAAACATGTGGCGGCCCCAGTATTTAAGAGTCATAGGTCAAATTGCAACAGTAAATTTCGACAACTCTGCCTCGCCCAGTAACTATGGTACCACCCCACAAGGGGTTATGGGCATTAAAATCTTCCCGAAGAAGGAAAGGTTTAGGCAGTTTATCAATTAGTGCAGCTAATACATTCAGGGGTACTGCACCATCTAGATGAAGATATACATTTCAGACAGTTATTTCCTGCATCATCTTTATTCTGACAGCCACAGCTTCAAGAGAGTTTTGAAGGGGCACATGTTCACTACAGACTGAGTTTAGAACATAAACGCAAACTCCACCTGTCAATCGATTATAGTCACTGTGGTTGCTGTAATATGCCTTATAGTCACGGAGGGCAGGGAACCAGGTTACCTGGAGGGCAATGCAGATGGCAGGTTTAAACCTCAACAGTTGCTGTAGCTCAGCCAGGCAGTGGATAAAAGCACCACAGTTGCACTGGACGATGACATCGTGAGACTGGGAAGGCACGGAAAATTCAGTGAAGCACTGTATGGCTCACAGTCACCTGCTTCCACTGATTTATTGCCTGAATAGTCTATATCCATCATGTGAGAGGGTCTGGCAAGATCTACACTCCTGGAAATAGAAAAAAGAACACATTGACACCGGTGTGTCAGACCCACCATACTTGCTCCGGACACTGCGAGAGGGCTGTACAAGCAATGATCACACGCACGGCACAGCGGACACACCAGGAACCGCGGTGTTGGCCGTTGAATGGCACTAGCTGCACAGCAGTTGTGCATTGCCGCCGTCAGTGTCAGCCAGTTTGCCGTGGCATACGGAGCTCCATCGCAGTCTTTAACACTGGTAGCATGCCGCGACAGCGTGGACGTGAACCGTATGTGCAGTTGATGGACTATGAGCGAGGGCATATAGTGGGCATGTGGGAGGCCGGGTGGACGTACCGCCGAATTGCTCAACACGTGGGGCGTGAGGTCTCCACAGTACATAGATGTTGTCGCCAGTGGTCGGCGGAAGGTGCACGTGCCCGTCGACCTGGGACCGGACCGCAGCAACGCACGGATGCACGCCAAGACTGTAGGATCCTACGCAGTGACGTAGGGGACCACACCGCCACTTGCCAGCAAATTAGGGACACTGTTGCTCCTGGGGTATCGGCGAGGACCATTCGCAACCGTCTCCATGAAGCTGGGCTATGGTCCCGCACACCGTTAGGCCGTCTTCCGCTCACGCCCCAACATCGTGCATCCCGCCTCCAGTGGTGTCACGACAGGCGTGAATGGGGGACGAATGGAGACGTGTCGTCTTCAGCGATGAGAGTTGCTTCTGCCTTGGTGCCAATGATGGTCGTATGCGTGTTTGGCGCCGTGCAGGTGAGCGCCAAAATCAGGACTGCATACAACCGAGGCACACAGGGCCAACACCCAGCATCATGGTGTGGGGAGCAATCTCCTACACTGGCCGTACACCTCAAGTGATCGTCGAGGGGACACTGAATAGTGCACAGTACATCCAAACCGTCATCGAACCCATCGTTCTACCATTCCTAGACCGGCAAGGGAACTTGCTGTTCCAACAGGACAATGCACATCCACATGTATCCCGTGCCACCCAACGTGCTCTAGAAGGTGTAAGTCAACTACCCTGGCCAGCAAGATCTTCGGATCTGTCCCCCAATGAGCATGTTTGGGACTGGATGAAGTGTCGTCTCACGCGGTCTGCACGTCCGGCACGAACACTGGTCCAACTGAGGCGCCAGGTGGAAATGGCATGGCAAGCCGTTCCACAGGACTACATCCAGCATCTCTACGATCGTCTGCATGGGAGAATAGCAGCCTGCATTGCTGCGAAAGGTGGATATACACTGTACTAGTGCCGACATTGTACATGCTCTGTTGCCTGTGTCTATGTGCCTGTGGTTCTGTCAGTGTGATCATATGATGTATCTGACAACAAGAATGTGTCAATAAAGTTTCCCCTTCCTATGACAATGAATTCACGGTGTTCTTATTTCAATTTCCAGGAGTGTAGGTACTTAGCAGGTGCCCAAATCTCCACCCCACCCTCAGCTGCAGAGCCTGTAGGTAGCAGTGGTGTGGGTGCGACCGCAATTTCTTTGGTCTTAGCGGTTTTCGTTTTGGATTTCTCTCACAGCTCCTTGGGTTTCCCTGGCTGGGAGGACTTCACTGGCTCAGTCTCCAGGACTGAGGATGAGCGTGACGTCCTACAACCAGCTGCTTTTTTGCTCTTTGGCCACTGGCTGGTGTCCTGTTTCCCACTAGAAGCTACCTAGGAATGGAGTGACCCAAGGGACCACTTCCTAGGGAGAGAAGCTGAAGAACACTTACGCTTCTCCAGCTCCAGCCATGATTGTTGCGCAATGATGGTGGCGGCAGGATCAACAGGGATGGAAATGCTATCCAACATCAAGGGGGCAGGTGAGTCTACCAGCTCTGAGAGTTGACCTGGGTTGGCAGAGCTCATGGTGTCAGAACTGTTGTAGTGGTGGTGTAAGACTATGTCATACACACAGGATGCAGGTGTTCAAATTTTCTCTTATCCTCAGTGTAGGTCATTCATTCCAGGGTCTTGTACTCCATGATTCTCCTTTCTTTCTGGAGAATCCTGCAGTCAGGTGAGCAAGGTGAATGGTGCTCTCTGCAGTTGACACAGGTGGAAGGCAGTGCACATGGAGTATTGGGATGTGATGGGCATCCAAAATCTTGGTTTGTGACACTGGACGTAGTGAGGGAAAACATATTGCTGAACTTCCAGCACTTCAAGCACCGAGTTGGGGGGTGGATACAGGGCCTTACATCACACCAGTAGACCATCACCTTGACCTTCTCGAACAATGTATCACCCTCAAAGGCCAATATGAAGGCACCGCTGGCAACCTCATTATCCTTCCGACCCCGGTGGACATGCTGGACGAAATTTACACCTCGTCACTCTAAATTGGCCAGCAGCTCAATTTCGGACTGCAAAAGAATGTCTCTATGAAATGTGATACCCTGGACCACATTTAGGCTCTTACTTGTTGTACTGTTGTGTGTTGAATTGTGCTTGTGATCGCTTAGAGACTGCTGGTGTTTCACCACCAGCAAGAGGTGATGGACTGCGCTTCATCGTTTGTCATCCACCCTGATGCCGCCCACTCTGACCAGGGGCCCTCCCAACAGGCGCCACCTGATAGGATGGCCTTTGCTGGGAGTCCTGATGCCTCAGGAGGATGGGCATCTACCCCTTGGCATATGCAGGGAGTTAACAGTGCAGTCATCAGCAGCACAATGCCTGTGTGGTTATGGGTCTAAAGATCTTAATTCACGAAGAACACGATGGACCTTTTAAGGCTCCCTTCTCCAGTTGGCTCATTCTTTTGGAAATGTTTGATGAATGGAAGTCAAACCCTACAGGGGGCCATCACATAAAGGCTGAAACAAGTGAAACTCCTTTTAGTCACCTTGTACGACAGGCAGGAATACCCCGGACCTGCAGGGGAGAAGGAGAATATGATATGGTTGCTCCAGTCCTGATTGTGCTACCATTCATGAGTGGAATGCTGCACCTTTGGGAGGTGGTGGGTGACTGGAGCAATAAGGCACGGGGATGTGTTGTTGTACGAAGCTGGGAAGGTAATAACAGTGTGTGAAGGCCTCAGTGAGATCCTCAGCATATTTTCAGAGGAACTGCTCATCACTACTGATGCAACAGCCATGGATGACTAGGCTGTATGGAAGGGACTTCTTGGTATAGAAAGTGTTGCAGCTGTGAAAGTGTTCTAGAAACTAGAACTGAGATCCAGACATTTTTATTAATTAGACTGCGCATCTTATGTGGTGAGAAAAAGTCAATAATTGTATCTGGGGACTTTATAATGTCAATATGTTGGTACACAGTGCAATTAAAATTCCGTTCCTTAACTTTCTATGTAGTTTCAACTTTTATTCTAATACACACATCAAAAAAGTTTTGCATAACCCCATTCCCTAGGGTTGGAGAGTAGAGAACCTGTACAGAAAATTGGAATAGAAATCAACATAAACAATATTTCTGCCCTTTTTATTGCTCATAAAAACCACACACTGCCTGTTGTACCACTATACAGTGATACCTTCACAGGTAGGGGGTCCAGATTTCTGTATACACTGGTATCTCTAATACCCAATAGCACATCCACTTGCATTGATGCATGCCTGTATTTGTCATGGCATACCATCCACAAGTTCATCAAGGCACTGTTGGTCCAGATTGTCACAGTCCTCAACGGCGATTTGGCATAGATCCCCAAGAGTGGTTGGCGGGTCATGTTATCCATAAACAGCCATTTTCAATAAATCCCAGACAAGTTTGATGGGTTCTGTCTGGAGAGCATGCTGGCCACTCTAGTTAAACAATATAATTATCCCGAAGGAAGTCATTCATGGGGGTATGAATTCTCGTCCACAACAATTAATGCCTCACGAATATGCTGCCGATATCATTGCGCTATTGGTTGGAGAATGGCATTCATGTATCATGCAGCCATTATGATGCCTTCCATGACCAGCAGCAACATACATCAGCCCCACATAATGAAACTACACCTGCTGTACAGTGTGTCTTAGGTGTTCAGCTTCACCGTGTTGCCTCTAAACACGTCTCCAACGATTATGTGGTTGAAGGCATATATGATACTCATTAGTGAAGAGAATGTGATGCCAATCCTGAGTGGTCTGTTCAGCATGTTGTTGGACCCATCTGTAAGACACTGCATGTTGTCATGGTTGCAAAAATGAACCTCACCATGGATGTCAGGAGTGGAGCTGCCCATCATACAGCCTGTGGTGCACAGTTTGAGTCATAACACGACATCCTGTGGCTCCACAAAAAGCATTATTCTGGCATTGCTGTCAGGGTTCCTATGAGCCATAATCCATAGCTAGCAGTCATCCACTGCAGTTGTAGCCCTTGGGTGGCTTGAGCGAGGATTGTCATCAGGAGTTCCTGTATCTCTGTAGGTCCTCTATGTTTGAACATTATCACTTTGGTTCACTTCGAGATGCCTGGACACTTCCCCTGTTGAGAGACCTTCCTAGCACAAAGTAACTAAGTGGATGTGATCAAACCACAGTATTGGCCATCTAGGCATGGCTGAACTTCAGACAACATGAGCTGTCTACCTCCTTCCAGGTGGAATGACTCGAACTTATTGGCTGTCGGAGCCCCTCCGTCTAATAGGTGCTGCTCATGCATGGTTGTTTACATCTTTGGGTGGGTTTAGTGACATCTCTTAACAGTCAAAGGGACTGTGTCTGTAATACAATATCCACAGTCAACATCTATCTTCAGGAGTTCTTGGAACTGGGATGATGCAAAACTTTTCCGGCATGTGTATAAATATCCCAGCTATGCTAACAAACTCTTCAAAAAGTTTCATAGACAATACATCTTCAAATCTAGAAACCTCAGATATAGAAGTAAGGAACATTGACCTAGGCTTATCTGACCACAATGCACTCATTACAGTTCTCACACTTCCCGTAAATACAACAATAGTACATCATAGGTACAAAAGAATTTTCTCCCCTGAAAACTGCCACCAGTTTACTACCACACTGACTGACCAATCCTCAGCATACGTATTGTCACAAACAAATACAAATGCCATGTTCTCTCTTTCCATGATAGATCTGGAAATGTGCTGTCTATAAAGATTCATGAAAGTCCACTCACATACACTTACAAAAACACACTGAGAAACTTCTACACTGAAGTGAAAATTTTTTCTGACACTAAAAAAGAAAAAAAAGTATGAAACTGCAAATGTAAGTGTATAAAAAGGATAATTAATGTAGCATACATATTACATAATTATAGATTGGTAAGGGAGTCAGACAATGAATCAAGCAGAACATGGTAAATAGTTAAAGAGAACTGGGAAAAGCAGTAAGGAACAGGAGACTATACTTATATCTGGAGATAACAATCAACTAAAAAAAGAAGCATTGCTCAATTACATTATTAACTACTTTCTAAGTGTACTTGAGAAACTAAGCATGAACTTTAACAAACAAAAGTAAAAACCAGCACCAAAGTAGGCATCAGTAGGAGAATAAGTTCCAAGTTCCACTAATGAATATGAAATGTGGAAGTAATTAATAGTCTGAGGCCAGAAATGTCTGCAGAAATGGATAAAGTGCAAGTGTCACAAATAAAAAAGTTGCGCCACAAATTTTGTAGCCACAGGTACATACTGCCAATTTCTCATTCAGTGAAGGTGTGTTCACACAGAGGATGAAAATTTCTAAGGTTAGAACTCTGTTCAAAAATGGGTATTCATGCTAGGTAGAAAACTGCAGACGTATGTCCCTCCTTCAATCTCTTTCATAAATCTTTAGGAAGTTGATGAAAATCAGGATCATAAGCTATCTCGACACCTCCAATCTTCTGAATTGTAATCAACACAGCTTTCATACAGGTTATAACACAGGAGCCATACAAGCCTCATGAAGGAGCCAGAAGGAATTTGGACCATAACAAAAGTGTTGTAGCAATCAACCAAGATCTTATCAATGCCTTTGATACAGTAAACCACTAAATACTCCATGAGAAACTGGAAGCTATAGCATCAAAGATATTGGCAAGGAACTAACTTAATCCTATCTACAACATAGAACACAGGTTTTGGAACTCACAGGGTCTCAAAACAGGCAAAAAATAAAGTGGCTATCAGATGCTAAGAGGGTGGCAACAGGTGTCCTGTAGGGTACTGTTCATGGCCCCACCTATAATTTCTGATCTATATAATTGACATTAAAAGCCCAAACGGTTTGTCAAAAATGATGTTATTTGCAGACCATACAACCATAATTTGGTGATGATGGAAAATCCTTATCTATTACTGCTGAAAAAGTTGTGAAATGCGTGCTGCAGCAGTTTCTTCCTAATAAGTTAACATTTAATTTAAATAAAATAAATTAGCTACAGTACAGTAAAGGAAATGAGAAGTATATCCTCCAGTTTTTATTGAGTGCCCACGAAATAGAGAAAGTAAAGTTTACAGAATTATTGGGCATGCACACTGACCATGTCTTCAGCTGGAAAAGCCATTGCATTTACATATCCCAAAAACTCAATTCTGCATGTTTTGCACCGAGCATAATTTATGGAATTTGTTACAAACAATGTACAACGTTAGTGTATTTTGCTTATTTCCAGTCTGCTGTATCTTATAGAAGAATGTTCTGAGGTGTCAAAAAACCTCACTTGCAGATACTTTGAAATGACAGGAAAATGTCATTAAAATTATTAAATACAGCTCTCCACAAACTCACTGCTAGCCCTTATTCATGCATTTAATAATACTTACAGTACCATTGTTGTTCATATTCAAAAGTATGTCTGATAGAAGTACACACACAAGTAATTTACATATGAATTCAGATTTACAGAAGTACAACACACGTCAGTAAGAATCTGCATGTAGAAAGAGCTATAAAAACAAAAACTCAAAACAGGTTGAGCCATTATGGAATAAAGCTGTATAACACACTGTCAATTTAGATCAAGGGAATTATGGATGACAAAAAATTTAAGTCAGAAATAAAACTTAAGTATTAAATTAATGTTTCTATATCATGGATGAGTATTTTGAATTCCTTGATGACTAATAACCACTTGTTTTCTTTTCATTGTCATTCAAACATGCTGTTCTGATTGTAAATATTAAATATTGTTTGTATATTCTTGTTTCTTGAAGTGTACTGCTTGTATGTCAGAATTGTTATAGGGCACATCTAATACCAATCCATTAGTCCATTATGAAATTTTTTAAACACATTGTATAATGTTAATTTCATATTAGTTATATTAACATCTAGAATTGTGATGTATGTATGCTGTATCTCATTATGACAATACCTACATCATGTATGTGATGCAAAGGATACTATGGTGAACAGTAATTACTTACTTAAATCTGAACACACTTTTCTTTTTGTAAATAATAAAGAAAAAACACAAACTAGGAAATGATCGGAAAGTAATTATATGTACAAATTAACTTGGAATGTCAATGTAAAATGACTTTCTCCACATCATTACAATCTGTCATGCAAAATTGTCCATGGAATGTGTAACTAACTAACTTTATAATGGGTCACTGATGAAGACAGAGTAGTTTCTTCTTTTATTTCTTTGATACACTAATAATAACACACAAATGGTAAAAACATTAAGCTGTTTTCAAGATTTTTAGTGTTGTTGTTGTTGTTGTTGTGATCTTCAGTCCTGAGACTGGTTTGATGCAGCTCTCCATGCAACTCTATCCTGTGCAAGCTTCTTCATCTCCCAGTACATACTGTAGCCTACATCCTTCTGAATCTGCTTAGTGTATTAATCTCTAGGTCTCCCTCTATGATTTTTACCCTCCACACTGCCCTCCAATACTAAATTGGTGATCCCTTGATGCCTAAGTACATGTCCTACCAACCAATCCCTACTTCAAGTCAAGCTGTGCCACAAACTCCTCTTCTCTCCAATTCTACACAATACCTCCCCATTAGTAATGTGATCTACCCATCTAATCTTCAGCATTTTTCTGTAGCACCAAATTTTGAAAGCTTCTATTCTCTTCTTGTCCAACTATTTATCATCCATGTTTCACTTTCATACATAGCTACACTCCATACAAATACTTTCAGAAACGACTCCCTGTGTTCCAGCCAACATTGTCAAAAGCTTTTTCCAAGTCTAGAAATGCTATAAACACAGGTTTGCCTTTTCTTAATCTAGCTTCTAAGATAAGTCATAGGGTCAGTGTTGCTGCACGTGTTCCAATATTTCTACGGAATCCGAACTGATCTTCCCCGAGGTCAGCTTCTACCAGTTTTTCCATTCATCCGTAAAGAATTCTCGTTAGTATTTTGCACCTGTGACTTATTGAACTTATAGTTCGGTAATTTTCACATCTGTCAACACCTGCTTTCTTTGGGATTGGAATTATTATATTCTTCTTGAAGTCTGAGGGTATTTCACCTGTCTCATACATTTTGCTCACCAGATGGTAGAGTTTTGTCAGGACTGGCTCTCCTAAGGCTGTCAGTAGTTCTAATGCAATGTTGCCAACTCCCAGGGCCTTGTTTCAACTTAGGTCTTTCAGTGCTCTGTCAAACTCTTCGCGCAGCATCATATCTCTCACTTCATCTCAGCATTTTAAGTGTTATATAGGGACAAAATGGAAGAATCTGATGTCTTGGTTCAGTTACACGTAATATTTTTTGAGTGTTTTATCTACCAATGGGAAAATGCTCCTCTCTAAACACAAATAAGTGTATATGCTCCTTTTTAAATAATTGACTGAAAAATCTGATTCTAGCTGCCTCATCCTTCTTTACACAGCACCTTCCCAAAAATTTCCCAAAACTTTTGGTACACAAATATACTTGTTCTCTTCTCACTAATATGTCACTCATACCCCTCACAGCGGCTTGCCCATTCTCACTCATTCACTACTACTATTACTACTACTACCACTACTAGTAGTACTAGTAGTAGTAGTAGTAGTAGTAGTATTTCCTCTTGCTGTCACTGTCTCTGCCTTGCTCTATCTTACTGCTACTATCTGTTTCACTCCTTCCTACTGCTGCTGTATCTTCTCACTGACACACTGTCTCTCTTCTTTTTTGCCATTGTCACAGACTCAGTGTTGCATAATCATTGGTTCTCACCTACTTCCACATCCCAATTTTCTACATTCCTCTCCAACCATGGAGAAAAGTTCGCATGGTGCCTGTTGTATTAAATTCCGATGCAATTTCTATCTTTCATCAACACTCTGAAGGTACACCGATTACATAATGCCTCCAGTTGTGCTTTGGAAACTACTATTAGTCTTCCAGGGAACGATCAAAGCGTAGACAGTTTGAGACATTACTCCCATGGAGAAAAGTCCCCATGTTGCCTGTTGTATTCAATGCTGATGCAATTTCTGTGTTCCATCAACACTCTGAATGTCCAAAGATTACTGAATGCCTCCAGATGTGCTTCGGAAACTACTACTGGTTTTCCAGGGAACGATCAATGCGTAGACAGTTTGAGACATTACTCCCATAGAGAAAAATCTAGTGCCTGTTGTATTCAATCCCGATGCAATTTCTGTGTTTCATCAACACTCTGAAGGTCCACAGATTACATAATGACTCCAGATGTGCTTCGGAAACTACTACTGGTCTTCCAGGGAACGATCAGAGGGTAGACAGTTTGAGACATTACTCCCATGGAGAAAAGTCCGCATGGTGCCTGTTGTTTTCAATGCCGATGCAATTTCTGTGTTTCATCAACACTCTGAATGTCCAACGATTACTGAATGCGTCCAGATGTCCTTTGGAAACTACTGCTGGTCTTCCAGGGAACGATCAAGCCGTAGACAGTTTGAGATATTACTCCCATGGAGAAAAGTCCGCATGGTACCTGTTGTATTCAATCCCGATGCAATTTCTGTGTGTCATCAACACTCTGAAGGTCCAAAGATTGCAGACTGCCTCCAGATGTGCTTCGGAAACTACTACTAGTCTTCCAGGGAACTATGTAAATCCAGACAGTTTGAGACTTTACTCCCACAGAGGAACATCCGCATGGTGCCTGTTGTATTCAATCCCGATGCACTTTCTTAGTTTCATGAACACTGTGAAGGTCCACAGATTTCAGAATGCCTCCAGATGTGCTTCGGAAACTATTGCTGGTCTTTCAGTGAACGATCAAAGCGTAGACAGTTTGAGACATTACTCCCATGGAGAAAAGTCCGCATGGTGCCTGTTGTTTCCAATGCCGATGCAATTTCTGTGTTTCATCAACACTCTGAATGTCCAACGATTACTGAATGCGTCCAGATGTCCTTTGGAAAATACTACTGGTCTTCCAGGGAACGATCAAGCCGTAGACAGTTTGAGATATTACTCCCATGGAGAAAAGTCCGCATGGTACCTGTTGTATTCAATCCCGATGCAATTTCTGTGTGTCATCAACACTCTGAAGGTCCAAAGATTGCAGAGTGCCTCCAGATGTGCTTCGGAAACTACTACTAGTCTTCCAGGGAACTATGTAAATCCAGACAGTTTGAGACTTTACTCCCACGGAGGAACATCCGCATGGTGCCTGTTGTATTCAATCCCGATGCACTTTCTGTGTTTCATGAACACTCTGAAGGTCCACAGATTTCAAAATGCCTCCAGATGTGCTTCGGAAACTATTGCTGGTCTTTCAGTAAACGATCAAAGCGTAGACAGTTTGAGACATTACTAACATGGAGAAAAGTCCGCATGGTGCCTGTTGTATATAATCACAATACAATTTCTATGTTTCATCAACACTCTGGACGTCCACAGAATACAGAGTGCCACCAGATGTGCTTCGGAAACTACTACTGGTCTTCCAGGAACGATGTAAGAGTAGACAGTTTGAGACATTACTCCCATCGAGAAAAGTCCGCATGGTGCCTGTTGTATTTAATCCCGATGCACTTTCTGTGATTCATGAACACTCTGAAGGTCCACATATTACAGAATGCCTCCACATGTGCTTCGGAATCTATGACAGGTCTCCCAGGAATAGATCAAAGCGTAAACAGTTTGAGACATTACTCCCATGGAGGAAAGTCTGCATGGTGCCTGTTGTATTCAATCCCGATGCAATTTCTGTGTTTCGTCAACACTCTGAATGCCCAAAGATTCCTGAATGCAATCAGATTTGCATCGGAAACTACTACTGGTCTCCCAGGAATCGGTCAAAGCGTAGACGTTTGAGACAGTACTCCCATGGAGAAAAGTCCGCTTGGTAAATGTTGTATTCTATCACGATGCAATTTCGGTGTTTCATCAACACTCTGAAGGTCAACAGATTACAGAATGCCTCCAAATGTGCTTCGGAAACAACTACTGGTCTTGCAGGCAAGGATCAAAGCGTAGACAGTGTGAGACATTACTCCCATGGAGAAAATTCCGCATGGTGAATGGTGTATTCCATCACGATGCAATTGTTTGTTTCACCAACACTCTGAAGGTCCACAGATTATATAATGCCTCCACATGTGCTTCGGAAACTAGTACTGGTCCTCCAGTGAAATATCTAAGCGTAGACAGTTTCAGAAATTCCTCCCATGGAGAAACGTCCGCCTGGTGCCTGTTGTATTCAATCCCTTATCAATTTCTGTGTTTCATCAAACCTCTGAAGGTCCAAAGATTACTGAATGCCTCCATATGTGCTTTGGAAACTACTACTGGTTCTTCCAGGGAACGATCAAAGCGTACACAGTTTGAGACATTACTCCCATTGAGAAAAGTCCGCATGGTGCCTGTTGTATTCAATCCCGATGCAATTTTTGTGTTTCATCAACACTCTGAAGGTCCAAAGATCACAGAATGCCTCCAGATGGGCTTCGGAAACCACTACTGGTCTCCCAGAAATCAATCAAATCGTAGACAGTTTGAGACATTACTCCCATGGAGAAAAGTCCGCATGAGGCATGTTGTATTCAATCCCGATGCAATATCTGTGTTTTATCAACACTCTTAAGGTCCAAAGAATACTGAATGCCTCCAGTTGTGCTTTGTAAACAACTACTGGTCTTCCAGGGAACGATCAAAGCGTAGACAGTTTGAGACATTACTCCCATCCAGAAAAGTCCGCAAGGTGAATATTTTATTCCATCACGATGCAATTTCTGTGTTTCATCAACACTCTGAAGCTCCACTGAGTACAGAATGCCTCCAAATGTGTTTCGGAAACTACGACTGGTCTTCCAGGGAACGATCAAAGCGTAGACAGTTAGAGACATTACTCGCATGGAGAAAAGTCCTAATGGTGCCTGTTGTATTCAATCAGGATACAATTATAATATTTCAACAACACTCTGAAGTGAAGGTCCACAGATTACAGAGTTCCTGCAGATGTGCTCCGGAATCTGCTACTGGTCTTCCAGGGAACGATCAAAGCGTAGACAGTTTGAGACATTAGTCCTATGGAGAAAATTTCGCATGGTGCCTGTTGTATTCAATCTCGATACAATTTCTGTGATCCATCAACACTCTGAAGGTCCACAATTACAAACTGCCTCCAGATGAGCTTCAGAAACCACTACTGGTCTCCAAGGAATCGATCAAAGCGCAGACAGTTTGAGACATTACTCCCAAGGAGAAAAGTCCGCATGGTGAATGTTGTATTCCATCTCGGTGCAACTTCTGTGTTTCATCAACACTCTGAAGGTCCACAGACTACAAACTGCCTCCAGATGTGCTTCGGAAACTACTGTTGGTCTGCTAGGGAACGTTCAAAGCGTGGAGAGTTTGAGACATTACTCCCATGGGGAAAAGTCCGCATGGTGCCTGTTGAATTCAATCGCGATGCAATTTCTGTGTTTTCATCGACACCTTTCTTTGGTGAATTTGGACATGAGCTAGGAACTTAAGATTTTGCATGAAAGGAGGACTATTAGCCGCGTTGCACTGCAGATTGTGAAAAGTGTTCATATGTAGTAACAACCAGAGAAATCCGTCCGTATTCGTCATTTGATATCGAATCGACTTAAATCCAGATCGTCACATTGTCCGCTCTTCTTTCTGAAACGGTTACATTTATCGTCTGCAATGCTATGTCACGTGCTACGGTATGCGGAGACTCTAGAAGCACCACAGTAGAACACAGAAGAAGCTTCTAAGTTGATCTAATAGCCAGTAAGAAGCAGTACAATTCGAGTTTTAGTTATCGATTATTGACTTTTTACCCTTCTTTGGTGCTTTTGTACATGAGCTAGGA
This sequence comes from Schistocerca gregaria, assembly GCF_023897955.1. Taxonomy (NCBI): domain Eukaryota; kingdom Metazoa; phylum Arthropoda; class Insecta; order Orthoptera; family Acrididae; genus Schistocerca; species Schistocerca gregaria. The sequence goes on along the minus strand of NW_026061874.1, from coordinate 1,819,479 downwards.
CCTTAACATTTTGCATGAAAGGAGGACTAGCAGCTGCGTTGCACGGGAAAATGTGAAAAGTGTTGATATGTACTAAAAACCTGAGAAATCCGTGCGTTCTCGTCATTTGTTATCGAATCGACTTAAAGCCAGATCGCCACATGGGCCGCAATTCTCTTTGAAACGGTTACATTTATTGTCTGAAAAGCTATGTCGCGTGCTGCGGTATGCGAAGACACTAAAAGCACCGTAGGAGAACACAGAAGAAGCTTCCAAGTTTATGTAATAGCCAGTAAGAAGCAGTACTACTCAAGTTTTAGTAATCGATTATTGACTTTTTAGCAGGCTTTGTTGCCTTGGACATGAGCTATGACCTTAAGATATTGCATGAAAGGAGGACTAGCAGCCGCGTTGCACGGAAGAATGTGAAAGGTGTTCATATGTAGAAAAACCTGAGAAATCCGTCCGTTCTCGTCATTTGTTGTCGAATCGAGTAAAAGCCAGAACGTCACATTGGACGCTATTCTCTCTGAAAATGTTAAATTTATCGTCTGAAAAGCTATGTCGCGTGCTGCGGTATGCGGAGACACTAAAAGCTCCATGGTAGAACACAGAAGAAGCTTCTAAGTTGATGTAATAGCCAGTAAGAAGCAGTACAATTCAAGTTTTAGTAATCGATTATTGACTTTTTACCCTTCTTTGGAGCCTTGGACTAGAGCTAGGATCTTAAGATTTTGCATGAAAAAAGTACTAGCAGCCGCGTTGCACGGAAGAATGTGAAAAGTGTTAATATGTAGTAAAAACATGAGAAACCCGTCCGTTTAAGTCGTTTGTTATCGAATCGACTTAAAGCCAGATCAACACATTGGCCGCTGTTCTCTATGAAACGGTTACATTTATCGTCTGCAAAGCTATGTCGCGTTCTGCGGTATGCGGAGACACTAAAAGCGTCATAGTAGAACTAAGAAGAAACTTCTAAATTGATGTTATAGCCAGTAAGAAGCAGTACAATTCATGTTTTAGTAATCGATAATTGAGATTTTACCCTTCTTTGGTGCCTTGGACATGATCTAGGATCTTAAGATTTTGTTTGAAAGGATTCCTGGCAGCCGCGTTGCACGGGAGAATGTGAAATGTATTCATATGTAGTAAAAACCTGAGAATTCCGTCCGTTTTCGTCATTTGTTATCGAATCGACTTAAACCCAGATCGTCACAATCGCCGCTCCTCTCTCTGAAACGGTTACATTTATCGTCTGCAAAGGTATGTCGCGTGCGGCGTAATGCGGAGACACTAAAAGCACCATATTAGAACACAGAAGAAGCTTCTACGTTGATGTAATAGCCAGTAAGAAGCAGTACAATTCAAGTTTTAGCTATAGATTATTGACTTATTAGCCGGCTTTGGTGCCTTGGACATGAGATAGGACCTTAAGATTTTGAATGAAAGAAGGACAAGCAGACGCGTTGCACGTGAGAATGTGAAAAGTGTTCATATGTAGTAAAAACCTAAGAAATCCGTCCGTTTTCCTCATTTATTATCGAATAGACTTAAAGCCAGATCGTCACATTGACCGCTATTCTCTCTCAAACAGTTACATTTATCGTCTGCAAAGTTATGTCGCGTGCTACGGTATGCGGAGACGCTATATGCACCATAGTAGAACACAGCAGAAGCTTCCAAGTTTATGTAAAAGCAAGTAAGAAGCAGTAGAATTCAAGTTTTAGTTATCGATTATTGACTTTTTATCTTTCTTTGGTGACTTGGACATGAGCTAGGACCTTCAGATTTCACATGAAAGGAGGATTAGCAGGTGCGTTGCACGGGAGAATGTAAAAAGTGTTCATATGTAGAAAAAACCTCAGAAACCCGTCCGTTCTCGTCATTTGTTCTCGAATCGAGTAAAAGCCAGATCGCCACATTGGCCGCTATTCTCTCTGAAACGGTTACATTCGTCGTCTGCAAATCTATGTCGCGTGCTGCGGTATGCGGAGACACTAAAAGCACCATAGTAGAACACAGAAGAAGCTTCTAAGTCGATGTAATAGCCTTTAAAAAGCAGTACCATTCAAGTTTTAGCTATCGACTATTGACTTTTTACCCTTCTTTGCTGCCTTGGACATGAGCTAGGACCTTAAGATTTTGCATGAAAGGAGGACTAGCAGCCGAGTTGCACGGGAAAATGTGAAAAGTGTTCATATCTAGTAAAAACCTGAGAAATCCGCCCGCTTTCGTCATTTGTTATCGAATCGACTTAAAGCCAGATCGTCACATTGGCCGCTACTCTCTCTGAAAATGTTACATTTATCGTCTGCAAAGCTATGTCGCGTGCTGCGGTAGGCGGAGACACTAAAAGCACCATAGTAGTTGATGTAATAGCCTGTAAGAAGCAGTGCAATTCAAGTTTTAGTTATCGATTAATGACTTTTTAGCCTTCCTTGTTGCCTTGGACATGAGCTAGGACCTTAAGATTTTGCGTGAAAAGAGTACTAGCAGCCGCGTTGCACGGGAGAATGTGAAGAGTGTTCATATGTAGTAAAAACCTGAGATATCCGTCCGTTTTCGTCATTCGTTATCGAATAGACTTAAAGAATGATCGTCACATTGTCTGCCGCTCTTCTCTCTGGAACAGTTACATTTATCGTCTGCAAAGCTATGTCGCGTGCTGCGGTATGCGGAGACACCAAAAGCACCATAGTAGAACACAGAACAAGCTTCTAAGTTGATGTAATAGCCAGTAAGAAGCAGTGCAATTCTTTTTAGTTATCGATTATTGACTTTTTACCCTTCTTTGGTGCCTTAGACATGAGCTAGGACTTTACGATTTTGCATGAAAGGAGGACTAGCGGCTGCGTTGCACGGGAGAATGTGAAAAGTGTTCATATGTACTAATAACCTGAGAAATCCGCCCCCTTTCGTCATTTGTTATCGAATCGACTTAAAGCCATATCGCCACATTGGCTGCAATTCTCTTTGAAACGGTTACATTTATTGTCTCAAAAGCTATGTCGCGTGCTGCGGTATAGTAGTATATTAGCGTTTAACGTCCCGTCGACAGCGAGGTCATTAGAGACGGAGCTCAAGCTCGGGCGAGAGAAGGATGGGGAAGGAAATCGACCGTGCCCTTTCAAAGGAACCATCCCGGCATTTGCCTGAAGCGATTTAGGGAAATCACGGAAATCCTAAATCAGGATGGCCGGAGTCGGGATTGAACTGTCGTCCTCCCGAATGCGATCCAGTGTGCTAACCACTGCGCCACCTCGCTTGGTAGCTGCGGTATGCGAAGACGCTAAAAGCACCATAGGAGAACACAGAAGAAGCTCCTAAGTTGATATAATAGCCAGTAAGAAGCAGTACAATACAAGTTTTAGTTATCGATTATTGACTTTTTATCCTTCTTTGGTGACTTGGACATGAGCTAGGACCTTAAGATTTCACATGAAAGGAGGATTAGCAGGTGCGTTGCACTGGAGAATGTAAAAAGTGTTCATATGTAGAAAAAACCTCAGAAACCCGTCCGTTCTCGTCATTTGTTCTCGAATCGAGTAAAAGCCAGATCGCCACATTGGCCGCTCTTCTCTCTGAAACGGCTACATTCATGGTCTGCAAATCTATGTCGCGTGCTGCGGTATGCGGAGACACTAAAAGCACCATAGTAGAACACAGAAGAAGCTTCTAAGTTGATGTAATAGCCTTTAAAAAGCAGTGCAATTCAGGTTTTAGCTATCGACTATTGACTTTTTACCCTTCTTTGCTGCCTTGGACATGAGCTAGGACCTTAAGATTTTGCATGAAAGGAGGACTAGCAGCCGCATTGCACGGGAAAATGTGAAAAGTGTTCATATCTAGTAAAAACCTGAGAAATCCGCCCGCTTTCGTCATTTGTTATCGAATCGACTTAAAGCCAGATCGCCACATTGGCCGCTACTCTCTCTGAAACGGTTAAATTTATCGTGTGAAAAGCTATGTCGCGTGCTGCGGTACGCGGAGACACTAAAAGCACCATGGTAGAACAAAGAAGAAACTTCTAAGTTGATGTAATAGCCTGTAAGAAGCAGTACAATTCACATTTTAGCTATCGATTATTGATTTTATACCATTCTTTGGTGCTTTGGACATGAACTAGGACCTTAAGATTTAGCATGAAAGGAGAACTAGCAGCTGCGTTGCACGGGAGAATGTGAAAAGTGTTCATATGTAGTAAAAACCTGAGAAACCCGACCGTTCTCGTCATTTGTCATCGAATCGAGTTAAAGCCAGATCGTCACATTGAACGCTATTCTCTCTGAAAATGTTACATTTATCGTCTGCAAAGCTATGTCGCGTGCTGTGGTAGGCGGAGACACTAAAACCACCATAGTAGAACACAGAAGAAGCTTCTAAGTTGATGTAAAAGCCAGTAAGAAGCAGTACATCAAAATTTAGTTATCGATTATTAACTTTTTTGCCTTCCTTGTTGCCTTGGACATGAGCTAGGACCTTAAGATTTTGCGTAAAAGGCGTACTAGCAGCCGCGTCCCACGGGAGAATGTGAAAAGTGTTCATATGTAGTAAAAACCTGAGATATCCGACCGTTTTCGTCATTCGTTATCGAATAGACTTAAAGCCAGATCGTCACTTTGGACGCTCTTCTCTCTGGAACGGTTACATTTATCGTCTGAAAAGCTATGTCGCGTGCTGCGGTATGCTGAGACACTAAAAGCACCATAGTAGTTGATGTAATAGCCTGTAAGAAGCAGTGCAATTCAAGTTTTAGTTATCGATTAATGACTTTTTAGCCTTCCTTGTTGCCTTGGACATGAGCTAGGACCTTAAGATTTTGCGTGAAAAGAGTACTAGCAGCCGCGTTGCACGGGAGAATGTGAAGAGTGTTCATATGTAGTAAAAACCTGAGATATCCGTCCGTTTTCGTCATTCGTTATCGAATAGACTTAAAGAATGATCGTCACATTGGCCGCCGCTCTTCTTTCTGGAACAGTTACATTTGTCGTCTGCAAACCTATGTCGCGTGCTGCGATATGCGGAGACACTAAAAGCACCATACTATAACACAGAAGAAACTTCTAAGTTGATGTAAAAGCCAGCAAGAAGCAGTACAATTCAAGTTTTAGTTATCGATTATAGACTTCTTAGCCTTACTTGGTTCCTTGGACATGAGCTAGGACCTTAAGATTTTGCATGAAAGGAGGACTATCAGACGCGTCGCTTGGGACAATGTGAAAAGTGTTCATATGCAGTAAAAACCTGAAAAATCCGTCCGTTTTCCTCCTTTGTTATCGAATCGACTTAAAGCCAGATCGTCACAAAGACCGCTATTCTCTCTGAAACAGTTACATTTATCGTATGCAAAGCTATGTAGCGTGCTGCGGTATGCGGAGACACTAAAAGCACCATAGTATAACACAGAAGAAACTTCAAAATTGATGTAAAAGCCAGTAAGAAGCAGTACAATTAAAGTTTTAGCTATCGATTATTGACTTTTTTGCCTTCCTTGGTACCTTGGACATGAGCTAGGACCTTAAGATTTTGCATGAGAGGAGGACTAGCAGCCGCGTTCCACGAGAGAATGTAAAAGTGTTCATATGTAGTAAAAACCTGAAAAATCCGTCCATTTTCCTCCTTTGTTATCGAATCGACTTAAAGCCAGATATTTACATTGACCGCTCTTCTCTCTGAAACGGTTACATTTATTGTCTGCAAAGCTATGTCGCGTGCTGCGGTATGCGGTGACACAAAAGCACCATAGTAGAACACAGAAGAAGCTTCTAAGTTGATGTCATAGCTAGTAAGAAGCAGTACAATTCAAGTTTTTGCTATGGATTATTGACTTTTTACGCTTCTTTGGTGCCTTGGACATGAGGTAGGACCTTAAGAGTTTGCATGAAAGGAGGACTAGCAGACGCGTTGCACGCGAGATTGTGAAAAATGTTCGTATGTAGTAAAAACCGGAGAAATCTGTCCGTTTTCGTCATTAGTTATCGGATCGACTTAAAGCCAGATCGTCACATTGGCAGCTATTCTCTCTGAAACGGTTACATTTATCGTCTGCAAAATTATGTCACGTGCTGCGGTATGCGAAGACACTAAAAACACCATAGTAGAACGCGGAAGAAGCTTTTAAGGTGATGTAATAGCCAGTAAGAAGCAGTACAATTCAGGTTTTAGGTATCGATTATTGACTTTTTACTCTTCTTTGGTGCCTTGGGCATGAGGTAGGACCTTAAGATTTTGCATGAGAAGAGGACTAGAAGCCGCGTTGCACGAGAGAATGTGAAAAGTGTTCATATGTAGTAAAAACCTGAGATATCCGTCCGTTTTTGTCATTCGTTATCGAATAGACGTAAAGCCAGATCGTCACATTGGCCGCTTTCTCTCTGGAACAGTTACATTTATCGTCTGCAAAACTATGTCACGTGCTGCGGTATGCGAAGACACTAAAAACAACATTGTAGAACACAGAAGAAGCTTCTAAGGTGATGTAATAGCCAGTAAGAAGCAGTACAATTCAAGTTTTAGTTAGCGATTATTGACTTTTTAGCCGGCTTTGGTGCCTTGGACATGAGATAGGACCTTAACATTTTGAACGAAAGGAGGACTAACAGACGCGTTGCACGGGAGAATGTGAAAAGTGTTCATATGTAGTAAAAACCTAAGAAATCAGTCCGTTTTCCTCATTTGTTATCGAATCGACTTAAAGCCAGATCGTCACATTGACCGCTATTCTCTCTGAAACGGTTACATTTATAGTCTGCAAAGCAATGTCGTGTGCTGCGGTATGCGGAGACACAAAAAGCACCACAGTATTACACACAAGAAACTTCTAAGTTGATGTAAAAGCCAGTAAGAAGCAGTACATCAAAATTTAGTTATCGATTATTAACTTTTTTGCCTTCCTTGTTGCCTTGGACATGAGCTAGGACCTTAAGATTTTGTGTGAAAGGCGTACTAGCAGCCGCGTCGCACGGCAGAATGTGAAAAGTGTTCATATGTAGTAAAAACCTGAGATATCCGTCCGTTTTCGTCATTCGATTTCGAATAGACTTAAAGCCAGATCGTCACATTGGACGCTCTTCTCTCTAGGAACGGTTACATTTATAGTCTGCAAAGCTATGTAGCGTGCTGCGGTATGCGGAGACACTAAAAGCACCATAGTATAACAAAGAAGAAACTTCTAAATTGATGTAAAAGCCAGTAAGAAGCAGTACAATTCAAGTTTTAGTTATCGATTATTGACTTTTTTGCCTTCCTTGGTACCTTGGACATGAGCTAGGACCTTAAGATTTTGCATGAAAGGAGGACTATCAGACGCGTCGCTTGGGAGAATGTGAATAGTGTTCATATGTAGTAAAAACCTGAAAATCCGTCCGTTTTCGTCATTTGTTATCGAATCGACTTAAAGCCAGATCGACACATTGGCCACTATTCTCTCTGAAACGGTTACATTTATCGTCTGCAAAGGTATGTCGCGTGCGGCGGTATGCGGAGACACTAAAAAGACCATAGTTGAACACAGAAGAAGCTTCTAAGTTGATGTAATAGCCAGTAAGAAGCAGTAGAATTCAAGATTTAGTATCGATTACTGACTTTTTAGCCGGCTTTGGTGCCTTGGACATGAGCTAGGACCTTAAGATTTTGCATGAAAAGAGGACTAGCAGCCGCGTTGCACGGAAGAATGTGAAAGGTGTTCATATGTAGTAAAAACCTGAGAAACCCGTCCGTTTTCGTCATTTGTTATCGAATCGACTTAAAGCCAGATCGTCACATTGGCCGCTATTCTCTCTGAAACACTTACATTTATCGTATGCAAAGCTTTGTAGCGTGCTGCGGTATGCGGAGACACTAAAAGCACCATAGTATAACACAGAAGAAACTTCTAAATTGATGTAAAAGCCAGTAAGAAGCAGTACAATTCAAGTTTTAGTTATCGATTATTGACTTTTTTGCCTTCCTTGGTTCCTTTGACATGAGCTAGGACCTTAAGATTTTGCATGAATGGCGGACTAGCAGCCGCGTTGCACGGGAGAATGTGAACTGTGTTCATATGTAGTAAAAACCTGAGAAATCCGTCCGTTTTCGTCATTCGTTATCGAATCGACTTAAAGCCAGATCGTCACATTAGACGCTCTTCTCTCAGGAACGGTTACATTTATCGTCATCAAAGCTATGTCGCGTGTTGCGATAAGCGGAGACACTAAAAGCACCATAGTAGAACACAGATGAGCTTCCAAGTTGATGCAATAGCCAGTAAGAAGCAGTACAATTCAAGTTTTAGTTATCGTTTATTGACATTTTAGCCGGCTTTGGTGCTTTGGACATCAGCTAGGATCTTAAGATTTTGCATGAAAGCAGGACTAGCAGCCGCGTTGCAAGGGAGAATGTGAAAAGTGTTCATATGTAGTAAAAACCTGAGAAATCCGTCCGTTTTTGTCATTTGTTATCGAATCGACTTAAAGTCCGAACGTCACATAGGCCGCTATTCTCTCGGAAACGGTTACATTTATCGTCTGAAAAGCTATGTCGCGTCCTGCGGTATGCAGAGACACTAAAAGAACCATAGTAGTTGATGTAATAGCCTTCAAAAAGCAGTACAATTCAAGTTTTAGCTATCGACTATTGACTTTTTACCCTTCTTTGGTGCCTTGGACATGAGCTAGGACCTTAAGATTTTGCATGAAAGGAGGACTAGCAGCCCCCTTGCACGGGAAAATGTGAAAAGTGTTCATATCTAGTAAAAACCTGAGTAATCCGCCCGCTTTCGTCATTTGTTAACGAATCGACTTAAAGCCAGATCGTCACATTGACCGCTATTCTCTCTAGAACGGTTACATTTATCGTCTGCAAAGCAATGTCGCGTTCTGCGGTATGCGAAGACACTAAAAGCACCATAGTAGAACACAGAAGAAACTTCTAAGTTGATGTAAAAGCCAGTAAGAAGCCGTACAATTCAAGTTTTAGTTATCGATTATTGACTTTGTAGCCTTCCTTGGTTCCTTGGACATGAGCTAGGACCTTAAGATTTTACATGATTGGCGGTCTAGCAGCCGTGTTGCACGGGAGAATGTGAACTGTGTTCATATGTAGTAAAAACAGGATAAATCCGTCCGTTTTCGTCATTCGTTATCGAATCGACTCAAAGCCAGATCGTCACATTGGCCGCACTTGTCTCTGGAACGGTTACATTTATCGTCTGCAAAGCTATGTCGCGTGCTGCGGAATGCCGAGACTCTAAAAGCACCATAGTAGAACACAGAAGAAGCTTCTAAGTTGATGTAATAGCCCGTAAGAAGCAGTACAATTCAAGTTTTAGTTATCGATTATTGACTTTTGAGCCGGTTTTGGTGCCTTGGACATGAGCTAGGACCTTAAGATTGTGCATGAATGGAGGCCTAGCAGACGCATTGCTTGGGAGAATGTGAAAAGAGTTCATTTGTAGTAAAAACCTAAGAAATCCGTCCGTTTTCCTCATTTGTTATCGAATCGACATAAAGCCAGATCGTCAAATGGGCCGCTATTGTCTCCCAAACGGTTACATTTATCGTCTGCGAAGCTATGTCGCGTGCTACGGTATGAGGAGACACTATATGCACCATACTAGAACACAGCAGAAGCTTACAAGTGTATGTAATAACCAGTAAGAAGCAGTAGAATTCAAGTTTTAGTTATCGATTATTGACTTTTGAGCCGGCTTTGGTGCCTTGGACATGAGCTAGGACCATAAGATTTTGCATGAAAGGAGGACTAGCTGCCGCTTTGCCCGGAAGAATGTGAAAGGTGTTCATATGTAGTAAAAACCTGAGAAATCCGTCCGTTTTCGTCATTTGTTATCAAATCGACTTAAAGCCAGATTGTCACATTGGCCGCTATTCTCTCTGAAACGGTTACATTTATCGTATGCAAAGCTATGTCGCGTGCTGCGGTATGCGGAGACACAACAAGCACCATAGTATAACACAGAAGAAACTTCTAAGTTGATGTAAAAGCCAGCAAGAACCATTACAATTCAAGTTTTAGTTATCGATTATTGACTTTTTTGCCTTCCTTGGTTCCTTGGACATGAGCTAGGACCTTAAGATTTTACATGAATGGCGGTCTAGCAGCTGCGTTGCACGGGAGAATGTGAACTGTGTTCATTTGTAGTAAAAACAGGATAAATCCGTCCGTTTGTCATTTGTTATCGAATCGACTTAAAGCCAGATCGTCACATTGGCCGCTATTCTCTCTGAAACACTTACATTTATCGTATGCAAAGCTTTGTAGCGTGCTGCGGTATGCGGAGACACTAAAAGCACCATAGTATAACACAGAAGAAACTTCTAAATTGATGTAAAAGCCAGTAAGAAGCAGTACAATTCAAGTTTTAGTTATCGATTATTGACTTTTTTGCCTTCCTTGGTTCCTTTGACATGAGCTAGGACCTTAAGATTTTGCATGAATGGCGGACTAGCAGCCGCGTTGCACGGGAGAATGTGAACTGTGTTCATATGTAGTAAAAACCTGAGAAATCCGTCCGTTTTCGTCATTCGTTATCGAATCGACTTAAAGCCAGATCGTCACATTAGACGCTCTTCTCTCAGGAACGGTTACATTTATCGTCATCAAAGCTATGTCGCGTGTTGCGATAAGCGGAGACACTAAAAGCACCATAGTAGAACACAGATGAGCTTCCAAGTTGATGCAATAGCCAGTAAGAAGCAGTACAATTCAAGTTTTAGTTATCGTTTATTGACATTTTAGCCGGCTTTGGTGCTTTGGACATCAGCTAGGATCTTAAGATTTTGCATGAAAGCAGGACTAGCAGCCGCGTTGCAAGGGAGAATGTGAAAAGTGTTCATATGTAGTAAAAACCTGAGAAATCCGTCCGTTTTTGTCATTTGTTATCGAATCGACTTAAAGTCCGAACGTCACATAGGCCGCTATTCTCTCGGAAACGGTTACATTTATCGTCTGAAAAGCTATGTCGCGTCCTGCGGTATGCAGAGACACTAAAAGAACCATAGTAGTTGATGTAATAGCCTTTAAAAAGCAGTACAATTCAAGTTTTAGCTATCGACTATTGACTTTTTACCCTTCTTTGGTGCCTTGGACATGAGCTAGGACCTTAAGATTTTGCATGAAAGGAGGACTAGCAGCCCCCTTGCACGGGAAAATGTGAAAAGTGTTCATATCTAGTAAAAACCTGAGTAATCCGCCCGCTTTCGTCATTTGTTATCGAATCGACTTAAAGCCAGATCGTCACATTGACCGCTATTCTCTCTAGAACGGTTACATTTATCGTCTGCAAAGCAATGTCGCGTTCTGCGGTATGCGAAGACACTAAAAGCACCATAGTAGAACACAGAAGAAACTTCTAAGTTGATGTAAAAGCCAGTAAGAAGCCGTACAATTCTAGTTTTAGTTATCGATTATTGACTTTGTAGCCTTCCTTGGTTCCTTGGACATGAGCTAGGACCTTAAGATTTTACATGATTGGCGGTCTAGCAGCCGTGTTGCACGGGAGAATGTGAACTGTGTTCATATGTAGTAAAAACAGGATAAATCCGTCCGTTTTCGTCATTCGTTATCGAATCGACTCAAAGCCAGATCGTCACATTGGCCGCACTTGTCTCTGGAACGGTTACATTTATCGTCTGCAAAGCTATGTCGCGTGCTGCGGAATGCCGAGACTCTAAAAGCACCATAGTAGAACACAGAAGAAGCTTCTAAGTTGATGTAATAGCCCGTAAGAAGCAGTACAATTCAAGTTTTAGTTATCGATTATTGACTTTTGAGCCGGTTTTGGTGCCTTGGACATGGGCTAGGACCTTAAGATTGTGCATGAATGGAGGCCTAGCAGACGCATTGCTTGGGAGAATGTGAAAAGAGTTCATTTGTAGTAAAAACCTAAGAAATCCGTCCGTTTTCCTCATTTGTTATCGAATCGACATAAAGCCAGATCGTCAAATGGGCCGCTATTGTCTCCCAAACGGTTACATTTATCGTCTGCGAAGCTATGTCGCGTGCTACGGTATGAGGAGACACTATATGCACCATACTAGAACACAGCAGAAGCTTACAAGTGTATGTAATAACCAGTAAGAAGCAGTAGAATTCAAGTTTTAGTTATCGATTATTGACTTTTGAGCCGGCTTTGGTGCCTTGGACATGAGCTAGGACCATAAGATTTTGCATGAAAGGAGGACTAGCAGCCGCTTTGCCCGGAAGAATGTGAAAGGTGTTCATATGTAGTAAAAACCTGAGAAATCCGTCCGTTTTCGTCATTTGTTATCAAATCGACTTAAAGCCAGATTGTCACATTGGCCGCTATTCTCTCTGAAACGGTTACATTTATCGTATGCAAAGCTATGTCGCGTGCTGCGGTATGCGGAGACACAACAAGCACCATAGTATAACACAGAAGAAACTTCTAAGTTGATGTAAAAGCCAGCTAGAACCATTACAATTCAAGTTTTAGTTATCGATTATTGACTTTTTTGCCTTCCTTGGTTCCTTGGACATGAGCTAGGACCTTAAGATTTTACATGAATGGCGGTCTAGCAGCTGCGTTGCACGGGAGAATGTGAACTGTGTTCATTTGTAGTAAAAACAGGATAAATCCGTCCGTTTTCGTCATTCGTTATCGAATCGACTCAATGCCAGATCGTCACATTGGAGGCTCTTCTCTCTGAAACCGTTACATTTATCGTCTGCAAAGCTATGTAGCGTACTGCGGTATGCGGAGACACTAAAAGCACCATAGTAGAACATAGCAGAAGATTCTAAGTTGATGTAGTAGCCAGTATGGAGCAGTACAAATCAAGTTTTAGTTATCGATTATTCATTTTTTACCTTTCTTTGGTGCCTTGGACACGAACTAGGACCTTACGATTTTGCATGCAAGGAGGAGTAGCAGCCGCGTTGCACGGGAGAATGTCAAAAGTGTTCATATGTAGTAAAAACCTGAGACACCCGTCCGTTTTCGTCATTTTTAATCGAATCGACTTAAAGCCAGATCGTCATATTGGCCGCTGTTCTCGCTGAAACGGTTACATTTTTCGTCTGCAAAGCTATGTCGCGAGCTGCGGTATGCGGAGATACTAAAAGCACCATAATAGAACACAGAAGAACCTTCTAAGTTGATATAATAGCCAGAAAGGAGCAGTACAGTTCAGGTTTTAGCTATCGATTATTGACATTTTAGCCAGCTTTAGTGCCTTGGACATGAGCTAGGACCTTAAGATTTAACATGAAATTAGGACTAGCAGACGCGTTGCACGGGAGAATGTCAAAAGTGTTCATATGTAGTAAAAACTTGAGACATCCGTGCGTTTTCATCATTTGTTATCGAATCGACTTAAAGCCAGATCGTCACATTGACCGCTATTCTCTCTGGAACGGTTACATTTATCGTCTGCAAAGCTATGTCGCGTTCTGCGGTATGCGAAGACACTAAAAGCACCATAGTAGAACACAGAAGAAACTTCTAAGTTGATGTAAAAGCCAGTAAGAAGCAGTACAATTCAAGTTTTAGTTATCGATTATTGACTTTGTAGCCTTCCTTGGTTCCTTGGACATGAGCTAGGACCTCAAGATTTTGCATGAATGGCGGTCTAGCAGCCGTGTTGCACGGGAAATTATGAACTGTGTTCCTATGTAGTAAAAACAGGACAAATCCGTCCGTTTTCGTCATTCGTTATCGAATGGACTCAAAGCCAGATCGTCACATTGGCCGCACTTGTCTCTGGAACGGTTACATTTATCGTCAGCAAAGCTATGGCGCGTGCTGCGGAATGCCGAGACTCTAAAAGCACCATAGTAGAACACAGAAGAAGCTTCTAAGTTGATGTAAAAGCCAGCAAGAAGCAGTACAATTCAAGTTTGAGTTATCGATTATTGACTTTTTAGCCTTATTTGGTTCCTTGGATATGAGCTAGGACCTTAAGATTTAGCATGAATGGCGGACTAGGAGCCGAATTGCACGGGAGAATGTGAACTGTGTTCATATGCAGTAAAAACCTGAGAAATCCGTCCATTTTCGTCATTTGTTATCGAATCGACTTAAAGCCAGATCGTCACATTGGCCGCTCTTCTCTCTGGAACGGTTACATTTATCGTCTGCAAAGCTATGTCGCGTTCTGCGGTATGCGAAGACACTAAAAGCACCATAGTAGAACACAGAAGAAGCTTCTAAGTTGATGTAATAGCCAGTAAGAAGCAGTACAATTCAAGTTTTAGCTATCGATTATTAACTTTTTACCCTTCTTTGGTGCCTTGGACATGAGCTAGGACCTTAAGATTTTGCATGAAAAGAGGACTAGGAGCCGCGGTGCACGGGAGGATGTGAAAAGTGTTCATATATACTAAAACCCTGAGAAATCCGTGCGTTTTCGTCACTTGTTATGGAATCAACTTAAAGCCAGATCGCCACATTGGCTGCAATTCTATTTGAAACGGTTACATTTATTGTCTGAAAAGCTATGTCGCGTGCTGCGGTATGCGAAGACACTAAAAGCACCATAGGAGAACACAGAAGAAGCATCTAAGTTGATGTAATAGCCTTTAAAAAGCAGTACAATTGAAGTTTTAGCTATCGACTATTGACTTTTTACCCTTTTTTGGTGCCTTGGACATGAGCTAGGACCTTAAGATTTTGCATGAAAGGAGGACTAGCAGCCGCCTTGCACGGGAAAATGTTAAAAGTGTTCATATCTAGTAAAAACCTGAGATATCCGCCCGCTTTCGTCATTTGTTATCGAATCGACTTAAAGCCAGATCGACACATTGGCCACTATTCTCTCTGAAACGGTTACATTTATCGACTGCAAAGGTATGTCGCGTGCGGCGGTATGCGGAGACACTAAAAACACCATAGTTGAACACAGAAGAAGCTTCTAAGTTGATGTAATAGCCAGTCAGAAGCAGTTGAACTCAAATTTTAGTTGTCGATTATTGACTTTTTAACTGGCTTTGGTGCCTTGGACATGAGCTAGGACCTTAAGATTTTGCATGAATGGCGGATTAGCAGCCCCGTTGCACGGCAGAATGTGAACTCTGTTCATATGTAGTAAAAACAGGAGAAATATGTCCGTTTTCGTCATTCGTTATCGAATCGACTCAAAGCCAGATCGTCACATTATCCGCTCTTTTCTCTGGGACGGTTACATTTATCGTCTGCAAAGCTATGTCGTGTTCTGCGGTATGCGAAGACAGTAAAAGCACAATAGTAGAACACAGAAAAAACTTCTAAGTTGATTTAATAGCCAGTAAGAAGCAGTACTACTCAAGTTTTAGTTATCGATTATTGACTTCTTATCCGGCTTTGGTGCCTTGGACATGAGCTAGGACCTTAAGATTTTGCATGAAAGGAGAACTAGCAGACGCGTCGCTTGGGAGAATGTGAAAAGTGTTCATATGTAGTGAAAACCTGAGAAATCCGCCCGTTTTCGTCATTTGTCAACGAATCGACTTAAAGCCAGATCGTCACATTGGCCGCTATTCTATGTGAAACGGTTACATTTGTCGTCTGCAAATCTATGTAGCGTGCTGCGGTTTGCGGAGACACTAAAAGCACCATAGTAGAACACAGAAGAAGCATCTAAGTTGATGTAATAGCCTTTAAATAGCAGTACAATTCAAGTTTTAGCTATCGACTATTGACTTTTTACCCCTCTTTGGTGCCTTGGACATGAGCTAGGACCTTACGATTTTGGATGAAAAGAGGACAAGCAGCCGCGTTGCACGGGAGAATGTGAAAAGAGTTTATATGTAGTAAAAACCAGAGAAATCCGTCCGTTTTCGTCATTTGTTATCGTTACGACTTAAAGCCAGATCGTCACACTGGCCGCTCTTCTGTCTGAAACGGTTACATTTATCGTCTGCAAAGCTATGTAGCGTGGTGCGGTATGCGGGGACACTTAAAGCACCATAGCAGAACACAGAAGAAGCTTCTCAGTTGATGTAATAGCCAGTAAGAAGCAGTACAATTCAAGTACTAGTTATCGATTATTCACTTTTTACCCTTCTTTGGTGTCTTGTAGATGTGCTAGGACCTTAAGATTTTGCATGGAAGGATCACTAGCAGCCGCGATGCACGGAAGAATGTAAAAAGTGTTCATATGTCGTAAAAACCTGAGAAATCCGTCCGTTTTCGTCATTTGTTAGCGAATCGACTTAAGGCCAAATCGTCACATTGGCCGCTTTTCTCTCTGAAACGGTTACATTTATCGTCTGCAAAGGTATGTCGCGTGCTGCGGTATGCGGAGACACTAAAAGCACCATAGTATACCACAGATGAAGCTTCTAAGTTGATGTAATAGCCAGTAAGAAGTAGTACAATTCAAGTTTTAGTTATCGATTATTAATTTTTTACCCATCTTTGATGCCTTGGACATGAGCTTGTAAGTAGGCTGTTTAGGTCTTCTTATTGGTAACGCCACATAGCGCTCGGTATGAAAAAATCACTGGCTGTGCCGTGTGCAGTCTGTGTTTAGTTTGCATTGTTGTCTGCCATTGTAGTGTTGTGCAGCGGCAGCTGGATGCTAACAGCGCGTAGCGTTGCGCAGTTGGAGGTGAGCCGCCAGCAGTGGTGGACGTGGGGAGAGAGATGGCGGAGTTTTGAAATTTGTAAGAATTGGTGTCATGAACTGATATATATATTATGACTATTAAGGTAAATACATTGTTTGTTCTCTATCAAAATCTTTCATTTGCTAACTGTACCTATCAGTAGTTAGTGCCTTCCGCAGTTTGATTCTTTTAGTTAGCTGGCAGTAGTGGCGCTCGCTGTATTGCAGTAGTTCGAGTAACGAAGATTTTTATGAGGTAAGTGATTTGTGAAACATATAGGTTAACGTTAGTCAGGGCCATTCTTTTGTAGGGATTAATGAAAGTCAGATTGCGTTGAGCTAAAAACTATTGTGTGTCAATTTAAGCACAGTCTTGTATAATTTTTCTAAGGGGACGTTTCATATGTCGACCCTTAGCCGAGGATACCTCACTGGAATCTTCTGATTTTGCCGGCTGCGGCGGTCTCGCGGTTAAGGCGCTCAGTCCGGAACCGCGTGACTGCTACGGTCGCAGGTTCGAATCCTGCCTCGGGCATGGATGTGTGTGATGTCGTTAGGTTAGTTAGGTTTAAGTAGTTCTAAGTTCTAGGGGACTGATGACCACAGATGTTAAGTCCCATAGTGCTCAGAGCCATTTGAACCATTTTTGAATCTTCTGATTTTTTCCTTGTAGTTTGTGTAATTAGTGTAGCTTTTGTTTATTGCTAGCGCCTAATCTTAGAGTGAATTTCCTTTGTAGTTGTAGTCTTTCATTGTTGTACAGTACAACAGTTGTGGCATGCATGTAGAGTTGCACCAAGTATTTCGCAGCTGCGCTTGCAATTAACTAGATATTATTTTCAGTGCTATGTTAATGTGTTCTGTTATTTTTGCTCTTCAAATTGTGCTTTTCTGTGTTATCGTGTGAAATATTGTGACAATAATGGCGTGTGAAAAACGTAATACTAGGCTACAAAATAAACCGGGAAATGACAGTGAAGACGGAAGCAATGTGTTAGCGCCACCATGTAATGAATTCACAAATGTTCAAAGTAGTAATTTGGTAATAGTGCATAGGAAAATGGAGCAGGCTGCAAATAATGGTGTAGGAAGTGAAACAGTTAGTGAACAGGGAAGCATTATCGTTCGACTGGTCGGCAACAGCTCGCGTCAGGAATCCGATATGACAGGACACAATCTTGCAAATACTGTACATTCAGGTTTTGCGTCCTCACCGTTTTCTCAAATAAGCCGAGACACATTTTCTGCTTGTCAAACTGTGAATGTTGCCGGTGCAAATGCACTGCCGAAAAGCATAGATGATCAAATTCCAGACACTAATACATTATTATTGCAATTAATGCAACAAATGAAACAAAACCAGAGACAAACACAGCAACAGTTAGACACAATCGAACAAAATCTTCAAAAGTTAGACACAATGGAACATAATCTTCAAAAGTTAGACACAATGGAACAAAATCTTCAAAAGTTAGACACAATGGAACAAAATCAGAGACAAACACAGCAACAGTTGGACACAATGGAACATAATCCTCGGAAGTTAGACACCACACTTGAACAAACACGTGAAGATTTAACTACTGAGTTACATAACATTGAATCGAAATGTCAAAAAATCTGTAATGACGTAAAAACACAAATTTGTGAGCATTTTCAACCTATTTTTTCGCGGCATGAAAACTCATTACAGAATCACGAAGCAGCCATAAAAGAATTGCAAACTGTTGTTCGTGAAAATCATGACACCTTGCAAGCTAAAATGGACTCAGTTGCATCCACCGATTCGGTTATGCAACTTGCAAGAATTCAGGAAAACTTAAAGGACACAGTAGATTCGATTTCAACACAAATGGACATTCTGAAATTTGGTTCAGAAAATCACACTGAGGAAATGTGTTCACTATCGGAGAAAGTAGCCGAAGTTTCGGATCAGTTCACTAATTTATCTACGAAGGTAGATGATAATTTGAATGACACAAAACCGGTAGTCTTTAATGACACAGAAGAGTGCGAACAAATTAGGAAATTCAAACAAAGTCTGAATCAAATTAGTACGCAACACCAAAGAGAAATCCGGGAAGTACAAGATCAGCTGACACAGGTAATACAACAATTACGTATTTCAGAGGACACTCGCGCTCCAACACGGAAAGAGGGACATAGAAATACGGAACAGCCACAAAATAATATCACAGGGCACTTCGAAAATTATGAAAGAAATTGGCAAGGTACACCGAATTCTGAGATGGAACCGCCGACACGACGTAACAATGACCGATATGCTACCCGCCGAGACGATGATTTTGACTATAAGCTGTTCATTACTACACGTAAATTCAAAACATTTAAGAATTCTGGCAACGACATTCATCCACAAGCGTGGCTCCATCAATTCTCTCATTGTTTTCCTCCCAACTGGTCACTAGAGCACAGATTAGAATTTATGTATGGCTACTTAGAGAATGAACCAGCTGTAAGAATGCGATTGGTCATTCACGATTGCCACAGTGAAGGAGAATTTTACCATGCCTTCCTCTCAGCATATTGGCCGCAAGCCACACAAGACCGAGTAAAACATGGCATCATGATGATGAAACATTTCGAACAATCTGAATTTTCCAGTCTTGTGAAATATTTTGAAGACATGTTGCACAAGAATCAGTACCTGTCAAACCCATACAGCCTGTCAGAACTCATCCGCATTTGCTTAATCAAATTGCCTGAACATTTACGGCATATTATTTTGGCAGGCCGTTGCAAAGACGACATTGAAGCTTTTCAGGGACTCTTACAAGAATTAGAAATTGACACTGACAATCGCGGAACGCGAAAACAGGAACACAACAATTACAGGTCACATCCGTCGCAATTCCGCGATGAAAGAAATAATAACTGGACACGACAAGGCTATTCTCACAATACAAATCGTGACCAAAACAGACACCACCCGTATGACAACCGTTGGCAGAGTAGTAATAATTACAGGGAAAGGTCACCTCTCCGCGGTAATGACTATCACAGAGACAATCAGAGAAACAGACAATATGGGAACCAAAATAATTACTATCAAGGGAGACAGAATAACTTTAGACGCAACGGTCCAGCGCGCAGTTACGATTCAGAGAGAAATTCTCCACCACGTGACCGACAAGAAAGAAACTATGGAATCTACCGACATGACGACAGACGATATGATCGTAACGACAGACCTGAATTGCAGCAGAACTGGCGGGAATCAAACAGAGCAGGGCCCTCTCGACAAGGTGAATTTGTAGAAGTTAGGTCTCCAAATCCCAATAACGACGCGCGCCAACAAAGACACAATAGGCAATGACTCATACCGCTGGCAGCCTCAAAACGTACTTATCAAACTGACGACGCAGCTGCCGTAGCTAGTAATTACGTTAAAATGGAAGACATTAGGGACATATTACTCCAGGAACACGACGTAAAACACAACAACATTGCATATCCTGTGATTCACATTACTGTAAATGACGTAAAATTTACGGCAGTACTTGACTCAGGCAGTCCCATTTCAGTAATTAGTGAAACAGCTTTTAGCAAATGCAATAAATCGAACGATTGCCCCACACTTCCGTTACGCAAGATTAAATTACAAAGTGCAGTCATTGGAAAAAGTGTAGATGTACACCAACAAACCAACTTAGAATTCTTTTGTCAGAGCCACAGCTTCTCTATGAACTTTCTTATTGTTCCATTGTTGTCGTCGGAAATTATACTGGGAGTAGACTTTTTGAATGAATACAAAGCAATCTTAAACTTTCACGATGCTGAAATAAGTTTAGAGAAAGAAGGTAAGTCAATAACTTTGAAATTTGAAGATTGGCTCTCAAACCATGACGAGGAAATTAATCGGATTTACCTTCTGTTAGACAACAGTTCGGAATTTTCTACGGAACTAGACACTAACAGTCGCTCTGCAAGTACTGACAGGGATGATATCGACGGCACAATTGAAACTAATGAGTTAATTCAGAATAAAATTCAAACAATTGAGAATTGTAATGACACTGATAGGCAGGACCTTTCTGAGATTTTACAAGCACATTCCACAGTTTTTACTCACAAAACAGGAACAATCAAGGGATTTCAATACCAATTTCGTGTTCATGAGCATACTAAATTTTGTGTTAGACCATACGTAATTCCAGCACATTATAGGGACCGTGTTAGAACAGAAATACAATCCATGCTTGACGACGTCATTATTGAGCCTGCAGTAAGCTCATACAACAATCCATTACATGTTGTTGAGAAGAAAAATGGATCGATCAGGCTTGTCTTAGATTCGAGACAAATCAATACTATCATTATTCCTGAAACAGACAGGCCGCAAACGTTGGAAGAACTTCTTCAAAATTTTAATGGTGTAAAAGTGTTGTCTTCCATTGATCTCAGATCCAGCTTTTATCAGATCGAACATCATCCAGAATGTAGAAAATATACAGCTTTTCTTTGTTTTGGCGTTTGTTATCAGTTTCGGAAACTTCCTTTTGGTTTGAACATTTCCTCGGCAGCATTCATTCGCGGGCTAAATTCCATATTACCTGAGCTCTTAAAACGTCACATCACCTTATATGTGGACGATATTCTGATAGCAGAAGCCTCATGGGAACAACATAATCGCATCCTCAACAGCGTGTTACATATTTTTGCAGAATCTGGAATTACAGTTAACTTGGAAAAGTCTGAATTCGGTAGGACAAAAGTGAAGTTTTTGGGACATATTATTTCTTCTGAAGGCATCCAGCCGGTTCCTGAAAAGTTAGAAGCAATCAGAGCCATTCCAATTCCATCCACAAAAAAACAAGTCCGCAGTTTTCTAGGTCTCGTAAATTTTTACCGTCGTTTTCTGAATATGCAAATTCTAGTTACACCAAAACTTTGTTCTCTCACTGGAAAAAATACTATTTGGAACTGGGACGAACAAGCACATTTGGAATTCAATTCTTTGAAAGAATCGCTCCTTAACGCGCCAATACTAGCTCATCCAGATCTTTCACAAGACTTTTGCCTAAGCACGGATTCTTCTAAAGTCGGTCTTGGTGCCCATTTATTTCAAGAAGCCACAGAAAATGACATTACTGTTCAGAAAACCATTGCTTTTGCTAGCCGAGTGCTAACAAAATCTGAAAAAAATTATTCCGTTACTGAATTAGAAGCTTTAGCTATCGTTTGGGCATTTAACAAATTCCGTTTCTTTCTTTATGGTAAGCACGTAAAAGTATACAGTGACCACAGTGCATTACAATTTCTTATGTCTTCAAAATTAAATCATGACAGGTTAAAACGTTGGGCATTGTTTCTGCAAGAATTCCACTTCACAATAGTCTACATTCCCGGCAAGGAGAACATTGTTGCGGACGCACTGTCACGCGCACCGGCTGGGCTTGAGAAAAGTAACACAGAAAGCAACCTCGAGAGAAATTTCAGTATTCTTTACATCCAGAAAGTCGCCTTTGAAAACTTCATCACCACATCTTTAAAGGACATTGCTCATGAACAAGACAAAGATCCGATTTGGAAAGACATCAAAAGTAAATGGCATGAAAAGACACACACACAGATTCGGCTTTATTATCTGGTTAGAAACAACATACTGTTCAAACGATGCACTGTTGATGACAAGCTATGGGTACTTTGCATTCCAGACGATTTTGTTAATAAGCTCATTTGGTACATTCATTTCAGCTATGCACATTTTGGTCCACGAAAATGTTATCATATTCTTCGAACGACTTGTTATTTTAACAATATGGAAAAGAGAATTCAAAGAGTCTTGTCTATTTGTAAACTTTGTCAAAAGGCGAAACCATCTACTGTCACTCATCGTGCTCCATTGTTTCCTATCATTCCTTCTAAATGAAAAGAATTTGCTGCTGTTGATCTCTTGGGACCGCTTGTCAGAACATCTAATGGATTTTCGTACGTTCTAGTCGCTGTTGAACTTACTTCAAAATTCGTTTCTTTCACTCCGTTACGTAAAGCCACTGGACGGTCTGTATCCAACGCCTTTGTTAGAAATTTCTTACGTGAAGTTGGACACGTTAGTAAAGTAATTTCAGATAACGGACCGCAATTCAGATCTGCTGTTTGGTCACGCATGCTTCGTAACCATAAAATCAAATCTGTTTTTATTTCATTGTACTCACCACATTGTAACCCGTCTGAACGGATTATGAAAGAAATCAATAAGCTTTGCAGACTTTATTGTCACAGAAAGCATCAGCATTGGGACAGATATTTACACTTATTTCAAAACGTGCTGAATGAAATGCCTCATGACTCCACTGCTTTACCACCTGTTCTTGTACTGAAGAATAAAGAACCACCAAACAGAATCAGAGAGCTTGTACCTTTTCCGAATACACGTAAACTTCGACACAAAGACATAATTGATTTGGCTATTAAAAATATAAATTCTGCTGCAGACAAAAGGAAAAAAATTACATGGTAAAGCAAATGCAAAGAAATTATATATTGGTCAGAAAGTTCTCATTAAAGCTTATCCATTGTCACATAAGAAGAAACACTTGAGTCACAAATTCTCTCTAGTTTACAATGGACCTTACAGAATCCGACGTATACCACATGATAATTTCGTTGAAGTTGAAACTCTGCGTACTAGGAAGAGTAAAGGTTTACACCACATTTCACATGTAAAACCGTTTATTGAAAGATAATCTGCTTTTTAACTTTGTCTTTGCCATAAAACATTTCACTTCACATTTCTAGTATGCTTTGTCACACTGAGAAACTGTTAACATGCAACAATGTTTGAAGTTTACTATCCAGTTTAGAACCTACGGAACATATTTAAACAGAAATTACGAATGCATTGTTATAGTGAACAGACGTCACAGTCTTATTGTGCGTGTACATTCTTGCTTGTTAGTTGCACGATTACGTAACGACCATAAGGTTCACATACTTAGAACATTTACCAGTATTGCTAATGGGATTTTAATGCAACATTTTGGTTTACTTGAAAATACATTCTGGATTTAAAGTACTTTCTGTGAGATACCAGATGATACAGTGGTTAGTTTATGTGACAGCTACACGATTTTATCACGACGCTACTGATGAGTGACAATTTACAACGTTGCTTTTGCAGTTTATCTGTTTTATATCTACACAGTTTTTCTGAATTTTTCTGGAAAGTAAAACATGTTTTAGTAGTAACGTTTGTGGTATAGCTACAATGAGACAGCCTTTTCTGTAGCACAACAATACGTACAGTACAGTACTTACTTCATCACGGCAATAAGTGTAATAACTATGATATCTATACGCATAGCATTTCAATTTCGTTTATCATGAGGTAAGTACATTGACTTCTGCAGAACTTAGCCTTCGGAGGACAACAACAACGACACTTCCACAGAGATTGTCTTACAGCAAGACGCACATTTAGCGCTACAGGACACGCATTAAACTATTTATTTTTCAACATATTTTAATTACAAAGAAAGTTTTCTGTAATACATTTCATTCCATTGCTGTAATCTGTAACACTTGAGGATATAATTACATTATCCTCAGGGGGGTACACGCATGCTTTGTGTACCATGTGTTTGGCAAGCACAAGGAGCCCTAGCTAATATGGTATTTGCTTATACAACTTTACACATCGGTACCATATTTCTCTAACACATAAATTACACAGCTATCTGATCATTTAACTGAGAGAGACAAACATTTACTTTACTGCATCAGCGACAGATGTTTACGTAATTACACCATTGGATAACTTCACACTTACGAAGTTGTATTTTGTCTGTACTTTGTGAACTGTTCATATTTTTTCGGAACCATTGTGATACTATGAGAGCTTTGAATGACATATTTGGTATGGGATCACGATTTTGAAAGTACGTTTGAGGCAGATGACACTTTTGACATGAGCAGAGAATTTTTTTTTTTAGGTTTTGAAATTATTGGAGGAAGTTACGGAGATTTTGAGAGTTGACTGAGGTGTTATGATGTTATTATTACGATTACTATGTGTATTATGCTCTTGCGGTATGTTTATGATCGATAAGCCGATGCTATATGAGTCATTTGATTATGCTATGTATCTGTTATGATGAAATATTGAAGAAGTGTCGACGAATAAGGTAAGAAATAATGAGAAGAGGTTAGGGACTCTGGTTTGTGAAAAAAGTTGTTGGAAACCAAGAATCGTACTTTAAGAGTTATGAAATGTATGTAAATGCGTGAACGTATTACAATGCCGACGAAAATTTTTTGGACACTGTTATATCAATAGTATTTTGTTTCTACAGATGTGTAACGCAAATTCTTGACCTGTGAATTTTTTTATATGAGCCTGCCACTGTAGCGGAAACTGGTGTCGTAAATATTTCGATAAGACAGTTAAGTGACCACCTGCATGTAATGCGTCGTGGGCACCCAGCTGCGCGACAACCACCTGACAAAAAGAAAGCCATTAGTGTGTGCCTTTCAGAGACACAGGTAAAAAAAAAGAGGCCATTATCCTCGCTATTGACATTCATTCCTTTGTAGAAAGCATCGCAAATACGCCACGCCCAAACCTGAAAACATATGATTACACTGTGAAGCTCTTAATTTATGATATTTACTGAAATGAAATGATGAGAAATATTTTATATCTATTGTCTTTATAGCTGAGAGATTGCTCATTTTCTTTAATATCCAGTTTCTATCTGCACTGCAGCATTGGCTAAAACAAAACTTAATAGATGTACTAATATCACTATTTTCTGTCTACAGACCCAGTAAAGAATCATTTTATGATACTTTCTTAGAAAAGAGAACACAAATAGACATTTCCCTTCACAGGAATTGCAAAAATAATCTTTTTACGATTTGGTAACTTATCTGCTAGCGTATGTTTTCGTGATGCATCACTCTAGTGTTAAGATGTGACATAGGTATTAAACATTTATACTGTAATATTTTTTCTGCTTCAGCTTTGTCATGTTTAGGTATAAGTTATAGCATTTGCTGCGGCTGCTTGCCATTCATAGTGCTACTGAATGTCACTTTGTATTACTAGGTTAAGCTAATTTTATTACTGATTTATTTTTCTTGTTTGCCTTATATTAGTTGTAATATTGCTGCCTTTTTTTTGCCAATTTCCATTTTCTTATCATTGCTGTTTGTGTTAATTGTTTTGTGCTGCTGCATTGCCTCGTCCCTTAGTTTCGTATCTGAGCTCAGTAGATTTAAGTTAGCTTAAGAGGGGGTAGACTATATAAGAAACTAACTATGATGAATTGGAAGAAAAGCATTGAGAAGCTTTAAGAAACTGGTTTGGCCAAAAAAGTAGTGTACAGTGGAGAAAAACTATTTTTGAAAGAGGATGTGAACCGAATACAGAAAGCAGGTTTAGATAGGACTTTTTGGAAAAATGATGAACTAAGGGAGATCTCTATGCAAAATACTGCAGTAAAACAAACCCTGTCCTTTCCTTTCGTATTATCCCTCTATGTGTTTATATACCCTTGTGTATTTGTCTTTTTCCTGTCTTTATGTGTTTAGCTAATAAGATTTATGTTGTAGAATTTTTCAAATACTATGTCATTTTCTTTGTAAATATGTTCAGACATTATTTATAGTGTTTTGTTTTAATGCTCATGTGTGAAGTTGATGTTTCAAAAGTTATTCTGAACCTTATGTATGTACTTTTGTTGTAATTTTTGTAACACTGATATATTTGCTATTTCGATTCTTTTGTAAAGCCTGTACTACTGCAAATGTTATCTGTAATGTTATGTTCTTTAAAGATGTATTTTGTACCTTTGTTATTGCATTCTTATGTTATAAAATTGTAATTGACACCAGTTCATCAAATTAAGTAACTTGTAAATTACATTTCACGTCACACGTTTCTGTTGGTCATAGTATATGGACAATATGTGAGAAGTAGGGACTGATAGTGTTTGCACGTGTGTTAATAACTCTGTAAGGGAATGGATAACAGCATTGCTGGTTCTAAGGACAATTCAAAAACAATTTTTCTGAGTGCACAAGTGGTGGTTATGGACTTGTTATATTATCCGCAAGACTCTTCAATGGTGATTGTGCGCCTGCACAGTCAAACAGATAGCTGCTGGCCACCTCTACAAGGGCTACAGTGGGTCTACACCTTTGATGACTCACCAATACCATTATTTCTACAAGGACTGCAATGGGTCTGCACCTCTGGTGGCCCACCAATACCGTAATCTCTACCAGGACTACAATGGGCCTATTCTGTGACGACCTACCTACCAATATTCTTCAAAACTTGGGCTGACTCTGCTGTGGGTTTGCTCTGTGGTGGCCCATTACCTGTCAGCATGTGAAGAGCCAGCACTGTCTTTCTGTTGGAAGGAAAACACTACTTCTTCAAGGCTGCATGGAAATCCACTACTTCAGTGTGCATTTTCTTTTACTGCATAGACATTGATCAAAAACACTACTATTATACTATGATGAACGATCAGGACTGTCTTTATGGACTGTGAGAAAGTTTTAGCTTCTGACCAACATTGTATCAATAAGTGTGTGTATTTGATATCTTTGTTACAGTAATTATGAAAAATTTTATCAAATCATTATTGGCCACTGCCCAAAACAATTTGTAAAAATTTTTTGTGGGGAGCATGGGGGCTATGTAAGTAGGCTGTTTAGGTCTTCTTATTGGTAACGCCACATAGCGCTCGGTATGAAAAAATCACTGGCTGTGCCGTGTGCAGTCTGTGTTTAGTTTGCATTGTTGTCTGCCATTGTAGTGTTGGGCAGCGGCAGCTGGATGCTAACAGCGCGTAGCGTTGCGCAGTTGGAGGTGAGCCGCCAGCAGTGGTGGACGTGGGGAGAGAGATGGCGGAGTTTTGAAATTTGTAAGAATTGGTGTCATGAACTGATATATATATTATGACTATTAAGGTAAATACATTGTTTGTTCTCTATTAAAATCTTTCATTTGCTAACTGTACCTATCAGTAGTTAGTGCCTTCCGTAGTTTGATTCTTTTAGTTAGCTGGCAGTAGTGGCGCTCGCTGTATTGCAGTAGTTCGAGTAACGAAGATTTTTATGAGGTAAGTGATTTGTGAAACGTATACGTTAATGTTAATCAGGGCCATTCTTTCGTAGGGATTTTTGGAAGTCAGATTGCGTTGCGCTAAAATATTGTGTGTCAGTTTGAGCACAGTCGTGTATAAATTTTTCAAAGGGGACGTTTCAAGCTAGGACCTTAAGAGTTTGCATGAAAGGAGGACTAGCAGCCGCGTCGCACGGGAGAATGTGAAAAGTGTTCATATGTAGTAACAACCTGAGAAAACCGCCCGTTTTCGTCATTTGTTATCGAATCGACTTAAAGCCAGATCGTCACATTGGCCGCTATTCTCTCAGAAACGGTTACATTTATCGTCTGAAAAACTATGTCGCGTGGTGCGGTATGCGGAGACACTAAAAGCACCATAGTAGAACACAGAAGAAGCTTCTAAGTTGTTGTGAAAGGCAGTAAGAAGGAGGACAATTCAAGTTTTGGTTAACGATTACTGATTTTTTACCCTTCTTTGGTGCCTTGGACATGAGGTAGGACCTTAAGATTTTGCATGAAAGGAGGACTAGCAGTCGCGTTGCACGGGAGAATGTGAAAAGTGTTCATATGTAGTAACAACCTGAGAAAACCGCCCGTTTTCGTCATTTGTTATCGAATCGACTTAAAGCCAGATCGTCACATTGTCCGCTATTGTCTCTGAAACGGTTACATTTATCGTGTGCAAAGCTATGTCGCGTGGTGCGGTATGCGGGGACACTAAAAGCACCATAGTAGAACACAGAAGAAGCTTCTAAGTTGATGTAATAGCCAGTAAGAAGCAGTACAATGCAAGTTTTAGTTGTCGATTATTAAACTTTTAGCCGGCTTTGGTGCCTTGGACATGAGCTAGAACCTTAAGATTTTGCATGAAAGGTGGACTAGCAGCCGCGTTGCACGGGAGAATGTAAAAAGTGTTCGTATGTAGTAAAGACCTGAGAAATCAGCTTGTTTTCGTCATTTGTATCGAATCGACTTAATGCCAGATCGTCATATTGGCCGCTCTCCTCTCTGAAACGGTTACATTTATCGTGTGCAAAGCTATATCGCGTGTTGCGATACGTGTAGGCGCTAAAAGAACCACAGTAGAACACAGAGGAAGCTTCGAAGTTGATGTAATAGGCAGTTAGAAGCAACACAATTCAAATTTTAGTTATCGATTATTGATTTTAGCTGGCTTTGGTGCCTTGAACATGAGCTAAGACCTTAAGATTTTGTATGAAGGGAGGTCAGGGTGCCGCGTTGCACGGAAGAATGAGAAAAGTGTTCATATGTAGTTAAAACCTGAGAAATACGGCCGATTTCGTCAATTGCTATCGATTCGACTTCATTCCACACCGCCACATTGGTCGCTCTTCTGTCTGAAACCGTTACATTTGTTGTGTGTAAAGCTATGTCGCATGCTGTGGTATGCGGAGACACTAAACGCACCATAGTAGAACACAGAAGAGGCTTCTAAGTTGATGTAATAGCCAGTAAGATGCAGTACAATTCAAGTTTTAGTTATCGATTATTGAATTTTTACCATTCTTTGGTGCCTTGGACATGAGCCGGGAGCTTAAGATTTTGCATGAAAGGAGGACTAGCAGCCGCGTTGCACGGGAGAATGTGAAAGGTGTTCATATGTAGTAAAAACAAGAGATATCCGTCCGTTTTCGTAATTTACTATCGAATCGACTTAAGGCCAGATCGTCACATTGCCTGCTCTGTTCTCTGAAAGGTTTACATTTAACGTCTGCAAAGCTATATCGCGTGCTGCGGTACGTGGAGACACAAAAAGAACCACAGTACAACACAGAAGAAGCTACGAAGTTGATGTAATCGCCAGTTAGAAGCAGTAAAATTAATGTTTTTGTTATCGATTATTGACTTTTTAGCTGGCTTTGGTGCCTTGGACATGAGGTAAGACCTTAAGATTTTGCATGAAGGGAGGTCAGGGAGCCGCGTTGTACGAAAGAATGTGAAAAGTGTTTATATCTAGTAAAAACCTGAGAAATACGACCGTTTTCGTAATTTGCTATCGAATCGACTTCATTCCATATCGCCACATTGGCCGCTCTTCTCTCTGAAACGGTTATATCCTTCGTGTGTAAAGCTATGTCGCGTGCTGCGGTATGCGGAGACACTAAAACCACCATAGTAGAACACAGAAGAAGCTTCTAAATTGATACAATAGCCAGTAAGAAGCAGTACAATTCAAATTTTAGTTAACGATTATTGACTTTTTAGCCGCCTTTTGTGTCTTGGACATAAGCTAGGACCTTACGATTTTCGATGAAGGGAGGTCTAGCACACACGTTGCACGGGAGAATATGAAATGTGTTCATATATAGTAAAAACCTGCGAAATCCGTCCTTTTCGCCATTTGTTATCGAATCGACTTAAAGCCAGATCGTCACATTGGCCGCTCTTCTCTCTGAAATGGTTACATTTATCGTCTGCAAAGCTATGTCGCGTGCTGCAGTATGCGGAGACACTAAAAGCACCATAGTAGAATACAGAAGAAGCTTCTAAGTTGATGTAACAGCCACTAAGAAGCAGTACAATTCCAGTTTTAGTTATCGATTATTGACTTTTTAACCGGCTTTGATACCATGGACATGAGCTAGTACCTTAAGATTTTGCATGAAAGGAGGACTGGCAGCCACGCTGCATGAGAGAATGTGAAAATTGTTCAGATGTAGTAAAAACCTGAAAAATCCGTCCGTTTTCGTAATTTGTTATCGAATCGACTTAAAGCCAGATCTTCACATTGGCGCTCTTCTTTCTGAAATGGTTACATTTATCGTCTGCAAAGCAATGTCGCGTGCTGCGGTATGCCGAGACACTAAAGGCACCATAGTACAACACAAAAGAGGCTTCTAAGTTGATGTAATAGCCAGTAGGAAGAAGTACAATTGAAGTTTTAGTTATGGATTATTGACTTTTTACCCTTCTTTAGTGCCCTGGACAAGAGCTAGGCCCTTAAGATTTTTGCATTAAAGGAGGACTAGCAGCCGCGTTGCACTTGAGAATGTGAAAAGTGTTAATATGTAGTAAAAACCTGAGAAATCCGCCCGTTTTCGTCATTTGTTATAGAATCGACCTAAAACCAGAACGTCACATTGGCCGCTATTCTCTCTGAAACGGTTACATTTATCGTGTGCAAAGCTATGGCGCGTGCTGCGGTATGCGGAGATACTAAAAGCACGATAGTATAAAACAGATAAAGCTTCTAAGTTGATGTAATAGCCAGTAAGAAGCAGTACAATTGAAGTTTTAGTTATCGATTATTGACTTTTTACCCTTCTTTGGTGCCCTGGACAAGAGCTAGGCCCTTAAGATTTTTGCATTAAAGGAGGACTAGCAGCCGCGTGGCACGGGAGAATGTGAAAAGTGTTCATTTGTAGTAAAAACCTGAGAAATCCGCCCGTTTTCGTCATTTGTTATCGAATCGACTTAATGCCAGATCGTCACATTGGCCACTTTTCTCCCTGAAACGGTTAAATTTATCGTGTGCAAAGCTATATCGAGTGCTGCGGTATGTGGAGACACCTGGTAAGGATCCCACACTGCGCATGAATATTCTAACAGAGGACGAACGAGTGTAGTATAAGCTGTCTCTTTAGTGGAGTTGTTGCATTTTCTAAGTGTCCTGCCAATGAACCGCAACTTTGGCTCGCCTTCCCGACATTATTATCTATGTGGTCCTTCCAACTGAAGTTGTTCGTAATTTTAACACCCAGGTACTTAGTTGAATTGACAGCCTTGAGAATTATACTATTTATCGAGTAATGGAATTTCAGCGGATTTCTTTTGGAACTCATGTGGATCATCTCACACTTAATACCAGATCGTCACATTGGCCGCTCTTCTCTATGAAACGGTTACACGTTTCGTCTGTAAAGCTATGTCGCGTGCTGCGGTATGCGGAGACACTAAAAGCACCGTAGTAGAACACAGAAGAAGTTTCTAAGTTGATGTAATAGGCAGTAAGGAGCAGTACAATTCAAGTTTTAGTTATCGATTATCGACTTTTTAGCCGGCTTTGGTGCCTTGGACATGAGCTAGTACCTTATGATTTTGCCTTAAGCGAGGTCTAGCAGCCATGTTGTACGCGGGAATGTGAAATGATTTCATATCTAGTAAAAACCTTAAAAACAGCTCGTTTTCGTCATTTGCTATCGAATCGACTTAATTACTAGATCGTCACATTGGCCGATCTTCTCTATGAGACGGTTACACTTTTCGTCTGCAAAGCTATGTCACGTGCTGAGGTATGCGGAAACACTAAAAGCACCATAGTAGAACGCAGAAGAAGCTTCTAAGTTGATGTGAT
Organism: Schistocerca gregaria; assembly: GCF_023897955.1. NCBI lineage: Eukaryota > Metazoa > Arthropoda > Insecta > Orthoptera > Acrididae > Schistocerca > Schistocerca gregaria. Next base: position 1,787,543 of record NW_026061874.1, on the reverse strand, counting down.
AGCCAGTAAGAAGCAGTACAAATCGAGTTTTAGTCATCGATTATTGTCTTTTTAGCCGGCTTTGATGCCTTGGGCATGAGCTGGAACCTTAAGATTTTGCCTGAAGAGAGGTCTATTATCTAAGTTGCACGGGAGAATGTGAAAAGTGTTCATATGTAGTAAAAACCTGTAAAATCCGCCCGTTTTCGTCCTTTGCTATCGAAACGACTTAATGCCAGATCGTCACATCGGCCGCTCTTCTCTATGAAACGGTTACACTTTTCGTCTGCAAAGCTATGTCGCGTGCTGTGGTATGCGAAGACACTAAAAGCACCATAGTAAAACGCAGAAGAAGCTTGTAAGTTGACGTGATAGCCAGTAAGAAGCAATACAAATCAAGTTTAAGTTTTCTATTATTGTCTATTTAGCTGGCTATAGTGCCTTGGATACGAGCTAAGACCTTAAGATTTTGCATGAAGGGAGGTCTATCAGCCCGCGTTGCACGGTAGAATGTGAAAAGTGTTCATATGTAGTAAAAACCTGTAAAATCCGCCCGTTTTCGTAATTTGCTATCGAATCGACTTCATGCCAGATCGTCACAATGTCCGCTCCTCTCTATGAAACGGTTATATTTATCGTCAGCAAAGCTATGTCGCTTGCTGCTGTATGCGGAGACACTAAAAGCACCAAGTAGAACATAAAATAAGCTCCGAAGTTGATGTAATAGCCAGTAAGAAGCAGTACAATTCAAGTTTTAGTTATCGGTTATTGACTTTGTAGCCGGCTTTGGTGCCTTAGACAATGGCTAGGACCTTAAGAGTATGCATGAAGAGAGGTCTAGCGGCCACGTATTACGGGAGAGTGTAAAAAGTGTTCATATAGTGAAAACCTGTAAAATCCGCCCGGTTTCGTCATTTCCTATCGAATCGACTTAATGCCAGATCGCCACATTGGCCGCTCTTGTCTAAGAAACGGTTACACTTTCCGTCTGCAAAGCTATGTCGCGTGCCGTGGTATGCGAAGACACTAAAAGGACCATAGTAGAACGCAGAAGAAGCTTCTAAGTTGATGTGATAGATAGTAAGAAGCAGTAGAAATCAAATTTTGTATTCAATTATTGTCTTTTTAGCAGGCTTTGGTGCCTTGGACATGAGATAGGACCTTAAAATATTGCATGGAGAGAGGTCTAGCAGCCACGTTGAACGGTAGAATGTGAAAGGTGTTCGTATGTAGTAAAAACCTGTAATATCCGCCCGTTTTCGTCCTTTGCTATCGAATCGACTCTAAGCCAGATCGTCACACTGGCCGCTCTTCTCTATGAAACTGTTACACGTTTCGTCTGCAAAGCTATTTCACTTGCTGCGGTATGCGGAGACACTAAAAGCACCATAGTAGAACATAAAACAAGCTTCTAAGTTGATGTAATAGCCAGTAAGAAGAAGTAAAATTCAAGTTCGAGTTATCGATTATGGTTTTTTTAGCCGGCTTTGGTGCCTTGGACATGAGCTACTATCTTAAGATTTTGCCTGAAGGGAGGTCTAGCAGCCACGTTGCACGGGAGAATGTGAAAAGTGTACATATGTAGTAAAAACCTGTAAAATCCGCCCGTTTTCGTCATTTGCTATCGAATCGACTCGATGCCAGATCGTCACATTGGCCGCTCCTCTCTAAGAAACGGTTACACTTTCCGTCTGCAAAGCTACGTCGCCTGCTGTGGTATGCGAAGACACTAAAAGGACCATAGTAGAACGCAAAAGAAGCTTCTAAGTTGATGTGATAGCCAGTGAGAAGCTATACAAATCAAGTTTTAGTTGTCGATTATTGACTTTTTAGCCGGCTTTGGTGCCTTGGACAAGAGGTAGGACCTTAAGGTTTTGCATGAAGTGAGGTCTAGCAGCCACGTTGCACGGAAGGGTGTGAAAGGTGTTCGAATGTAGTAAAAACCTCTAAAATCCGCCCGTTTTCGTCACTTGCTACCGAATCGACTTAATGCCAGATCGTCACATTGGCCGATCTTCTCTATGAAACGGTTACACTTTTCGTTCAAAAATGGTTCAAATGGCTCTGAGCACTATGGGACTCAACTGCTGTGGTCATTAGTCCCCTAGACCTTAGAACTATTTAAACCTAACTAACCTAAGGACATCACACACATCCATGCCCGAGGCAGGATTCGAACCTGCGACCGTAGCAGTCGCACGGTTCCGGACTGCGCGCCTAGAACCACGTGACCACCGCGGCCGGCACACTTTTCGTCTGCAAAGCTATTTCACTTGCTGCGGTATGCGGAGACACTAAAAGCACCATAGTAGAACATAAAACAAGCTTCTTAGTTGATGTAATAGCCAGTAAGAAGAAGTAAAATTCAAGTTCGAGTTATCGATTATTGTTTTTTTCAGCCGGCTTTCGCGCCGTGCACATGAGCTAGTTCCTTGAGATTTTGCCTGAAGGGAGGTCTAGCAGCCACGTTGCACGGGAGAATGTGAAAAGTGTTCATATGTAGTAAAAACCTGTAAAATCCGCCCGTTTTCGTAATTTGCTATCGAATCGACTTCATGCCAGATCGTCACAATGTCCGCTCCTCTCTATGAAACGGTTATATTTATCGTCAGCAAAGCTATGTCGCTTGCTGCTGTATGCGGCGACACTAAAAGCACCAAGTAGAACATAAAAAAAGCTTCGAAGTTGATGTAATAGCCAGTAAGAAGCAGTACAATTCAAATTTAGTTATTGGTTATATACTTTGTAGCCGGCTTTGGTGCCTTGGACAATGGCTAGGACCTTAAGAGTATGCATGAAGAGAGGTCTAGCGGCCACGTATCACGGGAGAATGTAAAAAGTGTTCATATGTAGTAAAAACCTGTAAAATCCGCCCGGTTTCGTCATTTCCTATCGAATCGACTTAATGCCAGATCGCCACATTGGCCGCTCTTCTCTAAGAAACGGTTACACTTTCTGTCTGCAAAGCTATGTCGGGTGCTGCGGTATTTGGAGACAGTAAAAGCAACATAGTATAACACAAAAGAAGCTTCTAAGTTGATGTAATTGCCAGTGAGAAGGAGTACAATTAAAATTTTAGTTATCGATTATTGAATTTTTAGTCGGCTTTGGTGCCGTGGACATGAGCTAGTTCCTTGAGATTTTGCCTGAAGGGAGGTCTAGCAGCCACGTTGCACGGGAGAATGTGAAAAGTGTACATTTGTAGTAAAAACCTGTAAAATCCGCCCGTTTTCGTCATTTGCTGTCGAATCGACTTCATGCCAGATCGTCACACTGGCCGCTCTTCTCTATGAAACTGTTACACGTTTCGTCTGCAAAGCTATTTCACTTGCTGCGGTATGCGGAGACACTAAAAGCACCATAGTAGAACATAAAACAAGCTTCTAAGTTGATGTAATAGCCAGTAAGAAGAAGTGAAATCCAAGATCGAGTTATCGATTATGGTTTTTTTTGCCGGCTTTGGTGCCTTGGACATGAGCTACTACTTTAAGGTTTTGCCTGAAGTGATGTCTATCAGCCATGTTGTACGCGGGAATGTGAAATGTGTTCATATGTAGTAAAAACCTTAAAAACTGCTCCTTTTCGTCATTTGCTATCGAATCGACTTAATGCCAGATTGTCACATTGGCCGATCATCTCTATGAAACGGTTACTCTTTCCGTCTGCAAAGCTATGTCACGTGCTGCGGTATGCGGAGACAATAAAAGCAACATAGTAGAACGCAGAAGAAGCTTCTAAGTTGATGTGATAGTAGGAAAGAAGCACTACAAATCAAGTTTTAGTTATCGATTATTGACTTTGTAGCCGGCTTTGGTATTTTGGACATGAGCTAGGAACTTACGATTTTGCATGAAGAGAGGTCTAGTAGCCACATTGCACGGGAGAATGTGAAAAGTGTTCATATGTAGCAGAAACCTGTAAAATCGGCCAGTTTTCTTCATTTGCTATCGAATCGACTTCATGCCAGATCGTCACACTGGCCGCTCTTCTCACTGAAACGGTTACATTTTTCGTCTGCAAAGCTATGACACGTGCTGCGGTAAGCGGAGACACTAAAAGCACCAAGTAGAACACAGAAGAAGCTTCTAAGTTGAAGTAATAGCCAGTAAGAAGCAGTACAATTCAAGTTTTAGTTATCGGTTATTGACTTTGTAGCCGGCTTTGGTGCCTTAGACAATGGCTAGGACCTTAAGAGTATGCATGAAGAGAGGTCTAGCGGCCACGTATCACGGGAGAATGTAAAAAGTGTTCATATGTAGTAAAAAACCTGTAAAACCCGCCCGGTTTCGTCATTTCCTATCGAATCGACTTAATGCCAGATCGCCACATTGGCCGCTCTTGTCTAAGAAACGGTTACACTTTCCGTCTGCAAAGCTATGTCGCGTGCCATGGTATGCGAAGACACTAAAAGGACCATAGTAGAACGCAGAAGAAGCTTCTAAGTTGATGTGATCGATAGTAAGAAGCAGTAGAAATCAAATTTAGTTTTCAATTATTGTCTTTTTAGCCGGCTTTGGTGCCTTGGACATGAGATAGGACCTTAAAATATTGCATGAAGAGAGGTCTAGTAGCCACGTTGAACGGTAGAATGTGAAAGGTGTTCGTATGTAGTAAAAACCTGTAAAATCCGCCCGTTTTCGTCGTTTGCTATCGAATCGACTCTAAGCCAGATCGTCACACTGGCCGCTCTTCTCTATGAAACTGTTACACGTTTCGTCTGCAAAGCTATTTCACTTGCTGCGGTATGCGGAGACACTAAAAGCACCATAGTAGAACATAAAACAAGCTTCTAAGTTGATGTAATAGCCAGTAAGAAGAAGTAAAATTCAAGTTCGAGTTATCGATTATGGTTTTTTAGCCGGCTTTGGTGCCTTCGACATGAGCTACTACCTTAAGATTTTGCCTGAAGGGAGGTCTAGCAGCCACGTTGCACGGGAGAATGTGAAAAGTGTTCATATGTAGTAAAAACCTATAAAATCTGCCCGTTTTCGTCATTTGCTATGGAGTCGACTTAATGCCAGATCGTCACATTGGCCGCTCTTCTCTGTGAAATTGTTACACTTTTCGTCTGCAAAGCTATGTCTGCTGCTACGGTATGCGGAGACAGTAAAAGCAACATAGTAGAACACAAAAGAAGCTTCTAAGTTGATGTAATTGCCAGTGAGAAGGAGTACAATTAAAATTTTAGTTATCGATTATTGAATTTTTAGTCGGCTTACGTGCCGTGGACATGAGCTAGTTCCTTGAGATTTTGCCTGAAGGGAGGTCTAGCAGCCACGTTGCACGGGAGAATGTGAAAAGTGTACATTTGTAGTAAAAACCTGTAAAATCCGCCCGTTTTCGTCATTTGCTGTCGAATCGACTCTAAGCCAGATCGTCACACTGGCCGCTCTTCTCTATGAAACTGTTACACGTTTCGTCTGCAAAGCTATTTCACTTGCTGCGGTATGCGGAGACACTAAAAGCACCATAGTAGAACATAAAACAAGCTTCTAAGTTGATGTAATAGCCAGTAAGAAGAAATAAAATTCAAGTTCGAGTTATCGATTATGGTTTTTTTTGCCGGCTTTGGTGCCTTGGACATGAGCTACTACCTTAAGATTTTGCCTGAAGTGATGTCTATCAGCCATGTTGTACGCGGGAATGTGAAATGTGTTCATATGTAGTAAAAACCTTAAAAACTGCTCCTTTTCGTCATTTGCTATCGAATCGACTTAATGCCAGATTGTCACATTGGCCGATCTTCTCTATGAAACGGTTACTCTTTCCGTCTGCAAAGCTATGTCACGTGCTGCGGTATGCGGAGACAATAAAAGCAACATAGTAGAACGCAGAAGAAGCTTCTAAGTTGATGTGATAGTCAGAAAGAAGCACTACAAATCAAGTTTTAGTTATCGATTATTGACTTTGTAGCCGGCTTTGGTATTTTGGACATGAGCTAGGAACTTACGATTTTGCATGAAGAGAGGTCTAGTAGCCACATTGCACGGGAGAATGTGAAAAGTGTTCATATGTAGCAGAAACCTGTAAAATCGGCCAGTTTTCTTCATTTGCTATCGAATCGACTTAAAGCCAGATCGTCACACTGGCCGCTCTTCTCACTGAAACGGTTACATTTTTCGTCTGCAAAGCTATGACACGTGCTGCGGTATGCGGAGACACTAAAAGCACTATAGTACAACACAAAACAAGCTTCTAACTTGATGTAATAGCCAGTAAGAAGAAGTAAAATTCAAGTTTGAGTTATCGATTATTGACTTTTTAGCCGGCTTTGGTGCCTTGGACATGAACTAGGACCTTAAGTGTATGCATGAAGAGAGGTCTAGCAGCCACGCTTCACGGGAGAATGTAAAAAGTGTTCATATGTAGTAAAAACCTGTAAAATCCAACTGTTTTCGTCATCTCCTATCGAATCGATTTAATGCCAGATCGTCACATTGGCCGCTCTTCTCTAAGAAACGGTTACATTTATCGTCTGCAAAGCTGTGTCGCGTGCTGTGGTATGCGAAGACACTAAAAGGACCATAGTAGAACGCAGAAGAAACTTCTAAGTTGATTTGATAGCCAGTAAGAAGCTATACAAATCAAGTTTTAGTTGTCCATTATTGACTTTTCAGCCGGCTTTGGTGCCTTGGACAAAAGATAGTACCTTAAGATTTTGCCTGAAGAGAGGTCTATTACCACGTTGCGCGGGAGAATGTGAAAAGTGTTCGTATGTAGTAAAAACCTGTAAAATCTGACTGTTTTCGTTATTTGCTATCGAATCGACTTAATGCCAGATCGTCACATTGGCCGCTCTTCTCTATGAAACGGTTACACTTTTCGTCTGCAAAGCTATGACGGGTGCTGCGGTATTTGGAGACAGTAAAAGCAATATAGTAGAACACAAAAGAAGCTTGTAAGTTGATGTAATTGCCAGTAAGAAGCAGTACAATTAAAATATTAGTTATCGATTATTGATTTTTTAGGCGGCTTTGGTGCCGTGGACATGAGCTATTTCCTTGAGATTTTGAATGAAGGGAGGTCTAGCAGCCACGTTGCACGGGAGAATGTGAAAAGTGTACATATGTAGTAAAAACCTGTAAAATCGGCCCGTTTTCGTCATTTGCTATCGAATCGACTCAATGCCAGATCGTCACATTGGCCGCTCCTCTCTAAGAAACGGTTACACTTTCCGTCTGCAAAGCTACGTCGCTTGCTGTGGTATGCGAAGACACTAAAAGCACCATAGTAGAACATAAAACAAGCTTCTTAGTTGACGTAATAGCCAGTAAGAAGAAGTAAAATTCAAGTTCGAGTTATCGATTATTGTTTTTTTAGCCGGCTTTGGCGCCGTGGACATGAGCTAGTTCCTTGAGATTTTGCCTGAAGGGAGGTCTAGCAGCCACGTTGCACGGGAGAATGTGAAAAGTGTACATTTGTAGTAAAAACCTGTAAAATCCGCCTGTTTTCGTCATTTGCTGTCGAATCGACTCAATGCCAGATCGTCACATTGGCCGCTCTTCTCTAAGAAACGGATACACTTTCCGTCTGCGAAGCTATGTCGCGTGCAGCGGTATGCGAAGACACTAAAAGGACCATAGCAGAACGTAGAAGAAACTTCTAAGTTGATGTGATAGATAGTAAGAAGCAGTAGAAATCAAATTTAGTTTCCGATTATTGTCTTTTTAGCCGGCTTTGGTGCGTTGGACATGAGCTAGGACCTTAAAATATTGCATGAAGTGAGGTCTAGCAGCCACGTTGCACGGAAGGTTGTGAAAGGTGTTCGAATGTAGTAAAAACCCCTAAAATCCGCCCGTTTTCGTCCTTTGCTATCGAATCGACTCAAAGCCAGATCGTCACACTGGCCGCTCTTCTCTATGAAACTCTTACACGTTTCGTCTGTAAAGCTATGTCGCGTCCTGCTGTATGCGGATACACTAAAAGCACAATCGTAGATCACACAAGAAGTTTCTAAGTTGGTGTAATAGCCAGTAAGAAGCAGTACAATTCAAGTTTTAGTTTTCGATTATTGACATTTTTGCCACCTTTGCTCCATGGACATGAGCTCGAACCTTAAGATTTTGCATGAAGGGAGGTCTAGCAGACCGTGTTGCACGGTAGAATGTGAAAGTTGTTTGTAGGTAGTAAAAACCTGTAAAATCCAAGCGTTTTCGTCATTTGCTATCGAATCGACTTAATGCCAGATCGTCACATTGGCCGCTCTTCTCTATGAAACAGTTACACGTTTCGTCTGTAATGCTATGTCGCGTGCTGCGGTATGCGGAGACACTAAAATCACCATAGTAGAACACAAAAGAAGCTTCTAAGTTGATGTAATTGCCAGTAAGAAGCAGTACAATTCAAGTTTTAGTTATCGATTATTGACATTTTTGCCACCTTTGGTCCATGGACATGAGCTCGAACCTTAAGATTTTGCATGAAGGAGGTCTAGCAGACCGCGTTGCACGGTAGAATGAGAAAGTTGTTTGTAGGTAGTAAAAACCTGTAAAATCCGAGCGTTTTCGTCATTTGCTATCGAATCGACTTAATGCCAGATCGTCACATTTGCCGCTCTTCTCTATGAAACAGTTACACGTTTCGTCTGTAATGCTATGTCGCGTGCTGCGGTATGCGGAGACACTAAAAGCACAATAGTAGATCACACAAGAAGCTTCTAAGTTGGTGTAATAGCCAGTAAGAAGCAGTACAATTCAAGTTTTAGTTTTCGATTATTGACATTTTTGCCACCTTTGGTCCATGGACATGAGCTCTAACCTTAAGATTTTGCATGAAGGGAGGTCTAGCAGACCGCGTTGCACGGTAGAATGTGAAAGTTGTTTGTAGGTAGTAAAAACCTGTAAAATCCGCCCGTTTTCGTCATTTGCTACCGAATCGACTCAATGCCAGATCGTCACATTGGCCGCTCCTCTCTAAGAAACGGTTACACTTTCCGTCTACAAAGGTACGTCGCGTGCTGTGGTATGCGAAGACACTAAAAGGACCATAGTAGAACGCAGAAGAAGCTTCTAAGTTGATGTGATAGATAGTAAGAAGCTTTACAAATCAAGTTTTAGTTGTCGATTATTGACTTTTTAGCCGGCTTTGGTGCCTTGGACAAGAGCTAGGACATGAAGGTTTTGCATGAAGTGAGGTCTAGAAGCCACGTTGCACGGAAGGGTGTGAAAGGTGTTCGAATGTTGTAAAAACCTCTAAAATCCGCCCGTTTTCGTCACTTGCTGTCGAATCGACTCAATGCCAGATCGTCACATTGGCCGCTCTTCTCTAAGAAACGGATACACTTTCCGTCTGCAAAGCTATGTCGCGTGCTGCGGTATGCGGAGACACGAAAAGCACAATCGTAGATCACACAAGAAGCTTCTAAGTTGGTGTAATAGCCAGTAAGAAGCAGTACAATTCAAGTTTTAGTTATCGATTATTGACATTTTTGCCATCTTTGGTCCAAGGACATGAGCTCGAACCTTAAGATTTTGCATGAAGGGAGGTCTAGCAGCAAGCGTTGCACGGTAGAATGTGTAAAGTGTTCGTAGGTAGTAAAAACCTGTAAAATCCGAGCGTTTTCGTCATTTGCTATCGAATCGACTTAATGACATATCGTCACATTGGTCGCTCTTCTCTATGAAACGGTTACACGTTTCGTCTGTAATGCTATGTCGCGTGCTACGGTATGCGAAGACACTAAAATCACAATAGTAGAACACAGAAGAAGCTTCTAAGTTGATGTATTAGCCAGTGAGAAGCACTACAATTTTAGTTTTAGTTATCGATTATTGTCTCTTTAGCCGGCTTTGGTGCCTTCGACATGAGCTAGTACCTTAAGATTTTGCCTGAAGAGAGGTCTATTACCACGTTGCGCGTGAGAATGTGAAAAGTGTTCATATGTATTAAAAACCTGTAAAATCTGCCCGTTTTCGTTATTTGCTATCGAATCGACTTAATGCCATATCGTCACATTGGCCGCTCTTCTCTATGAAACGGTTACACTTTTCGTCTGCAAAGCTATGTCGTGTGCTGCGGTATGTGGAGACAGTAAAAGCAACATAGTAGAACACAAAAGAAGCTTCTAAGTTGATGTAATTGCCAGTAAGAAGCAGTAATATTAAAATTTTAGTTATCGATTATTTATTTTTTAGTCGGCTTTGGCGGCGTGGACATGAGCTACTTCCTTGAGATTTTGCCTGAAGACAGGTCTAGCAGCCACGTTGCACGGGAGAATGTGAAAGGTGTTCGTAGGTAGTAAAAACCTGTAAAATCTGCCCGTTTGCGTTATTTGCTATCGAATCGACTTAATGCCAGATCGTCACATTGGCCGATCTTCTCTATGGAACGGTTACACTTTTCGTCTGCAAAGCTATTTCACTTGCTGCGGTATGCGGAGACACTAAAAGCACCATAGTAGAACATAAAACAAGCTTCTTAGTTGATGTAATAGCCAGTAAGAAGAAGTAAAATTCAAGTTCGAGTTATCGATTATTGTTTTTTTAGCCGGCTTTGGCGCCGTGGACATGAGCTAGTTCCTTGAGATTTTGCCTGAAGGGAGGTCTAGCAGCTACGTTGCACGGGAGAATGTGAAAAGTGTTCATATGTAGTAAAAACCTGTAAAATCTGCCCGTTTTCGTCATTTGCTATCGAATCGACTTAATGCCAGATCGTCACATTGGCCGCTCCTCTCTAAGAAACGGTTACACTTTCCGTCTGCAAAGCTACGTCGCGTGCTGTGGTTCGCGAAGACACTAAAAGGACCATAGTAGAACGCAGAAGAAACTTCTAAGTTGATGTGATAGATAGTAAGATGCAGTAGAAATCAAATTTAGTTTCCGATTATTGTCTTTTTAGCCGGCTTTGGTGCGTTGGACATGAGCTAGGACCTTAAAATATTGCATGAAGAGAGATCTAGCAGCCACGTTGAACGGTAGAATGTGAAAGGTGTTCGAATGTAGTAAAAGCCTCTAAAATCCGCCGGTATTCGTCATTTGCTATGGAATCGACTGAAAGCCAAATCGTCACATTGCCCGCTCTTCTCTAAGAAACGGTTACACTTTCCGTCTGCAAAGCTACGTCGCGTGCTGTGGTATGCGAAGACACTAAAAGGACCATAGTAGAACGCAGAAGAAGCTTCTAAGTTGATGTGATAGATAGTAAGAAGCTATACAAATCAAGTTTTAGTTGTCGATTATCGACTTTTTAGCCGGCTTTGGTGCCTTGGACAAGAGCTAGGAACTTAAGGTTTTGCATGAAGTGAGGTCTAGCAGCCACGTTGCACGGAAGGGTGTGAAAGGTGTTCGAATGTAGTAAAAACCCCTAAAATCCGCCCGTTTTCGTCCTTTGCTATCGAATCGACTCAAAGCCAGGTCGTCACACTGGCCGCTCTTCTCTATGAAACTCTTACACGTTTCGTCTGTAAAGCTATGTCGCGTCCTGCTGTATGCGGATACACTAAAAGCACAATCGTAGATCACACAAGAAGTTTCTAAGTTGGTGTAATAGCCAGTAAGAAGCAGTACAATTCAAGTTTTAGTTTTCGATTATTGACATTTTTGCCACCTTTGGTCCATGGACATGAGCTCGAACCTTAAGATTTTGCATGAAGGGAGGTCTAGCAGACCGCGTTGCACGGTAGAATGTGAAAGTTGTTTGTAGGTAGTAAAAACCTGTAAAATCCAAGCGTTTTCGTCATTTGCTATCGAATCGACTTAATGCCAGATCGTCACATTGGCCGCTCTTCTCTATGAAACAGTTACACGTTTCGTCTGTAATGCTATGTCGCGTGCTGCGGTATGCGGAGACACTAAAAGCACAATAGTAGATCACACAAGAACCTTCTAAGTTGGTGTAATAGCCAGTAAGAAGCAGTACAATTCAAGTTTTAGTTATCGATTATTGACATTTTTGCCATCTTTGGTGCCTTGGACATGAGCTAGAACCTTAGGATTTTGCATGAATGGAGGTGTGGCTACCCGCATTGCACGGTAGAATGTGAAAGGTGTTCGTAGGTAATAAAAACCTGTAAAATCCGCCCGTTTTCGTCATTTGCTATCGAATCGACTTAATGCCAGATCGTCACATTGACCGCTCTTCTCTATAAAACGGTTACACGTTTAGTCTGTAATGTTATGTCGCGTGCTGCGGTATGCGGAGACACTAAAATCACCATAGTAGAACACAGAAGAAGCTTCTAAGTTGATGTATTAGCCAGTAAGAAGCACTACAATTCTAGTTTTAGTTATCGATTATTGTCTCTTTAGCCGGCTTTGGTGCCTTCGACATTAGCTAGTACCTTAAGTTTTTGAATGAAGAGAGGTCTATTACCACGTTGCGCGGGAGAATGTGAAAAGTGTACATATGTAGTAAAAACCTGCAAAATCCGCCTGTTTTCGTCATTTGCTACCGAATCGACTTCATGCCAGATCGTCACATTGACCGCTCTTCTCGATGAAAAGGTTGCACTTTTCGTCTGCAAAGCTATTTCACTTGCTGCGGTATGCGGAGACACTAAAAGCACCATAGTAGAACATAGAAAAAGCTTGTAACTTTATGTAATACCCAGTAATAAGCAGTACAAATCAAGTTTTAGTTATCGGTTATTGACCTTTAAGCCGGCTTTTTGCCTTGGACATGAGCTAGGACATTAAGATTTTGCGCGAAGGTTGGTCTAGCAGCCACGTTGAACGGTAGAATGTGAAAAATGTTCATATGTAGTAAAAACCTGTAAAATCCGCACGTTTTCGAAATTTGCTATCGAATCAACTTAACGCCAGATCGTCACATCGGCCGCTCTTCTCTATGAGACGGTTACACTTTTCGTCTGCAATGCTATGTGGAGTGGTGCGGTATGCGGAGACACTAAAAGCACCATAGTAGAACACTGAAGAAGCTCGTAAGTTGATGTGATAGCCAGTAAGCAGCAGTACAAATCGAGTTTTAGTCATCGATTATTGTCTCTTTAGCCGGCTTTGATGCCTTGGGAATGAGCTAGGACCTTAATAATTTGCCTGAAGAGAGGTCTATTATCCACGTTGCACGGGAGAGTGTGAAAAGTGTTCATATGTAGTAAGAAACCGTAAAACCCGCCCGTTTTCGTCCTTTGCTATCGAATCGACTTAATGCCAGTTCGTCACATTGGCCGATCTCCTCTATGAAACAGTTACACGTTTCGTCTGTAATGCTATGTCGCGTGCTGCGGTATGCGGAGACACTAAAATCACAATAGTAGAACACAGAAGAAGCTTCTAAGTTGATGTATTAGCCAGTAAGAAGCACTACAATTCTAGTTTTAGTTATCGATTATTGTCTCTTTAGCCGGCTTTGGTGCCTTCGACATGAGCTAGTACCTTAAGATTTTGCCTGAAGAGAGGTCTATTACCACGTTGCGCGGGAGAATGTGAAAAGTGTTCATATGTAGTAAAAACCTGTAAAATCTACCCGTTTTCGGCATTTGCTACCGAATCGACTTAATGACAGATCATCACATTGGCCGCTCTTCTCTATGAGACGGTTACACTTTTCGTCTGCAAACCTATGTCGTGTGCTCCGGTATGCGGAGACACTAAAAGCACCATAGTAAAACACTGAAGAAGCTTTTAAGTTGATGTAATAGCAAGTAAGAAGCAGTACAAATCAAGTTTTATTTATTGATTATGGACTTTTTAGCCGGCTTTGGTGCCTTGGACATGAGCTAAGACGTTACGATTTTGCATGAAGGGAGGTCTAGCAGCCGCGTTGCAAGGGAGAATGTGCAAAGTGTTCATATGTAGTAGAAACCAGAAAAATCCGCCCGTTTTCTTCATTTGCTATGGAATCGACTTAATGCCAGATCGTCACATTGGCCGCTATCATCTATGAAACGGTTACATTTTTCTTCTGCAAAGCTATGTCGGGTGCTGCGGAATGCGGAGATACGTAAAGCAACATAATAAAACACAGAAGAAGGTTTTAAGTTGATGTAATAGCCAGTAAGAAGAAGTACAATTCAAGTTATAGTTATCGATTATTGACTTTTTAGCCGGCTTTGGTGCCTTGGACTTGAGCTAGGACCTTAAGATTTTGCACGAAGGGAGGTCTAGCAGCCACGTTGCACGGTAGAATGAGTAAAATGTCCATATGTAGTAAATACCTGTAACATCCGCACGTTTTCTTAATTTGCTATCGAATCCACTTAATGCCAGATCGTCACATCGGCCGCTCTTCTCTATGAAACGGTTACATATGTCGTCTGCAAAGCTATGTCGCGTGCTGCGGTATGCGGAGACACTAATAGCACCATAGTAGAACACTGAAGAAGCTTCTAAGTTCATGAAACAGACAGTATGAAGTAGTACAATTCAAGTTTTAGTTATTGATTATTGACTTTTTAGCCTTCTTTGGTGCCTAGGACATGAGCTTGGACTTGAGATTTTGCCTGAAGGGAGGCCTAGCAACCACGTTGCACGGGAGAATGTGAAAACTGTTCATATGTGGTAAACACCTGAAAAATCTGCCGGTTTTCGTCATTTGCTATTGAATCGACTTAATGCCAGATCGACACATTGGCCGCTCTTCTCTATGAAACGGTTACAATTATCGTCTGGAAAGCTATGTTGCGTGCTGCGGTATCCCTAGACACTGAAAGCACCATAGTAGAACACAGACTAAGCTTCTGAGTTGATGTAATAGCCAGTCAGAAGCAGTACAATTCAAGTTTTAGTTACCCATTACTGATTTTGAAGCCGGCTTTGCTGCCTTGGACATGAGCTAAGACCTTACGATTCTGCATGAAGGGAGGCCTACCAGCCACATTGCACGGAAGAATGTGAAAAGTGTTCATATGTAGTAAAAACCTGAGAAATCCGCCCGTTGTTGTCATTTGCTATCGAATCGACTAAATGCCAGATCGTCAGTTTTGCCGATCTTGTCTATGAAACGGTTACACTTATCGTCTGCAAAGCTATGTTGCGTGCTGCGGTATCGAGTGACGCTGCAAGCACCATAGTAGAACACAGACGAAGTTTCCAAGTTGATGTAATATCCAGTAAGAAGCAGTACACTTCAACTTTTAGTTATCGGTTATCGACTACTAAGTCGGCCTTTAAGCGTTGGACATGAGATAAGACCTTACGATTTTGCAAGAAGGGAGCTCTACCAGCCACATTGCGCGAGAGTGTGTGAAAAGTGCTCATATGTAGTAAAAACCTGAGAAATCCGCCCGTTTTTGTCATTTGCTATCGAATCGACTTAATACCAGATCGTCACTTTGGCCGCTCTTATGTATGAAACGGTTACACGTATCGTGTGCAAAGCTATATTGCGTGCTGCGGTATCCCGAGACACTGAAAGCACCATAGTAGAACACAGAGGAAGCTTCTAAGTTGATGTAATAGATAGTAAGAAGCAGTACAATTCAAGTTTTAGCTATCAATTATTGACTTTTTAGCCGGCTTTTTGTGCCTTGGATATGAGCTAAGACCTTACGATTTTGCATGAAGGGAGGTCTACCAGCCACGTTGCACGGGAGAGTGTGTAAAGTGTTCATACGTAGTAAAAAACTTAGAGAACCACCCGTTTTTGTCATTTGCAATGGAATCGACTGAATGTCAGATCGTCACTTTGGCCTCTCTTCTCTATGAAACGGTTACACTTATCGACTGGAAAGCTATGTTGCGTGCTGCAGTATGCGGAACCACTAAAATCACAATAGTAGAACACAGAAGAAGCTTCTAAGTTGATGTAATAGCGAGTAAGAAGCAGTACAATTCAAGTTTTAGCTATAGATTCTTGACTATTAAGCAGGGTTTGATGCCTTGGAAATGATCTAAGACCTAATGATTTGGATGAATTGAGGTCCACCACCCACGTTGCACGGGAGTGTGTGAAAAGTGTTCATATGTATTAAAAACCTTAGATATCCGCCCGTTTTTGTCATTTGTATCGAATCGACTTAATGCCAGATCGTCACATTGGCTGCTCTTCTCTATGAAACGGTTACACTTATCGTCGGCAAAGCTATGTTGCGTGCTGCGGTATCCGGAGACACTGAAAGCACCATAGTAGAACACAGAAGAAGCTTTTAAGTTGATGTAATAACCAGTAAGAAGCAGTAGAATTCAAGTTTTAGTTATCGTTTATTGACTTTTTAGGCGGCTTTGGTGCCTTGGACATGAGCTAAGACGTTACGATTTTGCATGAAGGGAGGTCTACCATCCACGTTGCACGGGAGAGTGTAAAAAGTGTTCATATGTAGTAAAAACCTGAAAAAACCGAACGTTTTTGTCATTTGCTATCTAATCGACTTAATGCCAGATCGTCACTTTGGCCGCTCTTCTCTATGAAACGGTTACACTTATTGTCTGCAAAGCTATGTTGCGTGCTGCGGTATCGGGAGACACTGAAAGCACCATAGTAGAACACAGAAGAAACTTCTAAGTTGGTGGAATAGCCAGTAAGAAGTAGTGCAATTCAAGTTTTACTTATCGATTACTGACTTTTTAGACGGCTTTGGTGCCTTGGACATGATCTAAGATCTTACGATTTTGCATGATGGGACGACTACCAGCCACGTTGCATGGGAGAATGTGAAAAGTGTTACAATGCAGTAAAAACCTGAGAAATCTGCCCGTTTAGCTCATTTGCCATCAAATCGACTTAATGCCAGATCGTCACTTTGGCCGCTCTTCTGTATGAAACGGTTACACTTATCGTCTGCAAAGCTATGTTGCGTGCAGCGGTATCCGTTGACACTGAAAGCACCATAGTAGAACACAGAAGAAGCTTCTAAGTTGATGTAATAGCCAGTAAGAAGCAGTATAATTCAAGTTTTAGTTATCGATTATCGAGTTTCAAGCCAGCTTTGGTGTCTTGGACATGAGCTAAGACGTTACGATTTTGCAGGAAGGGAGGTCTAATAGCCACATTGCATGGGAGAGTGTGAAAAGTGTTCATATGTAGTAAAAACCTGAGAAATCCGCCCGATTTTGTAATTTGCTATCGAATCCACTTAATGCCAAATCGTCACTTTGGCGGCTCTTCTCTATGGAACGGTTACACTTATCGACTGCAAAGCTATTTTGCGTGCTGCGGTATCCGGAGACACTGAAAGCACCATAGTGGAACATTGATGAAGCTTCTATATTGATGTAATAGACAGTAAGAAGCAGTACAATTCAAGTATTAGTTATCGATTATTGACTTTTAAGCCGGCTTTGGTGCCTTGGACATGAGCTAAGACCCTACGATTTTGCATGAAGGGAAGTATAGCAGCCACGTTGCAAAGGAGAGTGTGTAAAGTGTTCATACGTAGTAAAAACATGAGAGAAACGCCGGTTTTTGTCATTTGCTATGGAATCGACTTCATGCCAGATCGTCACTTTGGCCGCTCTTCTCTATGAAACATTTACACTTATCGTCTGGAAAGCTATATTGCGTGCTGCGGTATCCGGAGACACTGAAAGTACCATAGTAGAACACAAGCTTCTAAGTTGATGTAGTGGATAGTAAGAAGCAGTATAACTAAAGTTTTAGTTCTCGATTAGTGACGGCTTGGTGCCTTGGACATGAGCTAAGACCTTACGATTTTGCATGAAGGGAGATCTAGCACCCACGTTGCACGTGAGTGTGAAAAGTGTTCATATGTAGTAAAAACGTAAGAAATCCGCTCGTTTTTGTCATTTGCTACCGAATCGACTTAATGCCACATCGTCACTTTGTTGCTCTTCTCTATGAAACGGTTACACTTATCGTCGGCAAAGCTATGTTGCGTGCTGCGGTAACCGGAGACACTGAGAACACTATAGTAGAACACAGAAGAAGCTTCTAAGTTGATGTAATAGCCAGTAAGAAGCAGTACAATTCAAATTTTGGTTAAAGATTATTGACTTTTTGGCCGGCTTTGGTGCCTTGGACATGAGCTAAGACCTTACGATTTTGCATGAAGGCAGGTCTACCAGTCACGTTGCACGGGAGAGTGTGAAAAGTGTTCATATGTAGTAAAAACCTGAGAAATCCGCGCTTTTTTGCCATTGGCTATCGAATCGACTTAGTGCCAGATCGTCACAATGGCAGCTTTTCTCCCTGCAACGGATACATTTATCGTCTGCAAAGCTATGTCGTGTGCTGCGGCAATGCGGATACACAATATTAAATACAATATTAAAACACAGAAGAAGCTTCTAAGTTGATGTAATCGGCCAGTAAGAAGCAGTACAAATCATGTTTTAGCTATCAATGATTGATTTATTAGCTGGCTTTGGTGCGTCGGATACGACCGAGGCCTTTAAGATTTGGCATCGAACGAAGTCTGTCAGCCACGTTGCACAGTAGAATGTGAAAACTGTTCATATGTAGTAAAAACCTGAGAAATCCGCTCGTTTTCGTCATTTTCTATCGAATCGACCTAATGCCAGATCGTCACATTGGGAGCTCTTCTCTCTGAAACGGTTACATTTATCGTTTGCAGAGCTATGTCACATACTGCTGTTTGCGAAGACACTAAGAGCACCACAGTAAAAGACAGAAGATGCTTCTAAGTTGATGTAATCGGACAGCAAATGCCACTACAACTAAAGTTTTAGTTATCGATTATTGACTCATTACACGGCTTTGGTACTTTGGACATGAGCTAGGACCTTAAGATTTTGCATGAAACGAGGTCTGTCGACCACGTTGCACGGGAGAATGTGAAAGGTGTTCATATGTAGTAAAAACTCGAGAAATCCGCCCGTTTTAGTCATTTGCTATCGAGTCGAATTAATGCCAGATCGTCACAATGGCCGCTTTTCTCCCTGCAACGGATACATTTATCGTCTGCAAAGCTATGTCGTGTGCTTCGGTAATGCGGATACACTAAAAGCACCATATTAAAACACAGAAGAAGCTTCTAAGTTGATGTAATCGGACAGTAAGAAGCAGTACAAATCAAGTTTTAGCTATCAATTATTGATTTATTAGCTGGCTTTGGTGCGTTGGATATGACCGAGGCCCTTAAGATTTGGCATCGAACGAGGTCTGGCAGCCACATTACACGAGAGAATCTGAAAGGTGTTCATATGTAGTAAAATTCTAAGAAAACCTTTCGTTTTCGTCATTTGCTTTTGAATCGACGTAATGCCAGATCGTCACATTCGCCGCTTTTCTCTCTGAAACTATTACATTTATCGTCTGCAAGCTTATGTCGTGTGCTGCGGTATGCGGAGACACTAAAAGCAACAAAGTATAAAACAGATGAAGCTTCTAATTTGATGTAATCGGCCAGAAAGAACCAGTACAATTCAAGTTTTGGTTATCGATTATTGACATATTAGCCGGCTTTGGTGCCTTGGACATGATCGTGACCTTAAGCTTTTGCATCAATCGAGGTCTGGCCGCCACGTTGCACGGATAAATGTGAAATGTGTTAATATGTAGTAAAAACCTGAGAAAACCTTTCGCATTTATTTAAGTTCCGTTAGTACAATAAGAAACTGGCTACAATAATCATAATCTTGCTCTACAAATCAAGTAACTACTATTATTAACAGTATTTATCAACAGCAAATATAACAAAAGACAAAACAGAAAGATAATCAAACGTCTAATGACACAGTAACGAAACTGAAAACAGTTCGCGAAAATTTCGTTTGAAATTATTTCACCAGATGACAATAAGAACACCGGACGAAGACTCTTAAAGTTCCAAAATAAGCCACTATACACAAACAAGTAATTAGTACTTAGCTTTGGATGCGCCGCTACAGCTGCACCTGGTCAGCGCGGAATGTAAACACAGGTAAGAAGTTAAGGTGCTCGATACGAAACACTCACAAAGATCGGGTCACAACTCAAGAAAGGCGGAGGTGAATGAAGAAACCATTAATAAGCAACTTATATAGTAAATATTATCACAAAAACCGTTAAAATATGTATCTGAAACCTAAAAATGTATGAAAACTTAGAGAGCGATTTCACACGCACTCACGCGCTTAATCGTAATGCCAGATCGTCGCAGTGGCAGCTTTGCTCACGGAAATGTTTACATATACATCTGGATACTTACGTCATGTGCTGAGGTATGCGGTGGGACCACAACCAACAAATATGAGCTTCTAAGTCGATGCAATAGGTAGGTAAGAAGTAGTTCTACTCAAGTTTTAGGTATCGAAAATTAAACTGTAGGCCGGTTTTGGTGCCTTGCATTTGACCGAGGACCTTATGATTTCGCATGAACCGAGGTCTGGCACCCACATTACACGAGAAAATGCGAAAAGTGATAATATGTAGTAAAAAACTGAGAAAACCTCACGATTTCGTCTTTTTCTTTCGTAATGACGTAATGACATCTCGTCACATTGATCTCTTTTTTTCCGGAAAGGTTTACATTTATCATCTGAAAACTTCTCTCGCCTGCTGATGTATGTGATGACTCCACAAGAAACAAAATAGAAACTTCTAAGTTGATGTAATAGGCAAGTAAGACATATTATAAGTCTAGTTTTAGTAATAGAAAATTCAGTTATTGGTCGGTTTTGGTGTTTTGCAGTTGATAGAGTACCTTGGAACATATCTGTCTATCTACCACCCCCCCCCTCGTAAGATGACAGCCTACGTACACCACCCCCCATCGTAAGATGTCTGTCTACCTACTTCCCCCTGAGATGTCTCTTTACTTATCCCCTCAACCGGAAAACGTGTTTTCAAACCCGCCATCAGAAGATGACTTTCTTCGTACACACCCTTGGAAGATACCTGTCTACCTACCTCCCCCCCCCCCCCCCAGAAGATGTCTGCCCATCTACCTAGGTACCGCCATTTAGAAGGTGTCTGGCTACCTACCCCCACTTCGAAAGATGTTTAACTGCCTACCCCACCTCTGAAGATCTCTGTCAAACCCTCCCCCATCCCTGGAGGATGTCTGTGTACATACCCCCCTTTTGGAAGTCATTTGACAACCGAAAAAACCGCTTTGGAAGATGTATGACTTCCTATCACTACCCTCGTAAGGTGTATGTCTACCTAGGACCCCTCTGGAAGATGTCTGTCTAACTAACGAACCTCGGTATATGCCAGTCTCACCCCCTCAGAATATGTCTGTCTACGTACCCCACATGGAAGATGTCTGTCTACCTGCCCCCCCCCCCCCCCCATAAGATGTTTGTCTATCTACCCCTCCTTGGAACATGTCTGTCTAACAACCCCCCCCCCCCCCCCCGTTGTCTGTCTACCTACCCCCTTGAAGATGTCTGTCTACCTACCCCCCACAAAATGTCTGTGTACCCATCTTACCCTGAGAAAATGATAGTCTACCTACCCCTGTATGTAAGATGTCTCTCTACCTACCCCCCTCCCCCCCATCGAATATATCTGTCCACTCAACCCATCCTTGGAAGATGATTGGCTACCTACCCCATGGAAGATGTCAGGCAACCTGCCCCCTCACTTAGGAAGATGCCTACTTCCCCCTTGGAAGTTGTCTATTTTCCACCACTCGGAAGATGTCTAACTACCCCCTCCCAATATATATGTCTATCAAATCCACACAAATGATGTCTGTTTACCTACTCCCATAAGATGTCTATCATCCCCTTCAGAAGGTATCTTCCTATATACCCCCTCCCCTTGGAAGATGCCTGTCTACATACCCAAACTAAGATGATGTCTATCAACCTTCCACCGCACATATGATGTCTGTCTACCTACCACCCTTGGAATATCTATGTCTTTCTACCCCCCGGAAGATGTCTGTCAGCCTGCCCAACTTGGAAAATATCTGTCCATGTGCCATCCTTCGGAAGATTTCTGTTATCCCCAGCCTCAGAAGAATTGTGTCTATCTGTCCTGCACCAACAGTAGATGTCTGTGTACCTACCCCTCTTCAGAAGAAGTCTGTTTACCAACCCCCCATCAGGAGATGTCTCTCAAACTACCACCAAGGAAGTCTCTGTCTACCTACCCCCCTTTGCAAGATATCTGTCTACCTATAACACAACTCAGAAAATGTCTGTCTACCTACCCCTCAGAAGATGTCTGTTTATCCACACCTCCACAGATAATGTCTATCTACCTACCCCCCCCCCCCCCCTATCCTCTGAGGATGTCTGTCTACCTACCCCCCCCCCCCCCTCTTGGAAGATGTTGGTCTACTTACCCCTCTAGAAGATGTCTGTCTAAGTACGCCCCTCGGAAGTTGGCTGTCTACCAACCCACCAATGGGAGATGTCTGTCTACCTAACCCCTCGGAAGGTGCCTTACTGCCTACTCCCTCAGAAGATTGTCTACCTACATACACTCAGAAAATGTATGTATACCCATGCCCCCCCCGCCCCCCCCCCCCCCCCGGAAGAAGTCTGTCTAAATTTTCCCCACCCCTTGGTAATTTCTGTCTACATATCACTCCCTTGCAAGATGTCTGTCTACCTACTCCCTCTCGAAAGATATCTGTTTACCTACATCTTCTGTGGGGAGGTAGGAAGACACACATCTTCTGCGAGGGGTAAGTAGACGGACATATTCCGAAGCAGGGTATGTGGTCAGACATCTTCTGAGGGGGTGGTAGGTAGACAGACATCTTCCAAGGGGGGAGGGAGTAGACATCTTCTGTGGTGATAATGGTAGACAAACAATTCCGAGGAGGGGTAGATAGACAGACATCTTCTGAGTGGTTGTTTCTTAGACAGACGTCTTCCAGGAGGGAGCTTGGTAGACAGACATTTTCCAAGGGGGAGACATTTTTCGATTCGGGCCGGATAAGTAAACAGATATCCTTCGAGAGAGAGGGTTGACATTTTTCTGGGGGGGGAGGTAGATATTTTCGAGAGGTAGATTGACATCTTCTGGGAGGGGGGGAGATAGTATTCTTCCATGGGGGGAGGTGAGTAGTCAGGCATCTTCAAAGGGGGAGGGGGGTAGACAGACATCTTCCAAGAATGGTCGGTAAGTAGACAGACATGTTCTGTGGGGAGTGATGGTATGTACACTTACATCTTCCGATGGGTTCTGGTAGATAAACAGGCATCTTCCGTGAAGGGGTGATAGAGCTCCTCGAAGATGGGGTGTAGATATCTTCGGCAAGGAGGGTAGGTATACATCTTCCGAGAGAGGGTTAGATAGATTTCTTCCATAGGGGGGATAGATAGCCTTTTCCCGAGTTTGTGAGGAAGACAGACATACAGACATGTTCCTAGAATTTGGAGGTAGACAGACATCTTCAGAATAGGCGGTAGACACATTCCAAATGAAGGAAGGCTGTAGAAATCTTTTGAGTGTAGGATAAACGTCCTCTGAGGGGAGGGGCCAGATGGAAATCTTACAGGGGTGGGGTAGGTAGACAGACATATTCCAAGAGGAGGGGGTTGGTAGACAGGCATCTTTCATGAGGTGGGTTATATACATCCTCCTGGGGGATATACATCTTCTGAGGTCGGGATAGGTATCTTCCAGAGGGTGTAGATGTCATCTGAGGGTGGGGTAGATAGACATCTTCCAAGCTGTTGGTTGATTTTCACCATCCAAGTGGAGGGATACATAGATATTTTCCGCCTGGGCTGGGTAGATAGACATCTTCAGAAGGGGGTAGACATCTTCCATGGGGGGTAGGGAGACAGCTTCTAAGGGGGGTAGATAGACATTTTCCAAGATTAGTGGTAGATACACATCTTCTGAGGGGTGTAGATAGACCTCTTCCGAGGAGGGAGATTGGCATCTTTGGAGGGAATGGATAGATAATCTTATGAGGTGGGTGTGGGTAGGCATCAACCTAAGGGGCGAGATTGGCATCTTCCGATGTGGAAGGGGTTAGGTAGGCATTTTTAGAGGGAGGGATATCTTCCTAGGGGTTTAGATAGGCATCTTCCAAGGGGATGTAGGAAGACATCTCAGAGAGGGGGTAGACAAAATCCTCCGAGAGGTGGTAGGTAGACAGATATCTTTGGATGGGAGAGTAGGTAAGCAGACATCTTTTGAGTGGGGTTGGTAAACTGACATATTCCAAAGGGGCAAGGTAGACAGACAGTTTCTGAGGGTGGGGCATAAGTAGACTGACACTTTCCGAGATGTGGTAAGTAGAATTACATCTTCTGAGGTGATGGGGTAGGTAGACAGACATTTTCCGAAAGGGCGTAGGTATAAAAAAAATGGTTCAAATGGCTCTGAGCACTATGGGACTCAACTGCTATGGTCATCAGTCCCCTAGAACTTAGAACTACTTAAACCTAACTAAACTAAGGACATCACACACATCTATGCCCGAGGCAGGATTCGAACCTGCGACCATAGCAGTCGCACGGTTTCGGACTGTGCGCCTAGAACCGCGAGACCACCATGGCCGTCTGTAGGTATACAGACATATGCCTAGGTGGGAAGGTAGACAGACATGTCCCGATTGGGGGTAGGTAGACAGCCATCTTCCAGGTGGGTAGGTACACAGACATCATCCGAAGGGGTTAGAAGGACAGACACTTTCCATGTGGGCGTTGGTAGACATACATCATCTGAGGGGGAAGAGACATCTTTCGAGGGGAGGGTACATAGACAGATATCTTCAGAGAGGAGGTAGTCATCCTCCGAGAGGGAGGTTGTTGTCCATCATCCACTGGTCTTAGGTAGGCAGACATCTTCTGAGGGAGGGTATGTAGACAGACATCTTCTGAAGGCGATAACGTCGACAGTCATCTTCTGATGGGGGTGGGTAGGTAGACAGACATCTTCTGAGTGGTGGTAGGTATGGAGACATCTTCTGAGGCTGGGTTTGGTAGACAGACATCTTCCATGGGGGGATGGGGGGTGTTGGAAGACAGATATCTTCCAAGGGGTGGGAAACAGCTTCTAAAGGATGTAGTTTGGTAGACAGACATCCTCCGAGAGGGGTGTAGACATTCTCAGATGGGGAGTGTATAACTTCTGAGAGGAGTGGTAGACTGACATCTTCCGAGAGGGGAGAGATACTTTTCTTCCATGGTGGCAATAGATAGATATCTTTCGAGAGGAGGTACATAGATAGACATCTTCAAATGTGTGGTGAATGTAGAGAGACAACTTTTGAGAAGGGGGGTAGGTATACAGACACCCTCAGAGGGGGTGGGTAGGGAGACAGACATCTTCCGAGATAGGGATAAGATAGACACAAATCATTCGACGTTGGGTAGGTAAATATACAGATTCTGAGGGGTTTAGGTACACATTCATATTATGAGGGGTTGTGGGTGTAGGTAGACAGAAACCATCTGAGGAGGGGTATTTAGGCAGATAACGTCTGAGAGAGGGTTAGGTAGACTGACATCATCTGAGGGGTTGTAGGAGGACAGACATCTTCCAAGTGGAGGGTTGGTAGACAGACATCTTCAGAGGTGGGGTGGGGTAGGTAGACAGACATCTTCCAATAGGGGGTTGGTTGGCAGACATCTTCTGTGAGGGGATGGTAGTAGACAGCCTTCTTCTGATGGGTGGGTGGGTAGACAGACATCTTCCATGATGGGGCATAGGTAGAGAGACATTGTCCGAGGTAGGGTGACTATAGACATTTTTTGAGAGGGGGGGTAGGTAGACAGACTTCTTCTGGGGGGTTGTAGGTAAACTGACCTCTTCAGAGGGTTTGTGTAGAATGACATTTGCCAAGAGGGGATAGTTAGAGAGACATATTCCGATGGTGGTAAGTAGACATCTTCTGATGGGTGTAGGTAGACAGACATCTTCCGAGGGGGATGTGTAGGTGGACAGACATCTTCCGATGGGTGGTGGGTACGTAGACTGACATATTCCAATGGGTGCGGTAGGTAGCCAAACATCTTCGAAGTGCAGGCATTGTAGATAGACATCATACAAAAGTTCACGTAGGTAGGCAGACATCTTCTGAGGGGGCGTAGGTAGACAGACATTTTCCGAGGGGTGTACATAGACATACATTTTCCAAGTGGGGGCTAGGTAGGCAGACATCTTCAGATGAGGGGGTAATCAGACAATCATCTTCTGGGGGGTAGATAGACAGACAGACATATTCCGAGGTATGGGTTGGTAGACAATATTTTATGACTGGGGCTATGTAGAGAGACATCTTCCAAGGGGTGTAAGTAGGTAGATAGACCTCTTCTGTTGTGAGATTTGTAGGAAGGCAGACATCTTCCGAGGCAGAGCGGTTGGTAAATAGACATCAATTGTGGAAAGGGTTAGGTAGGCAGACATCTTCCCAGTGCAGTTTTGTAGACAGGCATCTTCCAAGGAGGGGTTAGGTAGACTGACAGCTTCTGAAGCAGGGTAGGTAGATAGTCATCTTCGGAGGGGTGTTTGGTATACAGACACCTTCCAAACGGGTGTAGGTATACGGACATATACCTAAGGGGGAGGTAGACAGACATCATGGGTGGGTAGGTACACAGACATCTTCCGAGGGGGATTAGGAGGACAGACATTTTCCATTTGAGGGTTGATAGACTTACATCATGTGACGGAGGAGAGATACCTTTCGAGAGGAGGGTACGTAGACAGATATCTTCAGAGAGGGGTAGACATCCTCCGAGAGGGAGGTAGTCATCCTCCAAGACAAGGGTAGATATCTTCCAAGAGGGCGGTAAATAAATATCTTCCAAGATGGGAGAAGATGGACCTCTTCCGAGGGTTTTAGGTAGGCACACATGTTCCGAGGGGTGGTATGTAGACATACACCTTCTGAGGGGAATAAGGTAGACAGTTATCATCTTATGGGGAATTGGGTAGGTAGACAGACATATTCCAAGGTGGGGGGGGGGGGTAAGTAAGGAGGAGACATATTCTGAGGGTGAGTTCAGTAGACAGACATCTTCTGAGTGGTGTCCTTGTTAGACAGACATCTTTCAAGGGGAGGGAGACATCTTTCAAAGTATGCGTTTTGGTAGACAGACCAAGAGGGGTGTAGACATTCTCTGATGTTGGAGTAGATATCTTCGGAGAGGAGTGGAAGTTTGACATCTTCCGAAAGGGGGGGTAGGTAGACAGATATCCTCAGAGGTAGGGGTAGGGAGATAGACATCTCCCACAGGAGGGATAAAATCGAATCATTTGAAGGGGGGGTAGATAAGCATACATCTTCTGAGGAGTATAGGTAGACATTCATCTTATGACAGGGGAGGGGAGTAGGTAGACAGATCATGTGGGGGGGGGGGGTATGTAGACAGATATCTCACAAGACGGGGGTAGGTAGGCAGACATATTCTGAAGGGTTGTAGGAGGACAGACATCTTCCAAGGGGGTTAGGTAGACAGGCTTCTTCAGAGGGCGGTTAGGTAGACAGTCGTCATCAGAGGGGTACAGGTAGACAGACATCTTCTAAGGGGGTTGGTAGACCGACATTTCCTGAGGGGGTGGGCAGGTAGACAAACTTCTTCCGAGTGTGGGTGGGTATGTAGACAGACACATTCTGAAAGGAATTGTAGGTGGACAGACATCCTTCATGGTAGAGGATAGGTAGGCAGAAATATTCTGAAGGGAGGGTAGGAAAACATACATCTTCCAAGGGGAGGGGTAGGTAGTCACACATCTTCTGAGGGGTGCGTTTAGTTAGACAGAGATCTTTCCGAGGGAGGGCAGGTAAGTAGACAGACATATCCTCTGGTGGGGGGATGAGAGACAGACATTTTCCGAGGGGGAGGGGTAGGTAAACAGACATCTTCCGGCGGTTGGGTAGGTAGACAGACATCTTTTGGGGTGGATAGCTAATCGGATATGTTTTGAGGGAGCTTAGGTAGACAGACATTTCCGACGGGGAGTGTAGGTATACAGACATATTTCAAGGGTGGGGAGATGAGACAGACATTTTCTGATGTGGGGATAGGTAGACCGACATCTTCTGAGGGCTGTTGTAGGTAGACAGACATCTTCCAAGCGGGAGCTACAGGTAGACAGACATCTTCAGAGGGCGATTGATTGTAGGTTGATGGACATCTTTTGTGCTGGTAATAATAGATAAACAAATTCCAAGGGGTGGTAGTTTAACAGACATCTTTCCAGGGGGGCTGAGTAGATAGACAGACATCATCCAACATGGGTAGACAGACATTTTCCAGGGGGAGTAGACATCCTCCAAGGGGGTAGACATCTTCGAATGGTGATGAGGGCTGGAAGACACCTTCTGAAATTTGGGGGTCTCTAGACATCTTCCATGATAGGGGTAAACAACTTCTGAGCGGGGGGCTGGATGGGGGTTGGGATAGGTAGACAGACATATTCCGAGAGGGCAGGTAGGTAGATAGACATCTGCGTAGCGAGTGGGGGGGGGGGGGGAGGGTTGAGAGACATCTTCCAGAGTGATAGACATCTTACGAGGTGGGGAGAAAGTTTTTCTGGGGGATGTAGATAGACATCTTCAGAGGGTGAGGTAGGTGGACAAACATCTTCCTTAGGGGGTTGAGGTAGGCAGACATCTACCGAGGGGGTTAAGTAGATAGACGTCATTCACGGGGCAGGTAGAAAGACATCGCCTGTGGGGGGGTTATGTAGACTGATATTTTCTAAGGAGGCAAGTAGGTAGAATGACATATTAGGTGGTGGGGCGATGAGAGACAGACAGTTTTCAATGAGGGAGAGGTAGAATGACATCTTCCGATGTGGGAGGTGTAGGTAGATATCTTCCGAGGGGTGGGGTAGGTAGACATACATATTCCGAGGGGAGTGGTAGGTAGTCATACATATTCTGGGGGGGGGGGGGTTAGGTAGACAGACATCTTCCAAGGGTGTGGGTAGGTACACAGACTTCATCTGAGGGGGTGGGGAGGTAGGTGCAGGTTGACATAGATCTTCCGAGGAGGGGTAGGTAGACAGATATCTTCCGAGGGGGGGGGGGGGTAGCTAGGCAGATATCTTCTGAGGGGGATAGATAGGCATATTTCGAGTGTGGGGTAGATAGGCACCATCCCAGGGGGGGGGGGGGGGGCAGATCATCATGGGTGTGACGTCAAGTGAGCTGCACTGCTGTTGAAATAGCTTGTTAATGTTTTATAACTTTTAGGCTTCATTTACGTATTTTATAGTTTGTTTGTGTTATTATTTTAGCCGTAAAAGCAACTTATTAGTGGATATTCATTTACCTCCGTCTTTCTTCCTGTTGCATTGACTCGAGTGGTCTATTATTTGTGAGTGTGCTTTCGTGGTTCGTCTAAGCCTCGCGCCTCATCAGTGTGTTTACATTTTGCGGCGTTCACTGCATCTGTAGCGGTTATAAGCTAAGTACTGACGAACTTGTTTGTGCTCTGTAATACAGTTATTAAATTGAATGGATTACAGTGGTGTTGCTTGACGTTTGTGGTGAAATAATGACTTAATAAACTTTTGTAATCGTTCGCTCGCTGTGTTTTATAGAGTTTTCAGTAAATTTCGTGCTTTAGTTTTGAACTGGCGTTTAGTTTTAATTTTTTGGTTTTAGCCAATAATTTTGTGAAGTTTTGCTGGTATTGGTATCGGCTGTGTTGTAGTAGTATTAATACAAGTAGCTGCTTTCTTAGTAGTTAGAGAATTTCGAGACCATAGTTGTTAGTTCTTAAACAGTGCTGCTTTTGTAACTGAACTTTGGTAACGTAGACGTATAGTTTTTTTTAGTAACTGTAAAATTTTATCATGAGTGAGAAGTGTGGGTTCTGTCGTAGGTTTGTGAGTAGTGGATTACACTGTGGGATTTGTTCAAAGTGTTTTCATTGCGGGAAATGCATTGGGGAAGCCAGTGGTAATTTTAGGGTGATCCTGTCGTGGGAATGTAGAATCTGTAGTAGAAACAAGTTAATAGAGGAGCAGGAGTGTAAGATCTGTGCCCTTCAGGTGCAGTTACAATGCGCAAAGAAGGAACTAGATAAGTTGAGGAGGGTGAAAGGTGCTAGGGAATGGGAACTGGCAGTTGGCAGGAAGATAGCTAGGAAAAGGAGGTAGTCAGACAGTTTTACTTTGCATACATGCAATAGATACGACAAACTGTCAGAGTAGAGCGGAGAGGAGCCTCGTGAAGCTGTATATGTAGGTAACTTGCAGCAGTCCTCAGCAATTAGGAGGCCTAGGTTCTGCTGCTAGGTAGTTCCCACGGTAGAGGTGTGGGCCAGCATTTGCAGGAAGTTTTGTGGAGTCAGTACCAGGTCACAAGCATTGTGAAGCCTAGTGCAGGGTTGGCTCAGGTGGCTGAAAGCGTAGGGGAGTTATGTAAGAATTTTACAAAGGAGGATAAGGTAGTGATAGTGGATGGAGCTGGGAGCAGTCGCAATAGGGACAGGGGGTATGATGTCAGTGGTGACTTGGTTAAGATAGCTACTCAAACTGGTGGCACTAATGTGCTTTTCGTGAAACTGTTTCAGCATCATGATCGGCCACACCTTAATGCGGCAGTTAGGCGCGTTAATGTGGGGCTGGAGGGTGCACTGATGACAGAGGGCATGGATCACATCTCAGTGGTACCAGTTGGGTCTATCAGTAAATTGGGTTTCACTAGGCATGGCCTGCACCTCAATAGGTATGCGAAGGGGAGGCTACCTAAGCTTATAGGTGACAGTGTAGTGGGTGGTGGTGGCGGTAGTGGTGTCACTCATGGAAAAGTTCCTGTAGTAGTTGCTGTTAGAGCTGCACCTTTTTAATACTGAAGTCAGCTGATAGGTATACCTGCTTAAAGAAAGTGCCTTTAAGGGCTCTCCTCCAGAGGATGTAATGTTTCCAAGTAAAGAAGGAATTAGCATATTTCATCAAAATATAAGATTTATTAGAGATAAAGTTAGTGAACTGCTAATAGATGTTAATGCTGAAATTATTGGTACATCAGAGCACCACTTCAATAAATTGATAATTTATAGGCTTGCTTTACCAGGCTACAGATTAGCTGGCTGTTTCTCAAGGAGTTCCGTGCGGGGTGGGGAAGTGTCTCTGTACATAATAAAACAGTATGTTATTTGAGTCCATAGACTTGTCGCGACACTGCACTGAACAGGTATTTGAAAGTTGTGCAGCATTTGTTGAATTTAGTGAAATTAAACTTCTAATTGCTGTTGTTTATAGGGCCTCTAACTCCAACTTCAGAGCATTTTTGCTTAAGCTAGAGAGGGTTCTTGATTCACTTTTGTAGGAAGTACCAGAAAGTAGTTATATGTGGGGACTTCAATATTAATTTTGTATATGATTGTGCAAGAAAAAGGGGGGTTGGGTTGTTTGGGGAAGGAGACCAGACATCGAGGTCATTGGTCTCGTCGGGTTAGGGAAGGAAGTCGGCCATGCCCTTTGAGAGGAACTAACCCGGCATTTGCCTGAAGTGATTTAGGGAAATCACAGAAAACCTAAATCAGGATGGCTGAACGCGGGACTGAACCGTCGTCCTCCCCGATGTGAGTCCAGTGTCTTAACCACTGCGCCACCTCGCTCGGTCCCAAGAAAAATGATGTTGGAAGATCTCCTAAATTCATATGATCTGATGCAAACTGTGTTTTTTTCCAACTTGGGTGCAGGGGAAAAGTAGCACAGTCATAGACCATATTTTTATTCGTTCTTCATTACTAGATGGGCATTCTGTTAGTAAAAGAGTGAATGGCCTTTCAGACCATAATGCACAAATTTTAACACTAAAAGGTTTTTTTACTCCAACCAATGTCATATTTAGTTACATAGAACATAGGAAAGTCAATCCAACAGCAATAGAGAGTTTTTTAAAACTTGTCAAGGAACAAGAGTGGCAAGATGTTTATAGTGCCAATAATACAGAGGATAAATGCAATGCTTTCCATAACACATTTCTCATGCTCTTTGAGAGTTGTTTTCCATTAGAACATTCTAAATGGAGTACTAGCAGTCATGGACAGCCCGGTTGGCTGACTAGTGGGATAAGGATATCATGTAGAACATAGCGGGAAATACATCAAAATGTTAGAAGTAGTCACAATCGAGCTACCATAGCCCCTTACAAACAGGATTATAAGGTGCCTAAAAATGTTATTAGCAAGGCAAAAAGTATGTGATATGCAAATAGAATAGCTTATTCACAGGATAATATTAAAGACATTTGGTTAGTTGTGAAGGGAGTGACTGGTCATCAGCACAAGGTCGATGATATAAAGTTAGTTCTAAGTAATAATATTTTCGTTAGTGATAAATCAGATATATGTACGGTATTTAACAATCACTTTCTGAGCATTGCTGGCGAGCTAAATAAAAATTTAGTTTCAACAGGAAATCATACAAATTTCTTAGCAAATACCTTTCTGAGATTGATGTCTGAAATACTCCTCTGTGATACAGACAAGGGGGAGATTGAGTCAATAATTAAATCACTGAATACTAAGGACTCTCATGGTTATGATGGAGTGTCTTGCATAATATTAAAGTACTGTGCTGCACATGTTAGTTCTGTATTCAGCCAAATTTGTAATTTTTCTTTAGGAACGGTCAGTTTCCTGAGCGATTAAAGTACTCAGCTGTAAAGCCGCTTTATGAAAAGGGAGAAAGGGATAATGTAGAAAATTTTAGACCTATTTCTATGCCATCAGTGTTTGCAAAAGTTACCGAAAAGGCTGTGCATGTAAGGTTAGTTGATCATTTTATATCACACGATTTGTATCAAATGCACAGTTCGGTTTTAGAAGTCGTTTGGCAACTGAAAATGGTATATTCTCTTTTCTCTGTGAAGTACTGGATGGGCTAAACAAAAAGGTAGTCAGAACCTTACGAGGGGAGGTAGGCAGACAGACATCTTCAAAGTATAGGGTAGGTAGACAGACATCTTCCCAGGGGGGGGGGGGAGGGGTAGGTAGACAGACCTGTTCCGAGGGGTGGGTAGGGAGACATACATCTTCATAGAGAGTGAGTATGTAGACAGATATCTTCCAAGTGGGGTAGGTAGACAGACGTCTTCCAAGGGTGCGGGTAGGTAGACAGACATCTTCAGATGGGAGGTAGGTAGACAGATATCCTCTGAAGGGGGTAGGTAGACAGACATTTTCCGAGGGTAGGTAGACATCTTCCGTGTGGTGGTAGACATCTTCCGAGGGGGTTAGATACTTTCTGAGAGGGTGGTAGATAGACATATTCCGAGAGGGGGGAGACATCTTCCGACAGTTGGTTAGATAGCCTTCTTCCTAGGGGTGGTAGGTAGAGTGAAATCCTCCAAGACGGGAGGAGGGAGGGCGTAGATAGACACACATCTTCCAAAGCAGTGTGTATGGTAGAAAGACATCTTCCGAGTGAGGGATAAGGTCGACAGACATCTTCTGTCTGGAGGGTTGGCAGACAGACATCTTCCGAGGGGGAGTAGGAAGACATGTTCCAAGAGGGGGTAGACAGACATCTTCCAAGGAGGGGGGGATAGACACATCCTGGCATGGGGTAGGTAGACAGACATCTTCCAAGGGGGTAGGAAGACAAACATCTTCCGATTGCGTGGGTGGGTAATCAGACATCTCTGGAAAGGGGGAGGTCGACAGACATCTTCTGATGGGAGGAAGGTAGAGTGACATATTCCATGGAGGGGAGTAGGTAGACAAATGTCTTCCAATGGGTGGGGTAGGTAGAGAGAGATCTTCCATGGGGTGGTAGGTAGGCAGACCTAATACGAGAGTAGCGGTAGCGGAAGAGCGATAGGTAGACAGAAATCTTCCGGACGGGAGGGGAGGGGGGGGAGCGTAAGTAGACAGATAAGTTCCCAGGTCCTCAATCTACTGCAAGACACCAAAACTGGCCAATAATTGACATTCCGTAACCGAAACTAGTCTTGTACTACTTCTTACTAGTCAATTGCAACAACTTAGAAGCTTCTATTTTGTTCCTTGTGTTACTACTGGATACCTCAGTACGTGACATAGGTTTCCAGACCATAAATGTAAACGTTTCCAAGAGAAAAGATACCTATGTGACTATCTAGCAATACGTGATAAGGCAAGTGACGCAAACGGGTGCTCTTCTACAGTTTTTAAATACATATTAAAAGTTTTCGCATTTTTGCGTGTAACGTGGCTGCCTGACCTCGGCTCATGCTAAAGCATAGGGTCCTCGGTCACATGCAAGGCAATAAAAGCCGGCCAATAATTCATCAATGAGTAACAAAAATCTCACTTATATTACTTCTTACTGGCCGATTGCATCAACTAAGAAGCTCCTATTTTGTTGCTTGTAGTGTCACCCCACACCGCAGCAAGCGAAATAAGTTTTCAGACGATAAATGTAAACGTTTCAGAGAGAATAGGGGACAATGTGACGATATGGCATTACGTCGATTCGAAAGCAAAAGGTGAAACAGGGTGGATTTCTCAAGTTTTACCATATATAAACACTTTTCACATTATCCCGTGCAACGTGGCGTCCAGACGTCGTTTCATGCAAAATCGCAAGGTCCAAGCTCATGTCCAAGGCACTAAAGCAGCGAAATAAGTCAATAACCGATAAATAAAAATGAATTGTACTCCTTGTTACTGGCCGATTACATCTTCTTTGAAGCTTCTTCTGTGTTCTACTATAGTGCTTTTAGTGTCTCCGCATACCGCAGCACGCGACATAACTTTGCAGACGATAAATGTAAACGTTTCAGTGAGTAAAAAGCGACCGATGTGACGATCTGGCATTAAGTAAATTCGATAGCATATGACGAAAAGGGGCGGATTTCTCAAGTTTCTATTACATATGAACACTTTTCACATTCTCCCGTGCAACGTGAGGTCCAGATGTCGTTTCATGCAAAATCGCAAGGTCCTAGCTCATGATCAAGGCGCCAAAGCCGGCTAATAAGTCAATAATCGATGACTAAAACTTAAACTGTACTGCTTTTTACTCGCCGATTACATCGACTTAGAAATTTCTGTGCTCTACTGTGGTGTTTTAGTGTCTCCACATACCGCAGCACGCCACACAAATTTGCAGACGATAAATGTAACCGTTTGAAAGAGGAAAGCGGCCAAAGAGACGATCTGGCATTAAGTCGATACGATAGCAAATGACGAAAACGGTGCGATTTCTCTGGTTTTTACTGCATATGGACACTTTTCATATTCCCTCGTGTAACGTGGCTGCCAGTCGCTGTTTCATGCAAAATCTTAAGGTCGTCGGTCATGTCCAAGTCACTAAATCCGGCTAATAAGCCAATAACCGATAACTAAAACTTCAAATGTACTGCTTCTTACTGGCCGATTACATCAACTTGGAAGCTTCTTCTGTCTTCTATTGTGGTCTTTTAGTGTCTCCGAATACCATAGCACGCGACATAAGTTTGCAGTCGATAAATGTAACCGTTTGAGAGAGAAAAGCGGGCCAACTGACGATCTGGCATTATTCCCCCGCCGGAGAAACAATGCACTTGACAGTTCGCTTTTTGTCTAGTTAGGTTGGCTATACTGTAATAGCGATGTTGCAACAGCAGCCTCTATACACACAGCAGACGATACAGTTTTCCGTCCCGTCTCGTAAATGCAAGCGATTGAGCAATTGCAATGTATATAAAAACTCGTTTTTAGTTGTACTACAATGACAGGAAGTAAACAACCGTATAATAATGCATGTAAAAGCATAACAATGCGCACCCTTTCGATAACGGAGCATAGAAATACAAAAAACAAGCATCTGACGACTGGTACTTTAAAATCAATAATGTACGTAGTTTACAAAATAAATAATAACCGAGATTGCAATAAATAACCAATATTAGAATTTTTTCACTCACCAATTTACAGCGATAATGGCTCAATTCCATCCAGCTCGCCATCGTCACTGTTGTCCGATTCATCGCTAAAACCGTCTTCATCGTCGTCATCGGCAAGACAAATCATTAATTGTTCAGGCCACTGATAATGCCTTCTATTGTCTGTGCTGCTCGTATAAGCTTCTCGACGTGCTCTACTTTTTTTCTCCGTGAGGCTGCATCCACAGTCACAAGAGCTTCACGCAACAGCTTTTCCACCTCTGCTATTGTAAAGGACTTGTTGTTGTTCCTTACATACATTTTTACGTCACTCCATACTAACTCAATAGGGTTGAAATGGCAGTGATATGGTGGCAGCCTTATTACAGTACGACCCTGCTCCTTGGCAATTTCGTCTACTACGTATGTAGGTGTCGTAGGCTTATTTTCTTTAACAAGAGAATATAACAGAACCTTTGTCATACCCATATCCGCTGCAATATTTCGAGCCTGTAACCACTGCACCATAATTTCTTTCCGATCATTTGTAGTTGGGGCTTTGTTCTGTATCACCGAATGATATGGAGCATTGTCCATTACAATTGTTGTAGGGACAAGAAATTGTTTTAAAAGGTTCCTGAACTACTCAACAAATCGTGCGTGATCCATATCTTCATGGTAATCACCAGTCTTTTTTGATCTAAAAACTGAAAGTGCGTCAGGGACAAATCAACTGGAGGAGCCTGCATGGACCACAATTAATCTAGCTCCTCTTCCCGTCGGCTGATGGCCGGTACTGCTGGGTGTGTTATCCCTCCAACATTTACTGACAGCTTCCCCGGCATTAACCCACGTTTAGTCTAGCCAAATTATGGAATGAATGTCTCTGCCCACAATTTTGTGCAAGAAAATGCTACGAGCGGTAACAATATGTGCCCTCTCTAACAGTACTTTGCGTCCGTCTAGCGTTTTGTAACGGAAACCCATATTTTTTAGCACAAATTTTAGTGATGTTTTACCACCCCTGAAGAGTTCACTTTCTTTTAAAGAGATTAATAACTTAGCTACAGTCAGATACTCTTTTCTGCTGTAGTAAGCATAAACATGCCTACGAACTGCATCAGTCTGGAAAGAATCTAAATCTGTGATAGGACTACGCCGCTTTTTCTTCTTTCCCGGGGTTGATAAAAATGTATTATTTGATCCAGACAGCTCGGAGTCGTTACGGCTCACTTCAGTATCTTCAAAGTTTTGTAGTAATACTCCCTTACTTACTACCGTTCTTGCACTAATACTAAGAGTTTTCGACGTACGTTCCACCACTTTGTCGGCAGGAATTGATGGCTGTCCATGAATGCTTACGTAGCTTTTCTCCTGCTCGTAAAACTCACGAGTTCTGCGTAGCAACTCCAGTGCCTGGCTGTTTAGCGGCACCCCTCGACGCAAAGGATTGTCACTAGGTGAACGAAGTCTTTTCGGTGGCATTTTCCAAGTACGTAAACTCACAACGTAACAAAAGTCACAACGATATAGCACACAGTACAACGAAAATACGCGGTAAACAACACACAACTCACGTTGTATACACATTCACTAAACAAAGCCGGCAACGCGGTAACTTTAACGTCACAGCACGTGAGTAACAGCAGTGCTCACTGCGCTGTGATTGGCTGGCGCCACACGCTGAACGTCTAGTGCCTATCGTTGTTCACTTGTTACTCTGTTACGCTGCCAACTTCATACGCAAACGTCAAGTGCAATGTTTCAACGGCCCGGGTATAAGTCGATTCGATACCACATGACGAAAACGGTGCGATTTCTCAGGTGTTCACTACATGTGGATATTTTTTTCATTCTCTCCTGTAAAGTTTCTCCCAGTCGTTGTTTCCAGCAAAATCGAAAGATCGTCGGTCATGTCCAAGGCACCAAAGCCGGCTAATAAGTCAATAATCAATTACTAGCACATGAATTGTACTGCTTCTTACTGGCCGATTACATCAACTTAGAAGCTTCTTCTGTGTTCTACTGTGGAGCGTTTAGTGTCTCCGCATATCGCGGAACGCGATATAAGTTTGCAGAAGTTAAATGTAACCGTTCTACTGAGAAACGCGGCCAAAGTGACGAACTGGCATTACGTCGATACGATAGCAAATGACGAAAACGGTGCGAATTCTCAGGTTTTTACAACATTTGGACACTTTTCACATTCTCTCGTTTAACGTGGCTGCCAGTCGTTGTTTCATGCAAAATCTTAGGGTCGTTGGTCATGTCCACGTCACCAAAGCCAGCTAATAAGTCAATAATCGATAACTAAAACTTGAATTGTACTGCTTCTTACTGTTTGATAACATCAACTTAGAAGCTTTTTGTGTGTTCAACTGTTATGCTTTTAGTGCCTCCGCATACCGCAGCACGCCACATAGGTTTGTAGTCGATATATGTAACCGTTTGAGAGAGAAAAGCTTCCTATGCGACAATCTGGCATTCCGTCAATACGATTGCACATGACGAAAACGGTGTGATTCCTCAGACTTTTACTATTTATGGACTCTTTTCACATTCTCTCTTGTAACGTGGCTGCCAGCCGTTGTTACATGCAAAATTTTATGGTCCTCGATCATGTCCAAGACACCAAAGCCTGCTAATAAATCAATAATTGATGAATAAAACTTGATTTGTACTGCTTCTTACTGTTTGATAACATCAACTTAGAAGCTTCTTCTGTGTTCTACTGTTGTGCTTTTAGTGTCTCCGCGACATAAGTTTGCAGACGATAGAAGTTACCGTTTGAGAGAGAAAAGCGGCCAATGTGACGATCTGGCATTCCGTCGATACGATAGCAAATGACGAAAACGGTGCGATTTCTCAGGTGTTTAGTACTTATGGACACTTTTCACATTCTCTCGCGTAACGTGGCTGCCAGTCGTTGTTTCATGCAAAATCGTAGGGTCGTTGGTCATGTCAAAGGCACCAAACCCGGCTAATAAGTCAATAATTGATAACTAAAACTGGAATTGTACTGCTTCTTACTGGCCGATTACATCAACTTCGGAGCTTCTTCTGTGTCCTACTGGGGTTCGTTTAGTGACTCCGCATACCGCAGTACGCCACACAAGTTTGCAGACGATAAATGTAACCGTTTGAGAGAGAAAAGCGGCCAATGGGACGTTGTGGCATTACGTCGATACGATAGCAAATGACGAGAACAGTGCTATTTCTCAGGTTTTTACTACTTATGGACACGGCTAATAAGTCAATAATCGATAACTAAAACTTGATTGTACTGCTTCTTACTGACCGATAACATCAACTTAGAAATTTCTTGCGAGTTCTACTCTGGTGCTTTTAGTGTCGCCGCATACTGCAGCACGCCACATAGGTTTGCAGACGATATATGTAACCGTTTGAGAGAGAAAAGCTTCCAATGTGACGATTTGGCATTCCGACGATAGGATAGCAAATGACGAAAACGGTTCGATTTCTCACGTTTATACTATTTATTGACACTTTTCACATTCTCTCGCATAACGTGGCTGCCCCCCCCCCCCCCCCATGAACCATGGACCTTGCCGTTGGTGTGGTGGCTTGTGTGCCTCAACGATACAGGTAGCCGTACCGTAGGTACAACCACAACGGATTGGTATCTGTTGAGAGGCCAGACGAACGTGTGGTTCCTGAAGAGGGGCAGCAGCCTTTTCAGTAGTTGCAGGGGCAACAGTCTGGATGATTGACTGATCTGGCCTTGTAACATTAACCAAAACGGCCTTGCCGTCCTGGTACTGCGAACGGCTGAAAGCAAGGGGAAACTACGGCCGTAATCCTTCCCGAGAGCATGCAGCTTTACTGTATGATTAAATGATGATGGCGTCCTCTTGGGTAAAATATTCCGGAGGTAAAATAGTCCCCCATTAGGATCTCTGGGCGGGGACTACTCAGGAGGATGTCGTTATCAGGAGAAAGAAAACTGGCGTTCTACGGGTCGGAGCGTTTAATGTCAGATCCCTCAATCGGGCAGGTAGGTTAGA
Organism: Schistocerca gregaria; assembly: GCF_023897955.1. NCBI lineage: Eukaryota > Metazoa > Arthropoda > Insecta > Orthoptera > Acrididae > Schistocerca > Schistocerca gregaria. The sequence goes on along the minus strand of NW_026061874.1, from coordinate 1,748,012 downwards.
AAATTTAAAAACGAAAATGGATAGGTTAAAGTTAGATATAGTGGGAATTAGTGAAGTTTGGTGGCAGGAGGAACAAGACTTTTGGTCAGGTGAATACAGGGTTATAAACACAAAATCAAATAAGGGTAATGCAGGAGTAGGTTTAATAATGAATAGGAAAATAGGAATGCGGGTAAGCTACTACAAACAGCATAGTGAACGCATTACTGTGGCCAAGATAGATACGAAGCCCACACGTACTACAGTAGTACAAGTTTATATGCCAACTAGCTCTGCAGATGACGAAGAAATTGAAGAAATGTATGATGAAATAGAAGAAATTATTCAGGTAGTGAAGGGAGACGAAAATTTAATAGTCAAGGACGACTGGAAAACGAGTGTAGGAAAAGGGAGAGAAGGAAACGTAGTAGCTGATTATGGATTGGGGCTAAGAAATTAAAGAGGAAGCCGCCTCGTAGAATTTTGTACAGAGCACAACTTAGTCATAGCTAACACTTGGTTTAAGAACCATGAAAGAAGGTTGTATACATGGAAGAACCCTGGAGATACTAAAAGGTATCAGATAGATTATATAATGGTAAGACAGAGATTTAGGAACCAGGTTTTAAATTGTAAGACATTTCCAGGAGCAGATGTGAACTCTGACCACAATCTATTGGTTATGACCTGTAGATTAAAACTGAAGAAACTGCAAAACGGTGGGAATTTAAGGAGATGGGACCTGGACAAACTGAAAGAACCAGTGGTTGTACAGAGTTTCAGGGAGAGCATAAGGGAACAATTGACAGGAATGGGGGAAAGAAATACAGTAGAAGATGAATGGGTAGCTCTGAGGGATGAAGTAGTGAAGGCAGCAGAGGATCAAGTAGGTAAAAAGACGAGGGCTGGTAGAAATCCTTGGGTAACAGAAGAAATATTGAATTTAATTGGTGAAAGGAGAAAATATAAAAATGCAGTAAATGAAGCAACCAAAAAGGAATACAACCGTCTCAAAAATGAGATCGACAGGAAATGCAAAATGGCTAAGCAGGGATGGCTAGAGGACAAATGTAAGGATGTAGAGGCATATCTCACTAGGGGTAAGATAGATATTGCCTACAGCAAAATTAAAGAGACATTTGGAGATAAGAGAACCCTTGTATGAACATCAAGAGCTCAGATGGAAACCCAGTTCTAAGCAAAGAGGGGAAAGCAGAAAGGTGGAAGGAGTATATAGAGGGTCTGTACACAGGCGAAATACTTGAGGGCAATATTATGGAAATTGAAGAGTATGTAGATGAAGATGAAATGGGAGATACGATATTGCGTGAAGAGTTTGACAGAGCACTGACAGACCTAAGTCGAAACAAGGCTCCAGGAGTAGACAACATTCCATTAGAACTACTGACAGCCTTGGAAGAGCCAGTCCTGACAAAACTCTACCATCTGGTGAGCAAGATGTGTGAGACAGGTGAAATACCCTCAGACTTCAAGAAGAACATAATAATTCCAATCCCAAAGAAAGCAGGTGTTGACAGATGTGAAAATTACCGAACTATCAGTTTAATAAGTCACAGCTGCAAAATACTAACACGAATACTTCATAGACGAATGGAAAAACTAGTAGAAGCCGATCTCGGGGAAGATCAATTTGGATTCCATAGAAACACTGGAACACGTGAGGCAATACTGACCTTACGACTTATCTTAGAAGAAAGATTAAGGAAAGGCAAACCTATGTTCCTAGAATTTGTAGACTTAGAGAAAGCTTTTGACAATGTTGACTGGAATACTCTCTTTCAAATTCTAAAGGTGGCAGGGGTAAAATACAGGGAGCGAAAGGCTATTTACAATTTGTACAGAAACCAGATGGCAGTTATAAGAATCGAGGGACATGAAAGGGAAGCAGTGGTTGGGAAGGGAGTGAGACTGGGTTGTAGCCTCTCCCCGATGTTATTCAATCTGTATATTGAGCAAGCGGTCAAGGAAACAAAAGAAAAATTCGGAGTAGGTATTAAAATCCATGGAGAAGAAATAAAAATTTTGAGGTTCGCCGATGACATTGTAATTCTGTCAGAGACAGCAAAGGACTTGGAAGAGCAGTTGAATGGAATGGACAGTGCCTTGAAAGGAGGATATAACATGAACATCAACAAAAGCAAATCGAGGATAATGGCATGTAGTCGAATTAAGTCGGGTGATGCTGAGGGAATTAGATTAGGAAATGAGATACTTAAAGTAGTAAAGGAGTTTTGCCATTTGGGGAGCAAAATAACTGATGATGGTCGAAGTAGAGAGGATATAAAATGTAGACTGGCAATGGCAAGGAAAGAGTTTCTGAAGAAGAGAAATTTGTTAACATCGAGTATAGATTTAAGTGTCAGGAAGACATTTCTGAAAGTATTTTTATGGTATATAGCCATGTATGGAAGTGAAACGTGGACGATAAATAGTTTGGACAAGAAGAGAATAGAAGCTTTTGAAATGTGGTGCTACAGAAGAATGCTGAAGATTACATGGGTAGATCACATAACTAATGACGAAGTGTTGAACAGTGTTGGGGAGAAGAGAAGTTTGTGGCAAAACTTGACCAGAAGAAGGGATCGGTTGGTAGGAAATGTTCTGAGGCAACAGGGGATCACGTATTTAGTATTGGAGGACAGGATGGAAGGCAAAAATCGTTGAGGGAGACCAAGAGATGAAACACTAAGCATATTCAGAAGGATGTAGGTTGCAGTAGGTACTGGGAGATGAAGAAGCTTGCACAGGATAGAGTAGCATGGAGAGCTGCATCAGACCAGTCTCTGGACTGAAGACCACAACAACAACAACAACAACAACAACAACAACAACGTGGCTGCCAGCCGTAGTTACATGCAAAATCTTATGGTCCTCGGTCATGTCCAAGATACCAAAGCCGGCTAATAAGTCAATAATCGATAACTAAAACTTGAATTGTACTGCTCCTTACTTGCCGATTACATTAACTTAGAAGTTTCATCTGTGTTCTACTGCGGTGCTTTTAGTGTCTCCGCATTCCACAGCACGCCACATAAGTTTGCATATTATAAATGTAACGTTTCAGAGAAAAAAGCGGCCAAAGTGACGATCTCGCATTACGTCGATACGATAGCAAATGACGAAAACGGTGCGATGTCTAAGGTTTTTACTATTTATGGACACGTTTCACATTATCTTGGGTAACATGGCTGCCAGCCGTTGTTACATGCAAAATATTATGGTCCTCGGTCATGTCCAAGACACCAAAGCCACCTAATAAGTCAATAATCGATAACTGAAACTTGAATTGTACTGCTCTTTACTGGCCGATTACATCATTTTAGAAGCTTCTTCTGTGTTCTACTATGGTCTTTTTAGTGTGTCCACCTACCGCAGCACGCCACATAGGTTTGCAGACGATATATGTAACCGTTTGAGAGAGAAAAGCTTCCAATGTGACGATGTTGCAATCCGTCGATACGATAGCAAATGAAGAAAGCGGTGCGATTTCTCAGGGTTTTATTACATATGGACCCTCTTCACATTCTCTCGTGCAACGTGACTGCCAGTCGTTGTTTGATGCAGAATCTTAAGGTCGTCGGTCATGTCCAAGGCACCAAATCCACCTAATAAGTCAATAATCGATAGCTAAAACTTGAATTGTACTGTTTCTAACTGACCGATACATCAAGTTAGAAAGTTTCTTGTGTGTTCTACTGTGGTGCTTTTAGTGTCTCCGCATACCGCAGCATCCCACATAAGTTTTCAGACGATAAATGTAATCGTTTGATAGAGAAAAGCGGCCAATGTGACGATCTGGCATTAAGTCGATTCGATAGCAAATGAAGAAATCGGGTGGATTTCTCAGGTTCTTACTACATATGAACACTTTTCACATTCTCCCGTGCAACGTGGCTGCTAGACCTCCCTTCATGCAAAATCGTAAGGTCATAGCTCATGTCCAAGGCACCAAAGCCGGCTAAAAAGTCAATAATCGATAACAAACCTTGAACTGTACTGCTTCTTGCTGTCTATTACATCAACTTAGAAGCTTCTTCTGTGTTCTACTATGGTGCTTTTAGTGTCTCCGCATACCGCAGCACGCGACATAGCTTTGCACACGATAAATGTAACCGTTTTCGAGAGAAGAGCGGCCAATGTGACGATCTGGCATTACGTCGATTCGATAGCAAATGACGAAAACGGTCGGATTTCTCAGGTTTTTAATACATATGGACACTTTTCACATTCTTCGTGTAACGTGGCTGCCAGGTCTCGTTTCATGCCAAATCTTAAGGTCGTTGGTCATGTCCCAGGCACCAAAGTTGGCTAATAAGTCAATAATCGATAACTAAACTTCAATTGTACTACTTCTTACTGGCCGATTACATCAACTTATAAGCTTCTTCTGTGTTCTACCTTATTGCTATTAGTGCCTCCACGTACCGCAGCACGGAACATGTTTGCAGACGATGAAGGTAACCGTTTCAGAGAGAAATGAAAAATTCCGTGTCTGTGTCTACTGCCTGCTCATATTGTTTAAAGCAGATTGCTCTAAATGCCCAGTGGATCAGATTCCCTTGATACATTCTAAACAAACTCGGAATGGGAAAGACCGAGCTCTGCTTATACTTATAGTCTGGAAAGTTGATATATCTTAGACAGTAAAATATGACTGTAATAGATGTCCACTGAGTATTCCCATTTATACTGAAATTAGCTTTGAACAACAAATTATTAATTGGCCACCTAGTCATGACTCAATAGCTACTAAGATCTTTCACTGGTGAAGGAGGTGACGACGTTGTTATGTCCATTAGAGGCTTCTGTAGCTTGCTGAGAATGATGTAAAATAATTGTGCCATGTGATTTTCTATGGAGTTTCAGAGTATGTTCTATACTGGTGCAGGACATTCATTCCTGCTGTTCTCATTATAGGCAATCCTAGATTCTGAATCTCAAACACCAGAAGATTAGAAACAGCAATGCAACCTCTGTCTTCCTGGCTGTGCACTATTTCAAAGTCTCTTCTCATTGTGCAGTACTTGTAGATTATTGTAAATAGATTATCTGTAATATTTAGAACATCTCATTCTAAACTTTCTAAATAATGGGTCTTTTCTGTTATGACCATGTCATAACGCCGAGGTCGGCGTTTTTCCCCCGAGGTCGGCGTTTTTCCCCCGAGGTCGGCGTTTTTGTCCCGAGGTCGGATCGGCGTTTTGTTTCCCGAGGTCTAGGAAGCTATCGATATATTGAAAATCGAAACTATTTTGATGTATATCGAACTATACTGATATGTGTTGTCATCTTGAAACATATATCTGACCACTAGATATCGTTATTTATCGAGTTAGCGATATATTTCGATATTTATTTATTTATTTCGTGAATCGTTTTCTTAGAGGTCAGATTTATTTTGAGACATCCATACATATCACATTATCGATTCATTTCGATATACCATTTTATTTCGAGGCCCAGTTTTGTATTGAGCAGTCGATTTATTTCTATATATCTGTCTATATCGAATAGTCGACGTATTTCGAGATATCGATTGATTCAATGTATCCGGTTATGTCGAGATATCGATTTATTTTGATATACCGACACAATACGGGTTGTCTATATATTTCGAGGTATCTATATATTTCCATGTATAGGTGTACTCCAGATAGCGATTTCTTTCGAGATATCGATATATTTCGAGATATCTCTATACCTCAAGTAACCATAAATTTCTAGATATCCCTCTTTTTAGAGAAATCTTTGTATTACGAGGTATCGATATATTTCCAGATATGGATGTGTTTCTAGACCACGCATAATATCGAGACCTCGAATTATTTCGAATTATCGATCCATTTCGTACGTCGTAATGCGTCTTGATGTCTATACATTTCGATATTTCGACTCATTTCGATGTGTCGGTTGTTTTGGATGTGTCGGTTTATATCGAGGTTTTGATTTATCTCTGGGTCTCGATTTCTTTCGTGGTTTCGATTTATTTCGAGGTGGCGATTTATTTCGAGGTGGCGATTTATTTCGAGGTGGCGATTTATTTCGAGGTGTTGATTTATTTCGAGGTGTCGATGTATTTCGAGGTGACAATATATTGCGACCATACTTGTCGACTGCATCACCTTAGAACCTACTGTATTTCGTACAGAGTGGTGCGACTGCATACCTCAGCACGCGACATTAATTGCCAGACGATAAATGTAAACGTTTCTGAGAGAAAAGCGTTCATTCTGACGATTTCCCATTTCGTTATTAGGAAAACAAATGTAGAAAACGTAAGGTTTTCTTCGGTTTTTACTACACATTAACACTCCTCGCATTTTCCCGTGTGGTGTGGCTACCGGACCTCGGTCGTGCAAAATCGCAAGGTCCTATGTCAACTACAAGGCAGCAAATAAGGCCTATAATTGAATTTTCCATATCTAAAACAAGACAGACACTGCTGCTTACTTGTCGACTCCATCAACTTAAGCTTCTATTTCGTACAGAGTGGTGCGACTGCATACCTCGGCAGGCGACATTGATTGCCAGACGATGAATGTAAACGTTTCCGAAAGAAAAACGTCCTATGTGACGAACTGGCACTACGTCAAACAAATGACGTAAACGTTAGGTTTTCTTCGGTTTTTCTGCCACTCAAAGTGCTGCCAACTTTAAATTCACCCCCTCCTCCCCCTCCCCAGTCATGGCGATCAGCTGGTGTGATAGAAATGGACACAGGAAAGTAATAACGTTCCATGAAATCCCATTCCAGGGACGTTCAAGGGTAAACGTTCCAGACGGTTTATTTCCATTAAGACACGCATACTGGGCATCTACAATGCCACATCTACCAGATCGTTTCCATTGTCAGCAGTGGAAAACAAAACTGTACTGAAGTAGCCATAGTGAGACGCGGTTTTTGGTAGACGAAATAATAGGAATTCTCTAGCCACTGGTAATGATGATCTAATGAGAATTCTGTTATTGTTTTGAAAGATGCATTTAAATATGCATTGAACGTAGCTCCAAATTATTTTGAGAATTATAATTGTGGCATGATGAATCTACATTGCAGATTTTGTAATGCTAAACATTTCGATCTGAGAATACTTTATGTGATAGAACGGCATTGACCTTGTGTGTCATTAGGGTAAAGTTAATTTGCCGCCATTAACATGAAATTTGAAACTTCCTGGCAGATTAAAACTGTGTGCCCGACCGAGACTCGAACTCGGGACCTTTGCCTTTCGCGGGCAAGTGCTCTACCATCTGAGCTACCGAAGCACGATTCACGCCCGGTACTCACAGCTTTACTTCTGCCAGTATCCGTCTCCTACCTTCCAAACTTTACAGAAGCTCTCCTGCGAACCTTGCAGAACTAGCACTCCTGAACGAAAGGATATTGCGGGCACATGGCTTAGCCACTGCCTGGGGGATGTTTCCAGAATGATATTTTCAGTCTGCAGCGGAGTGTGCGCTGATATGAAACTTCCTGGCAGATTAAAACTGTGTGCCCGACCGAGTCTCGAACTCGGGACCTTTGCCTTTCGCGGGCAAGTGTTCTACCATCTGAGCTACCGAAGCACGATTCACGCCCGGCACTCACAGCTTCCTTTCAGGAGTGCTAGTTCTGCAAGGTTCGCAGGAGAGCTTCTGTAAAGTTTGGAAGGTAGGAGACGGATACTTGCAGAAGTAAAGCTGTGAGTACCGGGCGTGAGTCGTGATTCGGTAGCTCAGATGGTAGAGCACTTGCCCGCGAAAGGCAAAGGTCCCGATTTCGAGTGTCGGTCGGGCACACAGTTTTAATCTGCCAGGAAGTTTCATATCAGCGCACACTCCGCTGCAGAGTGAAAATCTCATTCTGGAAACATAAAATTTATCTTCCATTAACGTAAAATCTATTTTTCAGCTCACTGTAATAAGGACTCACTTCAGATGATTGGACAATTAAAGAGAACTCAAACTGTTATTTTAATAGTATTCGTAGGTCCAATGCAGCATTTACCGTGGACAGTCCCTGAGCCTAGACTGTCAGTTTTATCTAGGCAGCACTACTTTAAAAAAGCACTCCGTCTTCAGGCCACAAGTGGCCAATCAGGACCATCCTACCGCCACGTTATCCTCACTGAGGGTGGAGGAGGAGCTGGCTCTCCCACTCGTTGTGGTAGTTTCCTTTGACTGGAGCCGCTACTATTCGGTCGAGTAGTTCCTCAACTGGCATCGCAAGGCTGAGTGCAACCCGAAAAATGGCAACAGCACATCGCGGCCCAGATGGTCACCCATCCAAGTGCCGACCTCGCCCGATAGTGCTAAACTTCAGTAATCAGACGGGAACCGGTGTATCCACTGCGGCAAGGCCGTGGCCCCTACCACATTTACAAGATATTTTTGATCGTAGATCAGGTCCGATGGCTCGAAAGAATGGACGTTTACCATGTTATGCACATTTATATTTTCACCACGTCGACACAGATGGTCCAATTTCGACCATAGGTGATGGTAGCTATAATGATCGTGCCAAGCATTCCGTGTACATTAGTTGCACCCAAGTGTGTGGGCATCACAGCATTCGTGACATTTAAATTTGTTTCTTCTTTGCTACTATATTCGCAATAAATTTCGCAGACAGTATCCGCATATGACGCTGAACGTACCTACAAAATTATATCATTGTACGACACATGTTTCAGGAGATACGTTATAAAAATTCAGGACAAGGCCAGACGCTGCATTGTACGGGCGTGGACGCACAGCTGTAAATAAATGCCTGGTCAACGCCATGCTTTTCCGCTAGTCATCTATAAAGATAAAAATTCCCCAATATTGTCCACCAGCGTATTTTTCAAAAACCTTTATTTTTTCATCCATTATTTTCCTGTAAAAATCGAAAATACCGTGTATCATTGTGTTTTTAAAAATCGTCTCTTATTGTCATCTCTTTTTATGTATTTTAAGCCATCTATCGCTTGTGTAACCTGTGGCTACAAGTCCATTCCCTTTATGGGGGAATCGAAATAATACACAACGGAAAAAAGTGTGGGCCAATTTCTTCCTCATTTTTCGGAACTTCTGATAATAGTAAATCGTTGGCTTTTTGAGGGCGTGGTAGGTAGATACAAGAGATTAGTGTAAGATTAGAATTTGGGTCAAATATAGTGCCAGGAACTTCTGTTTCTATCTGGCTAGCTTCAGAGTACTTCACCATCTACTAAGTGATGCGTTTCAATGTGAATGGTGTGTTCTGTGCTAGGTCTACCCTTTACTGCACAATGCTGTTCCTTCGATGCTATTAAAACCAGGATGTTATCAAAACATATGCACAGTGGCAGACTGGAATCTGCAGAAATATTTCCAGTGGAGGGGAGTGCGGGAGGCGCGTCGGGGCTGGAGTGCATGATTCTGAAACTGGCACTGTGTGTACAAATCAGCTGGTCAGTTACGAGATGCAACAAGCTGCAAGACCCTAACTCTATAAGCGCTACAACTGGTCAAAGCTAAGGTTTAGCAGTATTGTGGAGAAGTCTTATCTGGAAGAGTATGAGTATACTGTAACGAATAAAACCTCTTTACTCCAGATTCCAGGGAGGGTTGGGGGCTATGGGTGAAAGTGCCCCTTTGCCTCTTCTCCCCTCCCCACCTCCTCCCCTCCCCCTCGAGGACGCCAATGGCTGGCCCGTTCATTTTGAGAACATCAGAGCTGCAGTAACCTTCCTGAAAAACTGTCCTAGATGTCTAAATCTACATCCATACTAGGCACGCTACCTGACGGTCTGTGGCGGAGGGTACTCTATCGGTTCTCCCTTCTATTCCAGTCTCATATTGTACGTGGAAAGAAGGATTGTCGGTATGCTTCTGTGTGGGCTCTAATCTCTCTGATTTTATCCTCATGGTCTCTTCGCTAGATATACGTAGAAGGGAGAAATATACTGCTTGACTCTTCGGTGAAGGTATGTTCTCGAAACTTTATCAAAAGCCCGTACCGGGCTACTGAGCGTCTCTCCTGCAGAGTCTTCCACTGGAGTTTATCTGTCATCTCCGTAACGCTTTCGCGATTACTAAATGATCCTGTAGCGAAGCGCGCTGCTCTCCGTTGGATCTTCTCTCTCTCTTCTATCAACCCTATCTGGTACGGATCCCACACTGCTGAGCAGTATTCAAGCAGTGGGCGAACAAGCGTATTGTAACCCACTTCCTCTGTTGTCGGAGTGCACTTGTCTACATTGAGATTCAATTGCCATTCCGTGCACCATGCGTCAATTGCGCGTCAATCTTACCACGCAGAACTCCAGTGGGAATGTCGGTTATCGCTGAAACAACTGGTTTTCGGCTCACTTTAACCTAATTGTTAAAGCCCGTCACTATTCCAGTGCTTGTAATAACCGATTTTCAGTCTTTTATTTACATTATTTCCTCTAGTAAACGTAGGAATCCTACAAAGATTTAAAAAATTTGACTTTCTCAGTTTCTTGATAAATGGAATCAACACGTAAAATTAAATACTTTTATGATGACCTGCAGCCGTCCAGAACGAAATTAGAATTATATTAATACCGTCAGCTGCTCTCGGGTGTCGATATACATCAACGGGGACAGGTGACAATGTGTGCCCCGTCTGGGACTAAAGCCCGGGATCTCTTGCTTACATGGCAGACGCTCTGTCCATCTGAGCCACCGAGGGCACAGACGATAGTGACTGCAGGGACTATCTCGCACAGGCCTCCCGCGAGACTCACATAGTATGTGCACACACTACATTCGTAGTGTCTCACACCAACACACTCATTACTCGTGGAAGACATTCTTACCAAGTGCCGTAACAGTTCGGGGAATACGTGTGCATCTTCACAGAAGAAGGTCATGGCTGGTATTGCCAGAACCATATACGTATATGGATATGGTGTCTGTTCTTTCGGACATAATTTAAAATAAATAGTCAAATAAAACTTTGTCAGCTGTTCGCTGCTTCTCTCAAAATATGGCGAGTGCTTCCGTACTACAGAAAACTGCCAGTATTCTCCTACTGATTTTAGTTTTTAGAAGCTCTGCTCAAAAATTATATTGTAATCGGTTATCACAGCACTATGCGGGAGTTACGTATAGTCCTGCAATAAAGGGTGAATACTTCGGCTGGAGAACTCTTTTTCGTTTTAATTTCTCTGTTTTCAAGGGCTACAAGCAGATAACGGCATACTACGTAGACACAGGCAGCAGATCAGGCACTTTCTATTTTTATCCCGGAAATTTTAACTTGTTTCCTTGTATGATGTTTCAAGTCGACCAAATCAACCCATGTGCTTCACTCGTTACCGCATATCGTAAAATACTTCCAGACTTCCAGATGGTGCCATTCTGTGTTACAACTGACGTTCGACAACAGCGAGAAACTGCGTCCAGTCTCGCGCACTGCTTGTATAACAGGCACAATATTGTCTCGGCAATGCTGGACCAATCCATTTGTTGCTCGTTTCTGTCAGCAGTGTTATTAAAGTGGCATACATCACTTTTCCCATTTTTCTGTAATAACGCAGTATTTCAGAGCTATGGAAATCTTACGAATAAAAATTACTCGTCTTTTTTAAAAAAAGGTTTACTTGAAAACTAAAAATTTTACTGCGGCTGCTGTGGCTAATCGATATATCTGTTTTTACGTGGTTATCAGGAAAAAAAAGATACTTGTTATAACCGAGAGCAAACAAATACCGAAAGACATGGGTTATTCAGAACTAAAATACCCATATCGTTTTAACCGATCGGTTTTTCTATCTCTAAACTGCAGTGTCGCCATAGAAAAGTGTGTCGTTCCATCACTGTCCATAGCAACTTTGAGATATGCAAGTGTTTATGAGCAATATCGGCAAATAGAAACACGAAGAGGTAATAAGCATCTGAGCGATAGAATTTATTTCCCGATCAGAAAAGTCGAGTGACAGACAAGACTGAATCACTGTAATAGAAGTTATATGGAAAGCTGTGTAAAGGAAAATTTCCAGTTCTTTCGTGGATTCCAAAATTAAAGCAAATTCCGGGACATCAAGGTGACATAGTCTTATACGGATAGTATTCCATGACTAACGTAATGGGCCCACATACTGTACTGGTATACGGATAATATTACACGACTAACGTAATTTACCTGAAATAATTTACAAACATGTTACTATAACATTCGCTACTACTCATTACGCTAATTCACCTTCAGCCATTAAGCGCAAGCGCAGATCTCAGTTATGATACGTGCGCCATCCAAAAATTTATCAAGGTAGTAACTCAACACAACTACAAATGATCATTGTGTGTAAAATAAATAGAACACTTCATAAGAAGAACATGACAGGTTTGAATCATTCCCACCGCAAAGGATGAAAAATTCAGGCTCGCACACAAGACCACTTGATAACTAACCAGAAATTCCGATTAGTTGTAGCTTCGGTGACAATCGCCATTTTTACATTTTCCCCGTAAACTAGATAATTATGAAACGTTAGCAACTACTCTAAAATATCTGCGGCAACGGCCTTGCCCCTGAGGTTGCATTGGTTCACGTGAGATCACCGAAGTTAAGTGCGTTGTCGGACGTGGTCGGCACTTGAATGGGTGGTCATCCAGGCCGCCATGCGCTCTTGCCATTTTTCGGGGTGCACTCAGCCTCGTGGTGCCAATCGAGGAGCTACTCGACCGAATAGTAGCGGCTCCGGTCAAAGAAAACCGCCATAACGACGGGGAGAGCAGTGTGCTGACCCCACGCCCCTCCTGTTCGCATCCTCCACGGATGGACGCAGCGGTCGGATGGTCCCGTCCCAGTAGGCCACTCGTGGACTGAAGACGGAGTGCTTACAAAGCAACTACTCTCCAGTGCATGGCCGTACTACTGAGACCTTGATGCCTGGCATCAACAACAGGTAGCAGCACACGAGGTTGGCTTACGCCTACTGCCGAATTTTGAGATCTGTCGTAAGCCTGCGTAAGCACGTGGGGCTTTCCGTCTTAAGTGCAAGCATATCCATTGCGTGTTCTGCCGCGCGACTTGAGTGGAATATTTCATTATTTCTGAAATTTTATAGAAATGTTTTTCGTTGTATATCCTCTCCATCGGTACTGAATTTACTGTAAAATTACTTGCTCACTTTTCGGAACTTCCGTTCATGGTAAATCGATATTATTAGAAGCCGTGGTAGACACGAGTCTAGTGTGCTTCACCTTCAGCACCTTCTGTGTCAGTCTCGGTTCCTATGTCGCTGATTTCACAACTAGCAGTTCGTTGTCTACTGAGTATACTGTCTCTTGTACGACACTATCCCTCCTACACTGAAAGGGGGAGACACAGGAAATTATAGGATTTTTGAAACATGTAGCTATTAAGGTAATTTTGAAGCTAGGCATACGAAAATTTGTATCTGGTTTCTAGGTCAGAAATAAAGAAATATGTGTTCCATTATTACTGGGAATGAGGTGAAATAGCGGGTGAACATTTTATTTTGAGATAAATAATTATGGAATAACTATGAAAGTATTTTTAAGGCTACATCTACGAAAATTGGTATTTGACTTCAAGGTTACAAATAAGAAAATACGTGTTTTAGTGTTTTTGGAAGTTCAACCCCTAAGGGGATGAAATAGAGTGAGCTGGTGCGTTTCTGGCGCCAGTTTCCATCGATCGTTGCTTCGATCTTTGAGTCGCGGTCCAGAGGACACTGCTCCCTAAGCGACTGTAGTAGTTCTCTGCACGGACCCACATCGGGCTTACCGCGCTTACACTGGACACAGTTGCCAACAAATCTCCTGACATCGCGATATAGGTTGGGCCAAAACATGTGTTCCCGAACTCGGTTCTAGGTCTTGTATAGCGCCAAATGACCCCCGACCACCGAATCGTGGATATATCATGCTAACTCGTTCCTGTGGAATAGAGACCTTCACTTCACCACGGTTGTCTCCCCCTTTACACAAGAGCCCCCCGCCCCCCCGAAGGCAACAGGGCAATAGCCAGTAACGACGTCGCCATCCGCCTACTGCTGCCTATTCGGTCCCCACCTGGGGTCCACAGCCTGATTGCCGGCTGAGTCGCAGAAGAAACCGGGTGTCTCAGAGAGAAGGAAATTCGCTCCAAGATCCGGCTCCACGTGGCCCTTGCCTTCCCCAGACTCTCCCGCGAACATACGGCTAAGAGCGTCGCCAATTCATTGTCTCTGCCCCTAATATGCGGAACCTGGAGATAAATCTTGTCATCTTAACTTCGGCATGACTTTTAGCGAACTTATTAATCAAAGTTTAAGGGCTGGCACTGGGCAAGTAACTGACGGAGGCTCATTTGTTTCAGTTCAGTTGTAATGATCACCTGTTCTCCAGATAAGGTTGTGTAGTATATGTCTCAGAAAACTCTCTACCCTTGATGTGTGTTGTGTTAGAGATAATTGGCAGCGGTCGACGCTAGCATACTGGGAACAGAGCACCACGGCGGCAGAGAGATGTTTAAGGCCATGTCCTCTCCTTTACATCTTCGGTTATGTTGTCACTTTCGCGTGATTCCATCGTTCCGGTGGAGAACTATAGCATCCAAAGTTCAATTGCACTGTCAAGTTGAGTATATTTCTATGTCACTCCCTGTCTCGTGGATCTCTCGCATTGATTTGAATCCTTGGTCTGCTCGCGTCTATCGCCAATTCACACGAAAATATTGAAGCAACCTTATTTTAAGGGAATTGTCATATGGTCATGTTCTAGTTGTAATCATTCTAAGAATATTGTTGATTAATCAATTGAGTAAGTAAATTTGAAGGTCGGTTTGGTCAAAAATAAAGTACCTCCTTAATTGCTTTAATCATTTGTATATAGTTTTGTTATGGAAAGTTGAGTAGCCAAACGTTAAAAAATCTGTTTCTTAGGCTTAATCTGTTTCTCTGCTGATTGGAAGTAATGAGAGTTCTGCTGCACATTCTATGCACATTTGTACTATTTAAGTAAAGCCTTACCTAAGTATATTTACCTAGTCATATCCAAATTTGAAGTTTAACGGGTCTTGTTCCACGTAAAAAAATTTATTTATTATTTGTCCATCTGATCTGGCCTTATAAGGCAATCTCTTGTATTTTTGTGATTGTGATTTTATAATGCTTTTGATTGTAATAAAATGTGTAGCAACTACAACGGATTACTATTGTGATTTTGGTGTGTCACTACCACAATCCCATTACATAGAGGATGAAATGTTTCATGAAATATTTAATTATGAAAGCATTTTTAAAGCTAAATATATTTAAACCTGAATTTGGCTTCTCGGTTGAAGTAAAAATAAAAAAAATTTACATGTCTCACTGTTTTTGATACATTCAATTCATAATGAGGGGGAATATAGGATGAAATGTTTTATGAAAATAATTCAGTGTGAAAGAATTTTTAAAGATAAATATATGGAAATTCTGTTATTGAAATATACGTGTTTCACTGTTTTTGGAACTACAACCTCCAAGGAGATGCGATAGGGGCACATGTATCCACTCACTCATCGCCTTCCAGCCCAACCTGCAAAGTATACAGACTTGAAATTTGATGAAGGTGTAAATATTACGCTGAAAGCACCATTTAAGAAGAGATTTTTCGAAATTCCACTCCTAAGGGGGTGAAATATGGGTTGAAAAGTTTTTTTTTAAAAAAAATATGTCCCTATGTCACTGTTGAAGCTAGAACTACAAAACTACGAAAATTGACATTTGGTTTCTCAGCCAGAAACAAAAAAAAAGGTTTTTATCATTTTCCGAAATTCTTTCATTGGGGGGGGGGGGGATAGAATAAATAGTGAAGGTTTTTTGAAAATAAATCATTATTAAAGAACTACTAAAGCATTGTTAAAGTTACATCTATGAAAATAGGTAATTGACTTCTCAGTTGGATGTAAAAAAATGTGTTTCGTTGATTTTGGAAATTTAACTCATTAATAGAGTGAAATAGGGGATGAAAAGTTTTATGAAATATTTCACTATGAAAGCATTTTTAGAATTAAATGGATGAAGATTTGAATTTGGCTCCTTGGTTCTAAATAGAAGAATACATGTTTAATTGTTTTTGAAAACCTAACTCCTAAAGGGTGTGAGATGTTTCTCAAAATGGTTCATTATGAAAGCATTACTAAATATATCTGACAATTCGTATTCGGCTCCTCTGTTAGAATTTTTAAAAACTATGTGTTTCAGTGGTTTTGGAACTTCGATAGTAAGGGGATGAAAATTTTAATGAAATATTTATTGCGTTATATTAAAATATGTTAAATCTGCATCTATGAAAACAGGTATTTCACTTCTCAGTTATATAAAAGAAATATGTGTTGCGGATGAAAGATTCTATGGAGATATCACCACAAGAATACAAACGGCTTGATTAACAAAAACCTTCGACTCCAGCTGTCGGCATTGTTTCTTGGTCATTCAGTAAAAGACGATGCTTCAATGGCGTTAAGTTTAGAAAGTGTTGCAGTTTATAAAAGACATAAAAAAACGATTAAAGAAAAAAAAATCTTTGAAGACCATAAACGGTCTACGCAAGTAAAGAAGCGGATGATAAGTTAGCTCTTTATGCAAATGAGTTGGTCACTTTAAGTTAAGAGACATGTCATGCACCAGGAACCAAATATTATAGTTGCTACGATTGGCTAACGGAAAAGTTTTGCAGAATCACGGGAAATCACTTCTGCAAGTGGCTGAGAATCTCGTAATGGATAAAAATTCTGTACTGAGAATTCCAAGGTGGGAGATGCAAATTCCTCGATTAGGAATTGGTAATCCACATGTGAAACCTGAGTACATAATCCCTGTGACATTTTATCAACGGTGTTCCGTAGGGACAGGTTCTCATCCAAAAAGTTCGAAAATTCAATTTCTTTGTAGTTGCATTTTTTTAAGGTGTACTTGTCCAGACTCTTGGAACGGAAAGGTTTTTTTCTTAATCCGTGCTTTAAAAAAGTTTCTACAGCCCATTGTTTGAAGCAGTGTCACGACTGCCATGAGCCGCGCGGGGTATGCGCCATGTCTCAAACGCCTTGTCACGGTTCGCGCGGCTCCCCCCGTTGGAGGTTCGAGTCCTCCCTTGGGCATCGTTGTGTTTGTTTGTTGTCCTTAGCATAAGTTAATGTAAGTAGTGTGTAAGCACAGGGACTGATGGTTCAAATGGCTCTGAACACTATGGGACTTAACAATTGAGGTCATCAGTCCTCTAGAACTTAGAACGACTTAAACCTAACTAACCTAAGGACATCACACACATCCATACTCGAGGCAGGATTTGAACCTGCGACCGTAGCTGTCGCACGGCTCCCGACTGAAGCGCCTAGAACCGCTCGGCCACATAGGCCGGTCTACCATGTATTCTAGAGAAGCTGCCCGGTCGTCAGTGGCGCCTGTTCTTTCGAGAACAGTTACTATCTTCATATATATGGTTAAACGTTACCCAGCCATTGACCTTCGTCTGTGCGAATGCGCACAGATTGCCCGAAATCTTACGGGAATCGTCACCTTAGTGTGGGCCAGTATTGAGTGGATGGGCAAACACCTATTACGTACATTACGTTTGTGGATTGTGGCCGGTTGGAAATGTGAGTCTCACGGGAAGCGTGTAAGGGATAAATGCCTGCAGTCGCGGTATTCATCTGTGTCCTCGGTGGCTCAAATGGATAGAGCGTCTGCCATGTAAGCAGGAGATCCCGGGTTCGAGTCCCGGTCGGGGCACACATTTTCAGCTGTCCCCATCGAAGTATATCAACAACACCTGTCGGCAGCTGAGGGTTTCAATTAACTATCAATTGTGAAGGGGATTCGAAGAACCCTTTGCCAGGCACTTAAATGTGATTTGCAGAGTATCCATATAGATGTAGATCAAAGCTCGTCCCGTGACGCACGTGCACAAAATGATTCATACTGCAAACATACTCGCCGATAACACTGACGAATAACGAGTGCTGCATATCCAGGTTAGACAGAACGGCTTTTCCTGCCACGAAGAACAGGGAGTTGCTATCTAGGAACAATTCCAGCCAGAGGAAGGGTTGAAAAGTGCTCCTTGGATTGCACACTAAACGTAAATAACGAAAATGCATTTTTGGTAAAAATTGGACAAAGCATAATCCTGTGCTCTCCGTATTGCATTAGCCGTTTTGAATATTGAAAATCTTACTGCAGATTCGTGTTCAGCGACATTAAAAATATACATGTAACCCTCAGTTCATGCAAATCGAAGTAATAATATAACTAAAAGGTTTCCCTAGACGTTGAACTTTTTTTTTTTTTTTTTTTTTTTGGAGAAACAATTTTCTCAGAACGGCATGCAGCATTAACTAAAAATGGTTCAATCTCTTAACTTCTACCTCTGACCCAGAAAAGTAAACACTTTTCTTAGGAGCTTATACCTATAATATATGACACTGATTAATATTAAGTAATTTTTGTGAAGGCATAAGGAGTGAAATAAACCACCCAAAAAATCGAACTCAGAGTTCGAATTAGCACCGTATCGTTAAATTTACGGTTGTTTCATTGCGGTTAGGTATGCGCTCCCATAAATTTTATGTAATATCGACTGATGTTTTCCATTTTCAATTTCAGAGAAGTAATTTAGTATCAACTGATGTCATCCATTTTTGATTTCAGGTAACATCTGAGAGGCCACACTGCACGCAGTCCGCGTGATCAAATCATAATTGCGGGCGCCATTTTTTTTTACTGAAAATCTAAAATAAAGCTCATAGTATGATCACTCGTAACTCCCAAACAGATCCTTCAAGTGTATTTTCACTGTCTCAAAAAAAATATATAACATTTTTTGCTCATTTGAATGAGAACCTGGCCGTAATGCCGGAATATAGTCACTAGATTTTTTTCGGAGACGCTGTACGTTCGCGAGAAGAATTTCGTTCTGCGCGTGTCGATGGACATCCTACAGATATTACTGTTTGTGTGTTTGTGTGTGTGTGTACTACTCAGTCGTGCCATTCGAGTGTACATCTTTGCATAGTTTTCCTTTGACGGTGTAAACAGTGTTCGGCTCAGTTGCTAACTGGCCAGTTGAGTGGTTCCGAAGTTGTCGGATGTGCGGTGCGTTCTGTCTGCTAGGATAACAACAGACTGGCGTGGTGCGATGGCAGAAGCAGACACTGAAGGAGCTAGCTGCTGGGACGCCAGCGAACAATTTATGCCAAGTAAGACGAAGAGAACTATTCTAAAATTACGAGCCGCCTCAATAGTGTTTATCATTAGTAAATCTTGTAGTTGAGACTGCCACCAATCTACAATAACTGACATTTTTGCCTAGAGAGAGATTAGCGAGAAATACAGGATATCCCCCACACACTGAAATTTTGGTTGTGATGACAGGCCTATGGGCAGTGTAGCCCGAGATCTAAGTTAGGTTGGAAGGGGGTAATTTGATTGAGAGATGTTTACGCCAACGATTATTAATGCCGAGTAAACGTTGTGTAAGCAGATTTCCTTGTAGCGTAGCCTAGTGTTTCCGTCCGCGCCATGTTTAACACACTTTCTCTGGCTGTGTACAAAAGTCGCACAACAGCGACGAAAACTACGTTTCTGGTGGGGGGACGGGAGAGTTCCCTATGTAACTTTCACTACAAATTTTAGTAACCGCCGAAACTAGCCGAATTAGAAGCGTAATTTTAACTATATTTCCGTTTGTGGGAAAATAGTGATTCTCCTCTTTCGGCAGCAACTATAATATGTAGGCGACTTATTAGTTTCTTTTTTTTTAAAAAAAAACTCTGAATCATGATCTCAGTAGACGCAGTGCTTTTTACGTTGCTTGATCCGTGGTCGATAGTAAACAATGCAATGTATTGGTAAACTCTTTGAAGTGTGACGCGTGTTGCATAGACGGCGTCTGCAATGTTCGTAAGGCCAAGCTTGTATATATTCTGTGTCTGTTTAATTAAGGCGAGGAGGATAATGTTCAAGGAGCACTGCATTAGCAGTCTATGGAGAAATTGAGAATTTGGATCTGACGAACGGCATGCTCGGGCAGTTCGTGCTATTATGTTGACCACTGCGTAATTCGGACACAGTGATCATTGCCTCTCCCTAGTAACCAGGAGACTCGGGTGGTAATCCTGGTCTGGCACAAATTTTCAACAGTGCCTATTGTCAGATAATTTTATTAGTTGTCCGGTCTTAAATTGTGTTTTGTTCACGAAACGTCGTTTAGCTTTTTCATGGATAACAGCTTTGGAAAGCGTACAGTCTGTACAGGTTACATTGATAATCACACGTCGTTAGTCCAAGGCAACTACAGCTACATAGTTTTACCAAGAACTTCTTCGTAGGTAGTTTCCCTGTAGTGGTATTTTGTTTTAGTGTTTATAGACTGTAGGCTTGGATGAAATATGAAACACATATCCGAAGTTTCTGTTGATGCTGTAGATCCTGTTTTATCCGTGCTAGGGGCACAAACACTTCATCAAATACTGGAGGACACAATATGCCTCGAGATTTAGCAATTTTTCGTAATATAGGCCTAGCTTCGATATATTTTTCTCTAATTGTTGTTTGGATTTAATCTTAAAACACACTAACTTTTCCACCAGTTATTCTATATGTGGTTTCATCCCTTTCGTAGCATAGAGTTCCTAAACGGTCGATAATATTAATAATTTCCTTTCTCACTTTGATTTTCTGTAGAATCTCCTGTTTGTGGTTATTGCTAACCTGTTTCACATTCTCACTTTTATTATTTTTATTTTTCTAGTTTTGTGACTGGAAGCCAAATTTTCTTTGAATTCAGTCTTTAATTCTGAAACAGTTTCAGTTAAAGGTCAAGTGAAGATGGCGATCTATTTGAGGAGAATAGTTAGGAGATCTTTTATATTAGACGTACACAGGTCATTGAGATCCTTATCTATATAAAATTACTTCGAGTTTGATGTAGCCCATTCTCTTGTCATCATGTCGGCTGTATCGTAGCGTATTGTCTCGATTAGGTTGGAGATTTTGATTGAGAGTTGCAGAAGTCCACGAAAGTGATTACGAAGTCAAGACTATACTAACAGAACGATGTGTAGCGTAGACCAAAACGCTCTTTCTGTCCTTTTAAAATCTCTTTTAATTAAAAATAACTAAAGCTGCAAGATACAATCACAAAAACTGTTTTATGTAATACAGAAATCCCAGACTATTGTTGTGTACGTACACTAATTTTTTGTCACTGAATATATATTTTTTACTCATTTGCTGGATTCCAGTTTCCCGCTTTTTGCGGCGAAAACCCTTTCCCTGCGAAGGGCCCAATAGCATGTCGGTTATATTCGCGACTTTATCGACGATCAGTAATTTCATATAGTCTATCCACCGGCGTCATTGTTAACATCGAATATAGATTTAAGTATTAGGAAGGCCACTATGAACCTAACGCATGGGTAGGTCTAATGATGAATAAAAAAAAATTCGAATGCGGGTTAGCTACTACAAGCAGCACAGTGAACGTGTTATTGTGGCCAAGATAGACATGAAGCCCACACCTACCATAATCTTAAAAGTAGTCCGCAGATGAGGAAGAAATTGATGAAATGTGTGATGAGATAAAAGAAATTATTCAGATAGTGAAGGGAGATGAAAATAGAATAGTGACAAGTGATTGGAATTTGATAGTAGAGAAATGAAGAAAAGGAAACGTAGTAGGTGAATATGGAATGGTGGTAAGAAATGAAAGAGGAAGCCGCCTGGTAGGTTTTTGCCCAGAGCATAACTTAATCATCGCTAACACTTGGTTCAAGAATCGTGAAAGAACGTTGTATACGTGGAAGAGACCTGGAGATACTGCAAGATTTTAGATAGATTATATAATGGTAAGAAACCAGGTATTAAATTGTAAGACATTTCCAGGGGCAAATGTGTACTCTGACCACAATCTATAGGTTATGAACTGTAGATTAAAACTGAAGAAACTGCAAAAATGTGGGAAATTAAGGAGATGGGACCTGGATAAACTGAAAGAACCAGAGGTTGTACAGAGTTTCAGGGAGAGCATAAGGGAACAATTGATAGGAATGGGGGAATGAAATACAGTAGAAGAAGAATGGGTAGCCTTGAGGGATGAAGTAGTGAAGGCAGCAGAGGATCAAGTAGGCAAAAAGCCGAGGGCTAGTAGGAATCCTTGGGTAACAGAAGAAATATTGAATTCAATTGATGAAAGGAGAAAATATAAAAATGCAGTAAATGAAGCAGGCGAAAAGGAATACAAACGTCTCAAAAATTAGATCGACATGAAGTGCAAAATGGCTAAGCAGGGATGGCTAGAGGACAAATGTAAGGATGTAGAGGCGAAAATCACCATGGGTAAGATAGACACCGCCTACAGGAAAATTAAAGTGACAGCATAGATCGAGGTGGTGGGATCACTCATGGGAAAATTCCTGCAGTAGTTGATGTTAGAGCTGCACCAGTCAGCTGATAGGTGTTCCTGCTTAAGGGAAGTCTCTCTAACAAAAGATCCACTTTTGACAAAGCTTAAGTATCCAAGTAATGAGACAATTAGTATATTTCATCAAAATATACAAGATGTTAGAGATAAAGTTAGTGAACTGCTTATAGATGTTGACTCTGAAATTATTGGTATATTTGAGCACTTCTTAAATAAGGAGATAATTCAGAGGCTTCCTTTACCAGAATACAGGTTGGCTGGCAGCTTTTCTAGGAGCTCTTTTCGGTGTGGGGGAGTAGCCATGTATGTGAAAAACAGCATCCCATTAGAGTCAATTGATGTTTCTAAGTACTGCACTGAAAAGGTGTTAGAATGTTGTGAAGGTATGGTTAAATTTAATGGAGCTAAACTTCTAATTGTTATTTACAGAGCCACAGACGCCAATTTCACAACATTTTTGCTAAAGCTAGAGGAGGTTTTTGGTACACTTTGTAGGAAATACAAAAAATTATTTATATGTGGTGATTTCAATATTAATTGTAAGGTGATTGTGCAAGTAAAAGGATGCTGGTAGATCTCCTTAATTCATATAATCATATGTAAACTGGTATGGCAAAGTGGTATGCAGATAGAATAGCTATGTCTCAGGATACAATTAAAACCATATGGTCAGTCGTAAATGAAGTGGCTGGTCTGTAGAGACAGGTCGACGATATAGAATCAGTGCGTAGTGGGAATGTTCGTGTTACTGATAAGTCGCATATATGTACAGTACTTAATAATCACTTTGTGAATGTACCATGTGAACTAAATAGAAACCTAGCCCCAACAGGGAATCATATAGCGCTCTTAGAAAAAAGTGTTCCGAGACTGTTACCTGAAACGGTCCTCCATGATACTGACAAGAGGGAGATTGAGTTAATAATTAAATCACTAAAGACCAAGAACTCTCATGGATATGGCAGGGTATCTAGCAGAATACTGAAGTATTGTTCTGTGTATGTTGGCCCAGTACTTAGCCATATCTGTGACTTTTCCTTTAGCGGTGGTCGGTTTCCTGACCGATTAAAGTACTCTCTACTGAAGCCACTTCATAAAAAGGGAGAAAGGATAATGTTGACAACTTTAGACCTATTTCCATGCCATCGGTGTTTGCTAAAGTTATCGAGAAGGTTGTATATACAAGGTTACTGGAGCATTTAAATTCACATTATTTGCTGTCAAATGTACAGTTTGGTTTCAGAAATGGTTTAACAACTGAAAATGCTATATTCTCTTTTCTCTGTGAGGTTTTGGACGGATAAAATAAAAGGTTGCGAACGCTAGGTGTTTTCTTTGATTTAACGAAGGCTTTTGACTGTGTTGACCACAAAATATTACTGCACAAGTTGGACCATTATGGAGTAAGGGAGTAGCATACAATTGGTTCCCCTCTTACTTTAAGAACAGAAAGCAGAAGGTAATTCTCTGCGATATTGAGAGTGGTAGTGATAATCATTCGCAATGGGGCTCTGTTAAGAGGGCATTCCCCCAAGGGTCGGTTCTGGGGCCACTGCTGTTTCTTACTTATATAAATGATATGCCCTCTAGTATTACAGGTGATTCAAAAATATTTCTGTTTGCTGATGACACCAGTTTGGCAGTGAAGGATCTCGTGTGTAATACTGAAACAGTATCAAATAATGTAGTTAATGGAATAAGTTCATGGCTTGTGGATAACAATTTGATGCTAAATCACAGTAAGACTCAGTTTTTGCAGTTTCTAATTCACAATTCAACAAGGACCGATATTTTGATCAGACAGAATGGGCATGTTATAAGCGAGACGAAACAGTTAAAGTTCCTAGGCGATCGGATATATAGTAAGCCGTTGTGGAAAGCCCATGTCCAGGATCTTGTCCAGAAACTAAAATGCTGCTTTAGTTACCATTAGAACAGTATCTGAAATTAGTGACAGTTCAACATGGAAAATAGTCTACTTCGCATATTTTCACACGCTTAGGTCGTATGGTATTATATTCTTTGGGTAATTCTTCTGATTCAAAAAGGGTATTTTTGGCTCAAAACGGGCTGTTCGAGCTATATGGGGTGTAAGTTCGAGAACCTCTTGTTGGCCCCTATTCAATAGTCTGGGAATTCTGACATTGCCCTGACAGCATATATTTTCTTTAATGTTGTTTATTGTTAGCAGTATTAGCGTATTCCCAACAGTTAGCAGCTTTCAATCAGTTAATACTAGGCACAAATCAAATCTGTATGTGGAATGCACTTCCTTGACTCTTGTGCAGAAAGGAGTGCAGTATTCTGCTGCATCCATTGTCAATAAGCTACCACAAGAACTCAAAAATCTTACCAGTAGCCCAAAATCTTTTAAGTCTAAACTGAAGAGTTTCCTCATGGCTCACTCCTTCTATTCGGTCGAGGAGCTCCTGGAAGAGCTAAAAAATTATGCAAATTTCAGTGTTACGTAGTTAATTTTTTTATTTAAACTTACAACTTGTCGCCTTAATATGTTTTTATATTTCACTTTATCTGTTTCTACTATCGTGTTATAATTTCATGTATTGACTCGTTCTATGACCATGAAGATTTCTCCTTAATATGGTCCCACGGAACAATAAATTATTAAAAAATATAAGCTTTGGAGAAAAGAGATCCACTTGTATGCATATCAAGAGCTCAGATGGAAACCCTGTTATAAGCGAAGAAGGGAAAGCAGAAAGGTGGAAGGAGTATATAGAAGATCTATACAAGGGCAATGTGCTTGAAAACAGAATTTGGAAATGGAAGAGCATGTAGATGAAGATGAAATAAGAGATAATATACTGCGTGAAGAGTTTGGCAGAGCAGTGAAAGACCTACGCCGAAACAAGGCCCCGGGAGTATTCAACATTCCATTATAACTACTGACACCCGTGGGAGAGCCAGCCCTGACTAAACTCTACCATCTGATGAGCAAGATGTATGAGACAGGCGAAATACCGTCAGACTTCAAGAAGAATATAATAATTCCAATCTCTAAGAAAGCAGTTGTTGACAGATGTGAAAATTATCGAACTATTTGTTTAGTAAGTCACAGGCGCAAAATACTAAAGCCAATTCTTTACGGACGAATGGAGAAACTGGTAGAAGCCGACCTCGGGGTATACCAGTTTGGATTCCGTAGGAATACTGGAACACATGAGGCAATACTGACCCTAAGTCCTCTCTTAAGAGCTAGATTAAGGAAAGGCACACCTACGTTTCTAGCGTTTGTAGACTTAGAGAAATCTTTTGACAATGTTGACTGGAAAACTCTTTCAAATACTGAAGTGGCAGTGGTAAAATGCAGTGAGTGAAAGGCCATTTACAATTTGTACACATACCAGATGGGAGTTGCAAGAGTCAGGGGGCATGAAAGGGAAGCAGTGGTTGGGAAGGTAGTGAGATGCGGTTCTAGTCAATCGCCGATGTTATTCAATCTGTTTATTGAGCAAGCAGTAAAGGAAAAAAAGAGAAAAATCGAAGTAGGAATTAAAATCTATGGAGAAGAAATTAAAACCTTGAGGTTCGCTCATGACATAATTCTGTCAGAGACATCAAAGGACCTGGAAGAGCAGCTGAATGGAGTGGAGTGTCCTGAAAGAATGATATAAGATGATCATCAATAAAAGCAAAACGAGGATAATGGAATGTAGTCGAAACATGTTTGGTGATGCTGAAGGAATTAGATAAGGAACTGAGACACTTAAAGTAGTAAAGGAGTTTTGGTATTTGGGGAGCAAAATAACTGATGACGGTCGAAGTATAGAGGATATAAATTGTATACTGGCAATGGCAAGGAAAGTGTTTCTGAAGAAGAAAAACTTGTTAACATCGAGTATAGCTTTACGTATCAGGAAGTGTGTTATCCGAGTATTTGTATGGAGTGTAGCCATGTATGGAAGTGAATCATGGACGATAAAGAGTTTGGATAAGAAGAGACTAGAGGCTTTAGAAATAAGGTGCTACAGAAGAATGCTGAAGATCAGATGGGTAGATCACTTAACTAATGACGAGGTATTAAATAGTATTGGGGAGAAGAGAACTTTGTGGCACAACTTGACTACAAGAAGGAATCGGTTGGTAGGACATGTTCTGTGGCATCAGCGGATCACCATTTTAGTATTGGAGGGCAACGCGGAGGGTAAAGGTCGAGGAGGGAGACCAGGAGATGAATACACTAGCTGATTCAGAAGGATGTAGGTTGCAGTGGGTATTGGGAGATGGCGCTTGCACATGATACAGTAGCATGGAGAGCTGCATCAAACCAGTCTCTGGACTGAAGACCACAACAACAACAATAAGAAGGCATCTGTCTCATGTGTACCCTTCAACAGAGATAGGACAGACAAGACGGTTAGATTAGACTATATGTAGTTTCTGTTGCAAATAATCCATAATGAGGAGATGCTCAGTGGGAAACTAATATGCTAATTCACCTTCCACAGATCGCAAGTGGACTGATCATCGACGTGAAATGAGGGATGAAAATTTAAACGTACTTCTGATCGTACTCGTACTATTTGACACCCTCCCCCCCCCCCCCCACTCTCTCTCTCTCTCTCTCTCTCTCTCTCTCTCTCTCTCTCTCTCTCTCTCTCTTTTTCTAACTCACTCCTCACTCACTCTCAATCGCGCACGCCCTAGTTCTACTAAAAAATTCAATACATTAATGGTGTCGGAGGAGATGGTTAAATAAATCCTTTAGGCTGCTCTTAAACTGAATTTTGACAGTAGTAGAACTTGTATGGCTGCTGACAAGTTATTGAAAATTCGTTTTCCTGAATGATCGAGACTTTCTTGCACCAAAGTAATTAACTTCCAAATTTTTGTGGAGATTATTCATGTTTCTAGTAAGGAGTGCATGCAATGAGCTGTTGATTTGAAAATAATAATAAGACACAAAAGAAGCTCCTAAGTTGATGTGATACCCAGTAAGAAGCAGTACAAATCAAGTTTTAGTTAACGATTATGGACTTTTTAGCCGGCTGTGGTGCCTTGGACATGAGCTAGGACCTTAAGGTTTTGCATGAAAGGAGGACAAGCAGCCGCGTTGCACGGGAGAATGTGAAAAGTGTTCATATGTACTAAAAACTGTAAAATCCGCCCGTTTTTGTCTTATGCTATCGAATCGACTTAAAGCCAGATCGTCTCTTTGGCCGCTCTTCTCTACGAAACGGTTACACTTATCGTCTGCAAAGCTATGTTGCGTGCTGCGGTATCCGGAGACACTGAAAGCACCATAGTAGAACACAGACGAAGCTTCCAAGTTGATGTAATAGCCAGTAAGAAGCAGTACAATTCAAGTTTCAGTTATCGATTATTGACTTCCAAGCCGGCTTTGCTGTCTTGGACATGAGCTAAGGCCTTACGATTTTGCATCAAGGGAGGTCTACCAGCCACGTTGCACGGGAGAGCGTGAAAAGTGTTTATATGTAGTAAAAACCTGAGAAATCCGCCCTTTTGTGTCATTTGCTATAGAATCGACTTAATGCCAGATCGTCTCTTAGGCCGCTCTTCTCTATGACACGGATAGACTTGTTGTTGTCTTCAGTCCTGAGACTGGTTTGATGCAGCTCTCCATGCTACTCTATCCTGTGCAAGCTGCTTCATCTTCCAGTACCTACTGCAACCTACATCCTTCTGAATCTGCTTGGTGTATTCATGTCTTGGTCTCCCTCTACGATTTTTTACCCTCCACGCTGCCCTCCAATGCTAAATTTGTGATCCCTTGATGCCTCAAAACATGTCCTACCAACCGATCCCTTCTTCTAGTCAAGTTGTGCCACAAACTTCTCTTCTCCCCAATCCTATTCAATACCTCCTCATTAGTTACGTGATCTACCCATCTAATCTTCAGCAATCTTCTGTAGCACCACATTTCGAAAGCTTCGATTCTCTTCTTGTCCAAACTAGTTATCGTCCATGTTTCACTTCCATACATGGCTACACTCCAAACAAATACTTTCATAAACGACTTCCTGATACATAAATCTATATTCGATGTTAACAAATTTCTCTTGAGAAACGCTTTCCTTGCCATTGCCAGTCTGCATTTTATATCCTCTCTACTTCGACCATCATCAGTTATTTTACTTCCTAAAGAGCAAAACTCCTTTACTACTTTAAGTGTCTCATTTCCTAATCTAATTCCCTCAGCATCACCCGATTTAATTTGACTACATTCCATTATCCTCGTTTTGCTTTTGTTGATGTTCATCTTATATCCTCCTTTCAAGACACTGTCCATTCCGTTCAACTGCTCTTCCAAGTCCTTTGCCGTCTCTGACAGAATTACAATGTCATCGGCGAACCTCAAAGTTTTTATTTCCTCTCCATGAATTTTAATACCTACTCCAAATTTTTCTTTTGTTTCCTTTACTGCTTGCTCAATATACAGATTGAATAACATCGGGGAGAGGCTACAACCCTGTCTCACTCCTTTCCCAACCACTGCTTCCCTTTCATGCCCCTCGACTCTTATGACTGCCATCTAGTTTCTGTACAATTTTTAAATAGCCTCTCGCTCCCTGTATTTTACCCCTGCTACCTTCAGAATATGAAAGAGAGTATTCCAGTCAACATTGTCAAAAGCTTTCTCTAAGTCTACAAATGCTAGAAACGTAGGTTTGCCTTTTCTTAATTTTTCTTCTAAGATAAGTCGTAAGGTCAGTATTGCCTCACGTGTTCCAACATTTCGACGGAATCCAAACTGATCCTCCCCAAGGTCCGCATCTACCAGTTTTTCCATTCGTCTGTAGAGAATTCGCGTTAGTATTTTGCAGCTGTGACTTATTAAACTGATTAGTTCGGAAATTTTCACATCTGTCAGCACCTGCTTTCTTTGGGATTGGAATTATTATATTCTTCTTGAAGTCTGAGGGTATTTCACCTGTCTCATACATCTTGCTCACCAGCTGGTAGAGTTTTGTCATGACTGGCTCTCCCAAGGCCGTCAGTAGTTCTAATGGAATGTTGTCTACTCCGGGGTCCTTGTTTCGACTCAGGTCTTTCAGTGCTCTGTCAAACTCTTCACGCAGTATCTTACGTCTCATTTCGTCTTCATCTACATCCTCTTCCATTTCCATAATATTGTCCTCAAGTACATCGCCCTTGTATAAACCTTCTATATACTCCTTCCACCTTTCTGCCTTCCCTTCTTTGCTTAGAACTGGATTGCCATATGAGCTCTTGATATTCATACACGTGGTTCTCTTCTCTCCAAAGGTCTCTTTAATTTTCCTGTAGGCAGTATCTATCTTACCCCTAGTTAGATAAGCTTCTACATCCTTACATTTGTCCTCTAGCCATCCCTGCTTAGCCATTTTGCACTTCCTGTCGATCTCATTTTTTAGATGTTTGTATTCCTTTTTGCCTGCTTCATTTACTGCATTTTTATATTTTCTCCTTTCATCAATTAAAATCAATATTTCTTCTGTTACCCAAGGATTTCTAGCAACCCTCGTATTTTTACCTACTTTATCCTGTGCTGCCTTCACTACTTCATCCCTCAGAGCTACCCATTCTTCTTCAACTATGTTTCTTTCCCCCATTGCTGCCAATTGTTCCCTTATGATCTCCTTGAAACTCTGTACAACCTCTGGTTCTTTCAGCTTATCCAGATCCCATGTCCTTAAATTCCCACCTTTTTGCAGTTTCTTCAGTTTTAACCTACAGGTCATAACCAATAGATTGTGGTCAGAGTCCACATCTGCCCCTGGAAATGTCCTAGAATTTAAAACCTGATTCCTAAATCTCTGTCTTACCATTATATAATCTATCTGATACCTTTTAGTATCTCCAGGATACTTCCATGTATACAACCTTCTTTTATGATTCTTGAACCAAGTGTTAGCTATGATTAAGTTAAGCTCTGTGCAAAATTCTACCAGACGGCTTCCTCTTTCATTTCTTAGCCCCAATCCATAATCACCTACTATGTTTCCTTCTCTCCTTTGTCCTACTGACGAATTCCAGTCACCCATGACTATCAAATTTTCGTCTCCCTTCACTACCTGAATAATTTCTTTTATCTCATCATACATTTCATCAATTTCTTCATCATCTGCAGAGCTAGTTGGCATATAAACATGTACTACTGTCGTAGGCATGGGCTTTGTGTCTATCTTGGCCACAGTAATGCGTTCACTATGCTGTTTGTAGTAGCTTACCCGCATTCCTATTTTCCTATTCATTATTAAACCTATTCCTGCATTACCCCTATTTGATTTTGTATTTATAACCCTGTATTCACCTGACCAAAAGTCTTGTTTTTCCTGCCACCGAACTTCACTGATTCCCACTATATCTAACTTTAACCTATCCATTTCCGTTTTTAAATTTTCTAACCTACCTGCCCGATTAAGGGATCTAACATTCCACGCTCCGATCCGTAGAATGCCAGTTTTCTTTCTCCTGATAACGACGTCCTTTTGAGTAGTCCCCGCCCGGAGATCCGAATGGAGGACTATTTTACCTCCGGACTGTTTTCCCAAGAGGACGCCATCATCATTTAACCATACAGTAAAGCTGCATGCATTCGGGAAAAATTGCGGCTGCAATTTCCCCTTGCTTTCAGCCGTTCGCAGTACCAGCGCAGCAACGCCGTTTTGGTTAATGTTACAAGGCCAGATCAGTCAATCATCCAGACTGTTGCCCCTGCAACTACTCTTCAGGAACCACACGATTGTCTGGCCTGAAACGGTTACACTTATCGTTGGCAAAGCTATGTTGCGTGCTGCGGTATCCGGAGGCACTGAAAGCACCATAGTAGAACACAGACGAAGCTTCTAAGTTGATGTAATAGCCAGTAAGAAGCAGTACAATTCAAGCTTTAGTTATGGATTATCGAGTTTTAAGCCGGCTTTTGTGCCTTGGACATGAGCTAAGACCTTACGATTTTGCATCAAGGGAGGTCTACCAGCCACGTTGCACGGGAGAGCGTGAAAAGTGTTCATATGTAGTAAAAACCTGAGAAATCCGCCCGTTTTGGTCTTATGCTATCGAATCGACTTAAAGCCAGATCGTCTCTTTGTCCTCTCTTCTCTATGAAACAGTTTCACTTATCGTCTGCAAAACTATGTTGCGTGCTGCGGTATGCGGAAACACTAAAAGCACCATAGTAGAACACAGAAGAAGTTTCTAAGTTGATGTAATAGACTGTAAGAAGCAGTACAATTCAAGTAATCAGACACATTGAAATTAAGTAAGTCCAAATGTTCAGATTGGTTTTTTAGGTCCGATTTTCTCAACAACTTGGTGATCAAACCAATATATCAGTCCGGAACAAGGACAAAATATTTCCACACTTCTGGAACGAAGGCACAAACGTTTTGCCCAAAATAGTCATTTTTTGTTAACTTGCAAGTATGTGTGAAGGAAGGAATTGGTGTGTAGTCTAGTCAAGTAACCACTCCAATTTTACCTGAATGCTAGAATGAGATACTGTTATACAGTAGCTTCCAGAATTCAGAAGGTTACTGAAGTGTATCTAAAAAAAAAAAAAGAGGAACTATCCAATATTAAAAACTCTTGTGTCACGAATAATATATATAAAGCAATTGATTTAGTAACAGATGTTGATGAGAACTCAGAGCTTGTATGTATGAAACGTAAAAGGAGACCTCTGTAGGAAAAACAAATTAAGTTTTCGAAAAAACCAAGTGATTTTGTAAAGAAACGAAGACTTTCTCTTCTTATGATTCACTTCTGTTTTGACATTCGATGTACTAAGAGGAGGGTTGCCGAAATTCCTACGTCTTATTTTTTTTATGGAATAATAAGATTATCATTCATAAATATCGGTCTCTGCAGTTATTGTAGTGAACCTTTTAATACTACCGCACTGAACTACTTAAATGATTTTATACTTTTTAGGTAGATGTATCACGAAATTGTGGTCACGTTATTTGAAAGCAAGATGAACGACATACTTAAGCGGCACATTGCGATAAGCAATTATTCTCCATAGGTCGGACCTGAAGGCCTGTTTTCAGGAAGACCAGTAGATCATTGACAGCAGTGTCGTGCAGTCAACGAGCCTTAAAACAGCGGTTGACGATGGTGTTCAGTAACACCACGATCTCATACATTGAAATAATGTAACAGAGTTGGCATAGAGGGTAAATAATAGTAATGGTCCAGTAGATTACAAAGGTTAGTTATATATATATGCGCGTACGGATACTGCCACAGGAAGGACACGTTACAAATATGATGCCACGGTGGGGTTAAACTCATAATAATGCGCAGATTATTTTTTTTTCATTTATTTGAATATTTCTCTCACTTTTAACTACCCATAAGGAAAGAAACGTTACAGTGGACGCTAGTGTGCCATCTTTCTTGCTGAAGTGGAATATCGCGTTTATTAAATTTCCTTGATAGCTTAACTGAAACTGTTTTCCCTATCCCAGCGAATTGCTGGAAAGTCCGCCCTGAGAGTTCTCTGTCGACTTGTAGATTGTGAGTCTGTCTAATATCCAGAAGTGATCCACGTCGATTGCTGGTACGGAGGGCGCTAGAGTAGATTACACGTGGTATCTGTCACACGATGTTACCCATTAACGCTCGTAACATTGAGTGCCGCACTTCGGGCTTGTGGCGTGAAGCTTTCTTTTCACCTTCGAGCGCTGGCGTCGCTACAGCTGTTGGAAGTGTCTGGAGTGTGTTTGTAAATATGGCTTCAAAGTTAGTTTCGTCGAATTTTTAAAAATAAAGTAGCTTGGGCTATGGGTGGGAGGGGGGGGGGGGGCAAGGGGCATAATGCATGCTATCATTTGTGTGTTGATGGGAGGTGGAATATACTGCACTCGACTTCATGTCCACAATCACAGCTACAGCCATCCATCCCTACATCTGGAAACATACATGCAGCAAACCGGAATAGAGGATGTGGTCACACTCAAAAATTCTTTCTTAGCTTTCCTTTCTACTTTGTCTGTTTTTAGATTCTGGATGCGACAAATTAAAAAGCGCTTCATCTGTTTCGAACTTTGTATTAATTTTGCCGTTGTGGTAACACTATTTAAAATTAAAAATTGTTCTTATAGTCCCCATAAAGTGTACTAAACGTTTATTTACCTTCACATATTCCACCTTCATCGGTTTATAAATCGCTTGACACGTTTCTGAAATTATTTTGTTTGATTACAATGTGATATTAATGTGCCGTGTCATAAACCAGAGTAGCTCTCATGTATCAAGAAATCGCAGTGACACAGTTTATTCTTAGAAATGCTGTATGTCCAGAAGACATTCTGTTTTGTAACATGAGAATCCACTTTACTGAGCAAATACTGAAATAATCTCATCCATTCATAAGTAATTTATATGTTAAGACTTGAATTCCTCCTCTTGTAGCTCTCGTAACAAATTTTGCTGAGTTCTTTTACTATCTTGACGTAATACCTAGGGCTTCATTCAAGTGTTTATTGTTTCTCTACCGCTTTTCTTCCAAATACACACACAATGCAATTGTGGTGTTTGCAAGAGTGTAAGAAAGAAAGCTGACGCAGTTTGTCTATCAAATTTTAGGGAAAATTTGTAAGAAGCTTTCAAACACAATAGTAAAATTCAAAACGGTGGTAAAGTGGCAGCGTTGTAAGGAACAACTTTTGTTCTTACTGTGTGTTATTTGGAATGGTTGACGGTTGATCGCGTAAGTGGGGACTAGGCGAAGAGGCATCAAAATTTTATTTCGAATGCTAAAAAGGACCAAGGTTCAATTTCACATGTTACAGCAACTGTTAAATACAATCAGCTAAGCACAGTAAGAATTGACCATGCTCTTTCACAAGCAGCACGATTGGAACATTGAAACACAACGAGAAGGTTACAGAAACAGAAGCGGAATAGATGCATTACGACTTTCTGCTTTTCAGCATGGCAAAAGTTGTCTCCGAACTCGTGAGGAATCTGAGGCATGAGTGAATAAAATTTTTAGAACTTCTGAAATTCTTCGCTGGATACGAACACTCACGAAAGATTATTTAGCATCATGGAGTACTTGAAGCCACTTTCTGACAATCATTTAACAACTTGTATTATGGATGTTGTTAAAGAACAGATTTCAAGTGAAGTTAAAATAATCCTCTAGAGCAAGTTTCAAGTGAAATTAAGTCCTTTGTCAGTACAAGCAAACGAAATAACGGATGTCTGAAGTAAGCTATTAGTAATTTTTCGTTTTGCAAATAAGGAGAAATATGAGATGGATGTGGTTTTATGACTTAGCTAAAAACTGGAGTGCACAAGGCATAGCCACTGTTTAGCTGCAAGTGCTAAGCAGTTAGAATATTGATAAAAACAAACTAGTATCGCAAACATAAGACGGCTGTAGTGCAATAACACGGAAAAATTGTGTACATCCTATAGTGAAAGAGGCACACCCTCGTGCAGTCTGTATCCACTGCTGTGCACATCAGTTGGACCATCCTCTGTGCTTCTAAAAATTACGCAATTAAAATTTTTTATAGCAAACCAGTATTTCACGAATCTTAGCCGTTGCGGTAAAACAAGTTAACTTCAGGGGGAAGGGGGATTTAAATTATAAGGTCCTTGCGAAACAAGGTATTTTCATTCACACGCTGTTAAAACCATTTTTCTTCACTACACGGACATGAGCAGCATTGAATGTGAAATACAAGCAAGACTGGGATTATATTTCTTTACATCGACCAATTGGGCTAAATTGTATACTTGATCACCAGACTTCTCTTTTTCTACTGCAGGTGTACAAATAGATTTTCCAGCATACCAGTATCTTGTTCGACATTTTGCAAAGTAAATCTGTAAGCCTGAAATAGAAAACTGCATTAAGGCTAGTGAGAGACTAATATGTATGAAACGCAAAGTGGAAGGTAAGAAAGAGCTTTACAATTTCAGCAGGAGTATTTGAACTAGTGTAACGAAACAGAAATATGTATTTAGAAATGGAGAAGGCTAGTATTAGAGGTAATCGACACAGTAATAGTAAACACGGAAACTAGATTCCAGGACTACCGTGAAACAATTTCCCTATACGTAATGTTGAAAAGCTACTTAAAATGTATCTTTTGACAATGAGAAACTGAAGAGAAGAAACTTTATTTACAGCAGTGAGGATAAATGTCTGGAGCTTCATGACATCCTTCAGTCCATTGTAAACAATTGATTTAAAAAACGTGTTCTCCGGAGGAGTGTAATGACTGTCGTTGCTTCTTGCAATTCCACGAACCACCGTGTCTTGCAAAACAAGCGTGAGTACGTTGAAACGCGTTAAAGCCTACTTTCACAACACAATGACAAATGACACTGTCAAGCATCACTGTGTTGGCTGTAGAGAAGAGAACTCCGAAATCAAATCGACAGGATTCCATATCTCTCGTCACCGGTCTACGCCCAGGAAAAAGGGCTGCAGGATAGAACTTTATAAAAAGGTGTGAGGGTGTATTAATAAGTATTATATCCTGATGAATGTATAGCTGTTAAATAATTTTTGCATTTGTTTATAACAATTGCTGTAGTAATTTGTCTTACGAAGTATGTAAGTTACTTTCGCATTGTTTATTGGAATTGATAACGTTTATGTCAACGTCTTTTATTTTGCTTAACCGTGCTGTACTTCTTCAGTCATGTATAAATCGCTTTGCAGGGAAATGAATCATTTTAGTCAATTGTGGGGATACAACAGCCCTGAATTTGAGGTGCGCTCAAACCCTACCATTGGCTAGAAATCGTAATGTAGCGAGATGTTTCTCCTCGGAGCTTACAACCTATGATGAATTCATTTTTGGTTAAAAACGGTTTGATGCTCAGCAGTTCTTAAATAATTACGAATATCATTAGCTACCGTCTAAGTAACAACGTAGTTAAATTTCATTCCTGCAATTAGTCGCATCTTTGCCTTGGCTTTGAGTAACAAGGCCAGAAAATCCTAGATAAATGCTGGCAAACTCCAGTTTCTTTTCCTTTGTAAAACCAACCGGAATCGCGTAGATATTTATCATACGAACAAATCACATGAGGCACCGTGATTGCGTTGTGCAAGCGGTTACGAAATTGGTCCGTTGGTCGGTCGGCCGACAGATATAATAGTGCGTGTGGAGGGGCCTTAGCAGAACGATTTTCAGTGCAGCCCAGTCCCGTTCGCGCCATATTTACACACCTTTAGTCGTAGTTAGCAGACTAAGCATAAAAACCAAAACTTCGAGGTAAATGGAGACCCCCCCCCCACTACAGGTCCAGGGGTTGGAATAGACCCGAGGTATTTCCGCCTGTCGTAAGAGGCGACTAAAAGGAGTCTCACGTTTTGGCCTATATGTGGTGGTCCCCTCTATGAATTGACCTTAATTTTTCAAAATTTTCCCGAAGAGCGAGCCAATTTAGGAAGGACGCCTTACATGGAGTATAGCATTCATGTGCTCAGACTTACCGCATCCTTTGTCGACGTGGATCTGCACTTCTGCTCATTCTCCTACTGTTGGGCGAGGCCACCCTCCTGGGTGCGTATTTTTCCATAAACGGTGCAGTATCGTTTTCTATACCGACGATTATAATGGACTTGTTCGCTTGGTTGCACCTGACATCCAGCACGGTAGCTTGCCCATTGTAGTGGGGCCGCTATGTACCCTGTCAGTTGTAGCCCTCTGACCACACCCCCTGATGCCTGTGCCATTAACTCCCCATGTATGCCCAGTCAAGGTATTTACTCGCTTATGACAAGCTGGGGATGTTTCTGTAACCACAAGAACTTACATATGGTCGAGGGTATCATATTTCACAGGGACCTTATTTTGCAGTCTGACGATGAGCTGCGCACAAATTTGGAGCGGCGCGGTGTTCATTTCGTCCAGCGTGTCCACTGGGGTCCGAGGTATAATCAGGTTGCCACCGCTGCTTTCGTCTTGGCCTTCGAGGGTGATACATTGACAGAGAAGGTCAACGTGACGGTCTAATACTGTGTTGTAAAGCCCAATGTTCCTCACACGATGCGGTGCGTTAAGAGCTGCAAGTTAGGACATATACAGCTGTACATCCAGCGTCACATGTCAAGATTCTGGATGCCCTTCACATCCCAATACTACATGTGCCCCGCCTCCAATCTGTCAAACTGTGGAGAGCACCATTCGCCTTGCTCACTACACTGCAGGATTCTCCAGAAAGAAAGGAAAATCATGGACTAAAACACACTGGACAGAATGACCTACACTGGGGCGAAGAGAAAATTTGAATGCCTGCATCCTGTGCCTGTGACATTGTACCACGACTGTTGTAACATCGGCGTAATACGATCAGCTCTGCCAATCATAGCCACCTCTCAGTGCCGAAAGATGTTCCTTGATGGTGGAGGGCATTTCCCTCCCTATTGCTCCTGCACCACCTACTTTGGAAGCAACACTCCTCCAACCATCAGGGACATATGCTTCTCCATCTTGGAAGGGAACAGAAGTCTTCCTCGCTTCTCTCGCTAGGAAGGGGTCCCCTTCCCAGGTTTCTCCTAGTGGGAAATTTGACACCTGCCAGTGACTGAAGAGCCCAAAAGCAGCTTGTAGAAGGGCTTCACGCTCATTCTCAGTCCTGGAGACTGAATCAGTGAAGTTCTCCCAGCCAGGAAAACCCAAGGTGCAGTGAGAGAAATCCAAAAATAAAACCACTAGGACCAAGCTGTGTGTGTGTGTGTGTGTGTGTGTGTGTGTGTGTGTGTGTGTGTGTGTGAGGGTCTGGCGGGATATAGGTCCTCAGTAAATGCATAAATCACCATCCCATGCACACACACACACACACACACACACACACACACACACACACACACAGACATGACGGTTATAGACTGCTCAGAGTCACATGCTGCCACCGGCTTATTGCCTGAGGCATAAACCACTTCATTGAATGTTCCATGCCTTCACAGTGTCACGATGACGTCATTCTATAGTGGAATTACAGACCTTATTCCACCACCTGGATGAGCTACGGCAACAGTTGGGCTTTACACCTGCTATCTGTATTGCCCTCCAGGAAAGCTGGTTTTTGACAGTGCGGACCCTCTGCCCTCCATGGCTAAACAGATATTACAGTAACTGTAGCGGCTATAATAGGGTGTCAGGTGGAGTTTTCGTTTATGTCCTAAACTGTCTGTAGTGAACCTGTGCCCCTTCAAATCCCCCTTGAAGCTGTGGCTATCAGAATAAGGACGATGGAGGATCTTACTGTGCAATATATACCTTCCTCCAGATGGTGTCGAACCCCTAGATGTATTAGCTGCACTGATTGGTAAAATCTCCGAAAAGTGGCAAAGGTTTAGGGAGTTAATCAACCATAACCCCTTGTGGGTTGTCATTGTGCTTATTTGCCAAGACAGAGATGTCGAATCTTTGTCTCAGTTCGACCTCCGCCTCTTAAATACTGGGACTGCTACACATTTCAGTGTGGCTCGTGGTAGTTACTCAGCCATCGATTTGTCACTTCAAACCCCAAGACTTCTCCCATCAACCCACTGGAGAACACGTGACGACCTGTGTGGTAGTGACCACTTCCCCATCTTTCTGTCACTGCCCCAGTATCATGCTCATGGACGGCTGCCCAGATTGGCTTTAAACAAGGCGGAATGGGAATCTTTCACCTCTGCTGTCACCGTTTAATTTCCCCCACACAGTTACATTTAAGTGATGGTAGAGCAAGTTACTACAGCAATTGTTTCTGCAGTAGAAAACTCAATCCCTCGTTCTTCATGGTGCTCAAGGCGTAAGGCAGTCCCTTGGTGGTCGCCGGAAGATGCTGAAGTAATTAAGGAGCGCCGGAGATCTCTACAGTGGCATAAGCAGCACCCTGCCATGGAGCACCTCATACAGTAGCCTTTAAATAGCTCTGTGCCCGCGTTCGGCAACTTATCAAGCGACGGAAGCAGGA
This sequence comes from Schistocerca gregaria, assembly GCF_023897955.1. Taxonomy (NCBI): domain Eukaryota; kingdom Metazoa; phylum Arthropoda; class Insecta; order Orthoptera; family Acrididae; genus Schistocerca; species Schistocerca gregaria. The sequence goes on along the minus strand of NW_026061874.1, from coordinate 1,708,721 downwards.
AAGTTGGATGAGATACATCTCGACCATTAGACGCCATACGTCACCTTCCCACGTCTGGGCAAAGATCATCTTTTTGGGTACCAGACCTTAACAAGTGTTACTGGTGTTAGCGTAAATGGCGTGTTATCTACAGACACAAACGCGATTGCCGAACACTCTGCCGAGCACTCTGCCGAGCACTCTGCCGAGCACTCTGCCGAGCACTCTGCCGAGCACTCTGCCGAGCACTCTACCCTGGAAAATTACCCCCAGCCTTTCACACACTATAAATGCGGCGTTATAGGGTTCACTGTGGCGTGTATTGACTGAGGTGATGTTCTCGTCCAGCCGCAATTAAAGTGGGAGGTCCTCAGTGCAATTGCATATTGCTCTGACAGAGCTCCTGGACATGATCGGATCCACAGCCAGATACTTAAATGTCTCTCATCTGACTACAAGCGATATCATCTCGTCATGTTCAACCGGATCTCGAGCAGTGGCGTCTTTCCATTGCAATTGCAAGGAACAACATCATTCCGGTGCTCACACCCGGTAAAAACTCGCTTGACATGGTTAGCTGTCGGCCCATTAGCCTCACCAACGTTCTTCATAAGCTGCTGGAATGTATGGTATGTGGGCGGTTTTGTTGGGTCCCTTTAGTCACATGGCCTACTGGCTCCATGTCGGGGTGGTTTCTGCCAGGGTCGCTCTACCACTGCTAATCTTGTGTCCCTAGAGTTTACCATCCAAACGGCCTTTTCATGACGCCAACGCCTGATTGCTGTCTCCATTGATTTACGAAAACCATATGACACGACCTGGCGATATCACATCCTTGTCACATTGTATGAGTAGTGTCTCTGGGGCCACTCTGGATGTTCATCGGAAACTTCTTGTCACTCCATGTCCGAGTTGGTGCCTTCCATAGTACGACCCATATCCAGGAGAATGGAGTTCCACAGTGCTCTGTATTGAGTGTCTCTATTTTTAGTGTCTCTATTTTTAGTGGCCTTTAACGATCTACGAGCAGCTGTTTGTTGGACTCTCCATCTCACCTTCCCTGAATGCAGACGACTTCTGCATTTAGTACTGCTGCTCCAGTACTGGTGTTGCTGAGCATCACCTACAGGGAGCCATCCTCAAGGTGCAGGCATGGGCTATAGCCCACAGCCTCCAGTTTCCAGACGCAAAGTCGTGTGTCATACACTTCTGTCGGCGTCGTACCATTCATCTGGACCCAGAACTTTACCTTCATGACGAACCACTCACTGTAGTGGAGACACACACATTCTTAGGACTGGTTTTCGTTGCTCGATTGACTTGGCTTCCTCACCTTCGTCAGCTTAAGCAGAAGTGCTGGCAGCACCTCAATGCCCGCCGACGCCTGAGCAACACCAACTGGGGTGCAGATAGATCTACGCTGCTGTGGCTCTACGGAGCCCTTGTCCAATCACGAATTGACTATGGGAGTGTGATTTAGGGTTCGGCAGTGCCCTCAGCGCTGAATTTACTCGACCCTGTGCACCACTGTGGGGTTCGATTAGCGACAGGAGCATGTAGGATGAGTCCGGTGACCAGTGTACTGGTGAAGGCTGGGATCCCTCCATTATAAATTAGACGTGCAAAATTGCTCGCCAGTTACATTGCACACATTTGTAGTTCTCCTGAGTATACAAATTACCTTCTCCACGGCATTCCAGCCCCCACAACAGCAACCCAGATCAGGGGGTTAATGATTACGGTTTGCATTCGATTGCTTCTGTCTGGAGTCCTTGCCTGTTCTACCTCTCCTCGAGGTCCATTCACGTACATCTCCATGTTGTAAGCCTCAGCCACAGCTTTGTCTAAACCTTTCACGTGGCCCTAACGACTCCATTAACCTTGCGGCTCTCCACTGTCACTTCATCTCTATTCTTGACACGTACTGAGGCGACAAATTGGTTTACGCTGATGGCTCGATGGCTGATGCTCTCGTCAGCGTCGCGTATGTCCATGGAGGACATAATGAACAGCATTCCTTCCCGATGGCTGCAGTTCTTCCACGGCGGAGCTGTTGGCTGTATCTTGTACTTTTGAGCTGATGTGTTCATGCTCTGGGGAGTCGTTTCTGTGTGCCAACTCCTTGAGCAGCCTACAAGGTATCGACCAGTGCTCTCCTCGTCATCCGTTGGTAGCGATCATCTAGGAGTTCATCTACGCCCTGGAACGGTTCGGTCGTTCATTGGTGTTTCTCTGGACCCCTGGTGACTTCGGAATCCCAGGCATCAAACTTGCTGAGAGATTGGCCAACAGGCTACGTGGAAACCACTCATGGAGATCGGCTTCTCTGCAACTGACAAGCTTGCTGTACTACGCCGCAAGGTTTTGCGGCTTGGGAGACGAAAAGGCATAACCTCAGCATGCACAACAAACTGCGTGCCACTAAGGAGACTTCGAATGTGTGGCAATCCTCCATGTGGGCCTCTCGTATGGACTCTGCGGTTCTCTGCCAGCTCCGCATTGGCCCCGCTTGTGTGACACATGGCTGCCTCCTGCACCGTGATTACCCACCTCAGTCAGTTTCGGTGTGGCGCCCGGCTGACGGTGGCCCATATCTTGGTGAGCTGTCCTCCTTTGGCTGCCCTGTGACGGACTCTTCAGCTACCGGACTAGTTGTGACTTCGTAGGCTTTCCCGGCGTAATAAGTCTTGAAAATCTCTTCGGGTTTGCTGCCGGACTAGTTGCCATTAATTTCAACTGAAAAAGCCTCATTGGCTAATTTAGGTTTAAGTTTTATTCGTGAGGGTGGGTTTTATCATTCTTTATAAGTTTCAGCTCTAAAGCTTGTGTGGTGGATGTTTTCATGTGTCGCAGAGTGGCTAGCTTTTTCCTTTTTGTTCTCGTGGTGGGTCAGCCACGATCATCTGCTCATGTTTTTATCTGTTCTATCTTGTTTCTTGCTCCTCTGTGGCTTTCTTTTCCTGTTTTGTCCATGGTAGTGTTGATTGTCCTGTTCTTCTCCTGGTTCCTCCATTCTCCTGTTACCGTGCTGTACATCTCTTTTATTTCCCTTGTGTAATAATTTTGTTGGGAACGAGAGACCGATGACCTCACAGTTTGGTCCCTTCCCCCCTCTTTCAAACCAACCAACCTAAATGGAGGAAACCTGTAGTAAGTGGTTGACAAGAATGAATATTTTTAGACCATTTGGATGTGTATTACGCTCTCGTATTATACACAAGCAACGGAAAATTTTATCCATATGTTACGCAAGTTTCATCGGAGTTCCTCGTCCGTGTAAAATCTGCAAATGTAGCACAGCATAGAGGTTAAATGAAAAGAACCGAAATTTTTTTAGCGTTTAGTGTTTCTGAAGTGTTTGCAGTAAGAGCTGATAGCGGAAAATGAAAGTATGACGTTGTTACGTAGGATTACATTGCTTTATTGTTAAAAACCATTTCATTGCTTGTAGTTTAGGTAGAGAATTTGTGTTCACATTGCCATCGAGGGCTTAGATGTAGGCTAATTGCTCTCGTGCCGTCGAAATCAAAAGAGACGCCTTTACAATATTAAAGGCTCAATAACTCGCGTTGAATATTTGTAGAGTTCAACTCATACTTAGTTGACACATATATCGTTCGGAGCTAGGTGGCCTCTCTTTACAGGTTGAAAGAATTCTCTTGCTTAACGTAAATTTCATTCCCGGAATATTTCCGAAATCCTCATTTTCAGGATGTTACCTTTAAACTTCCGTGCAAGCGCGCAGCCAGTGGTATCGGGTTTTCTGTATGAATCGTTGTCTTCACTGCTGCGTATTCCTTTGCTATTGTAATTTTGCAGAAGAAATTTTGTAACGCAGATGAAGTGACGTCTTTGATTTCACATTACGTGTATTAACGAAGCGCAAGTCAACAGTGTGGAAACATTTAGACGTAGAAATGTAATCGTAATTTGATGATGAATTAACCATTTTAGTCTGTTGTACTAAACTGATGATGAATTAGTGTTTTTCAAAGTAGAGCACAGCCAGAAAATATTATGTATGTTACAGAAGTTATTCCGAAGTACCGGTCGGTGCGCATTATTCTGCCGTCTTGGGAAAGGTGAAGTGTGCGCGGTGACAGTTGCTCGCCTGTGACATCCGCCTCTCGTGCTAAGACACGTTTCCTTGGGTGCAGAAACGTGTTGCAGCGTGCTGCGGAATACGGTTGCGTCATTCTGTGTGATGCTGGCTGCGTGGTCCTGCGTGAAACGTCTACCAAGGTGAGGGGAAAAAAAGAAAAAAAGTGGCGGCGCGTGTTGCTCTCACTGTCCTTTGGAGAACGTCCACCTACCTCTATAGTCTTCAGGTTTTCTGCACACTCACTGTGTGTTGGTAGATACTGGATTAGCCAACAGAAATAGCGTTGGCGAAAATTCGGCTAAGTGCCCACCACGAAAAAGCCACAACTCCAGTCCATGGGCAGAAACCGAAAGTTAAACTACCGAGCGTTCGGGTTTCTTGCATGTCTCGTTCAGGAGAGTCTAAAATTTCTTTCTAGTTGTTTTGTCTCCATAACACTGAAAATATCGGGTCGGAATAAATATCTTGGGCTGCTTTCAGGTGTGAACTTTTAACGGAAAATCAGCGATATGGCGTAAATAAAGTCCGGATATTAAATACGGGCTTGATGGCAGTTTTCTGAGTCCGAAAAAGTCGCTGACCCACGACTACTTGAGTCAATACATTGTGTTCAGTAGGCGTCTTATAGAGAAGTGGTCAACATAATGTGTAGCAATCTGCAAGAAACATGCCAAGCGGAATTCATGTTGAAAGGTTCGCACACGAATATCTCCTACATCAAGCCACTCACAAAACTCCAACTTCCACAAAATACTCAGCACTGCAGTCGCTTTTCGTCAGCAATGAGAGAACCGATCAACTGCGCGAATTTAATAATTTTCAACTACAAATTTGATTCTTGAGATTTAACAAACGTTAACCGGAATACGGCTCCAAGGCGACTATATCGTCTCCTAGATCTAAGGCGCAAAGCCTAATCAAAGGCGCGGCGAATACTGAATTCCTATTGGCGACGCAATCATTACAAGATGACAACTAGTAATAATTTGCTACGTTATAGTGGTATTTATAATTAGACGACTGTGCATGATAGCGATACGACAACTACTCTCTAACACCTTTTCTTAATTCATTTAAAATATGCTATGGAAATGCAGAAGCATTTAAGCTTTTAGGAGGAGTTGGTTTTTCTCGATACTCGCCGTTTACCACGTCTCGTCTCCTAACCTGTGTCGTACGACATACTTGTCTACTCAGCTTCAGTGGTACACGTCGATAACGTGAGGAAACATTTTGGCTAATAGCCAGTAACACTGAAGTACAAATTAATATAACATGACGAGGAATTTTAGGAAGCCAACATTCGAGATGTAGAGGTGGTGAAACTTTTACCTTTATACTTTTTGTGAGGGGGAGGTGCGGCGGTGAAGGGAGTAACAGTTTCGGAAAAGAATTAATTTATTTTTGCAATCCGTTGGAGGTCGGTGGGTGCCACAGTTTACCCTTTACTGGCGCGACGCGAGTTTCAGTGGGCTGTGATCAACAGTTTGCTTCTACACGCACGACAGCAGTAGCGGAAGCAGCTAAAGCAAAACATGCAGCTCTGTGATCGAGTGGAAAACCTGTTCGTTTTGGCAGTCAGAAAGTACATCGAAATTATGGAAGAGGAATACTGAATATTACCGGAAAGGGTATTCACAAGTGTTATGCAGCCAATGTTCATAAAACGTGAAGGACGGGGCATAACATTTCAGTAACAAAATTGCTCGACGATGCGGAGAGACAAAAGGTCCCACAACTTCACAACACAGACTTAGGTCGCTTTGTGTCGGTATCTACGGCAACAACGGTGTAAGACAGTGACAAATTCGAAAGATAAGGAAACCAGTTTAGAGAGCAAGAACAGCGTATCATCGGTCTCTGGGAATCGAACGAAATGAAATTCACTTACGTAGAGAACAGAAGGCGGAATGCTGATATTAGAAGGCAACAGCGGAAAAATACTGAAATTCGGACATCGTTCTAAGACTATTCGTTGTAACAAGGAACATGAACTTCCATCCTCCCTGTTAACAATTCTGGAACAAATGGAGAATCTGTTTTGTGTCGCAATACTTGGCTACCTTTGCTTGATAATGAACTCAGGCACTCGTGGAGAGCTGAACAAGTGCTACAAACTCTTCATAACAGTAAGTTATTTGTGGACATCGTCACCGATAAGAACAGGATGCGTTACACGACAGAGCGAACACACTTTGCCGAAGAGGTTATCAGAATAGTGTGTACAGCAGTCACGATTTGGAACAGACCGTTACAGGATCCGGGATCGATGCGGTGAAGTTTTCCAATCTTTCGTGGCCCTGCTGTGGATCGCCCGTTTGGTGCCCTGAAGAGTTGGTTTGCCAACTGAAACTCTAGTTCGTAAGTGAGTAAGTGGACAGATGTGAGCTCTGTTGACACTGTGCTGTTGGCTTTTGTGTCACTGGGGGTTTGAGTCACTGGGTCGACAGATTGACCATATTTCGTACTGACAGGATACCAAAATTCCCTTCTCGTGGGAGAGGGTCTGTGCAGCGATAGCAGCAACGAAGAGGAATCACGTAGACATGGCAACGAGCGCGTGGAAGTGCTAAGAGGCTAGAGGGAAGAGTGCCTTCAGTATGGAAAAAGATAATTTTACCAAATGGCAGAAAATGGGTCAGCAATATGGGAAGCTCGGTGGCCTGTATGCCTGCTAAAGACTTCGTGCAGTAAGACATTCCTGTAAGGCTGCGGTCACGTCGACGACGGTATCTGTGCATTTTACATCGACCGAAGATCTTTCCAAACCAGTAAGTCGCTACGTGCGCGGTCACAGGGTAGCCGATGTTACCGCCCGATCGTGCACATTTCGGATAATTGCTGAAATTCATATGTTTTTATTGGCATATCGGCCGACATTATACGAAGCAGACTGCAACAAACAGATCGGTAAAAGGCGTTTGTTCCATTTTGTGAATGAAAAGTCATCGGGATATATTTTGGTATCAATAGATTGAAATCTCAGCTTTGTCGGAAACCACCCGTAGGATAAATCATTATCGGGAATTGTAAGTGTAACTTTACTTTTTAACGTCAAAGAATCTGTTAGAGAGGGATGCTGCATCTCACGGTTAGTTGCTTTAGTGGATATGTCTTTGGCTGTGATAAGTGGACAAAAGTTGCATAGCTATTATTATTACTGCTACCAACTGGGGCTATGTCGGTAGTGTGATGGTAGCATGAAGGGGTTTCAGATGTGTGTGTTTCTTCATTTTTCAGTCTGTAGGTGAGCACAACATCAAATAAATTCGGCAAAACATTAACTGTAATCTTGCTGTTAAAGGTTACCACGAATCATCGAGAATATATTGTACCGAAGACTCGTACATGACTCACTTTCGGATAACGGAAGATGATTTTCAACACCAGCAGAGGTGTGATTAGGGTCTAATAAAATCCGACAATCTGAGGGTGCAGTTCTGGCTAACGTAAAACGGGAAATTACAAGACTGTATTTGCCATCTGGCGTTTACATCTTTTTAATACTGAGACCTATACGACGTTCTGACAAGTTCTTGTCACGTGTTGCATGCTATTCAGGCTACAATGCCCTGAAGATTAAAAAGCTACTTATTTCACTCCTGCGACCCACATAAAGTACGACTAAGGATTGCATTTCTTCCATACCGAATTTTGGAGCTACGCTTCGTTCAACCCCAGCGGGTTTGGGGTCAGAATATGCCCAAGGTATTCCTGCCTGTCGTAAGAGGAGACTAAAAGGAGTCCCTCCCCCTCAAGGGGGTAGTTTGCGACTGTGTCCGGAGACGAACGGTTCAACGACTTACATTTGATGTCATTTTTGTTTTTGGATTATTCTGGTTTCTTCCTCCCTTTCTTTGTTTTTCTTTCATTTCTTTTTCCTTCCATTCCTTTTCATTCCTTTGTTTTCCTTCCTTTGTTTTTCCTTCCTTTGTCCTTCTCCCTCCATCACTGTATTCCTTCCTTTTTTCCTTGCATTCTCCTCCTCCTCCTCCTCCTCCTCCTATTTCTCGCCTTCTCCTCCTTCTCCTCCTCATCATCACCTTCTCCTCCTCCTCCTCCTCCTCCTCCTCCTCCTCCTCTTCCTCGACTTGCCCTTCCCTTCCTCGACTTCTTCTCCTCCTCCTCTTCCTCATCCTCGACTTCTCCTCCCTCCCTGCCTCCTCCTTACCTTTTTGTCCGCCCTATTGTCTCCAGCTCAGCGTTTAAAACAGTCTGTCCTTTCTCTCCCTCTCTCCCTTTTTTCTATTCTTCTTTCCTCCCTGTGCGTGCCTGAAGGCCGACCCACGCATTCACACGCATAGCTGGTGACGGCGTAATGCGTAATTCCGCGCCCTGGGTAGGCACGTAAGGTTCACACGTACCCCCTGGTAAAGGCCAGGCCCGGGTAGGGATGATCGCCTGAGCTGACACCTTCTGACTATGCCGATTGTTCCCTCAGTCCGTTTCTCGGGAAGTGTGACCTGAGGTGTAAACATTCACCTAAGGCAGGAGCACCCTCTGGGAGGGTCCCAACAAGGAAGGAGCACGCCATCTGAAATGGTGGCAATCATAGGGGATTCATCCGCAATGAATTCTTCTTCTTCTCCTTCTCCTCTCTCGACTTCTGCCATAAAAACGGAAACATGACCGGCCACCAGTGACAAAAGTACTGCCGCCTGCCCCAAAGTTTCTCGTAGTTTCTAGATCTGATGATGGAAAAGATTTTTCATCTGTCAACCCCTTCGTTATTCATAATTGCGTAGATGTCATAGGTGGATCTGACAAGTCTTGCACCAGGATGCGTAACTGTACCTTGTTGTTGGAAACTGAGAGCGCCTTTCAGGCACAAAAACTCCTTCGCGACACACTCCTGTACACGTTCCCTGTCCAGGTGGGGGCTCACTGCACTTTGAATTCATCTCGTGGTGTGGTATCTACTAGATCACTTGATGGATTGATTGACGAGGAGATTCAGTCTTTCCTCGCTGAGCAGAGCGTGACAGCTGTCCATAGGGTCATGAAAAAGGTCGACTATGACCTTGTAATGACCCAGACAGTTTTCTTGCCCCCCTATGGGGTCCACAACTTTTTTGTGGATACGTGTGTGGCGAGCAAGGGGCCCTGAGCTATTGCAGCCTTCTTTCTCTCCAGGGCTGCATTTCCTTTCCCTTCCCCTCCTTTCCCCTCCTTGTTTCTTTCCCCTCGCCCTCTCCTCTCCCTCTCTTGGCGTCCTTGCTTAAGTTGGCCCCTGCTAACCTCCTGGTTCTGTTGGTTTTACAATTTGGCTTTGTTGCATAATCAGCTCCTCCTATTGGCATTCCCTGGTCCCCCTCTGGGGTTTGACCCCCATTCCTAAATTTTTGCTCCATAGTGTGAACCATTTGGGGAAGAGCACCTTACCTAGTGTCTCCTAGTACATTCCACCTTCTCTTTTACGTCGTTGTCTGATACTAGGTTGCATAGCCAGCACGGTAGCCAGCCCATGTGGTGGGGTCGCTATGTACCCTTTTGGTTGAGCCCCCTGAACACACAGGGATTACACTTCTGATACCTGAGCTGTGACCTCCTAATGCATGCCTTGGAGTGGTTGCTCGTCATGCTGGAGCATCGGAACTCCTGGCAATGTCGGCCATGCCAGACGGCCCTTGCTGTGGTTAGGTGGCACCTGTGAGGAGAGCCCCTGATCTGAGTTGGTGGTATCAGGGCGGACGCTATGCAAATGAAATGCATATGGGTCCAGAACTCTGGCTGTTCTTCTGCAGCTGTCTCTCAGCGTAGAACTGATTCTTAAAGTGCTTCTTCTCTTGCCCCCTTCGGCCTTCCTTCCATGACTACCCCCTGGGAAGAGGGTCAGGCCCGTTGGCTACTGGCGACGCACTTCCCCCGTTATCCAGTTTGCACCAGGACTGATGGGGATACTTTCACCAATACCAACTTTATTTTTTGTGTAACACATGGAAGACAATTTTGGTGAAGTGGACTCCCTGATCAAGATGAGGTCGGGTTTGTTGCTGATCAAAATTGCTTCACTTGCCCAATCTATGGCCCTTTGTGCCTGTACCCATCTTGGATCAATGTGTATTTTTCACATGGTCCTCATCCTTCAAACTGATGAGGAACTTCGGGACAATCTCGGATGGCGGGGTGTTCAGATTGTTCGGCGTGTTCAGAAGGGTTCTAAAGACAGTCGTATTGATACTGGTGCCTTTATCTTGGACCCTGAAGGGGATACCCTGCCTGCAAAAGTTAAGATTATGTTTTATCGATGTGATGTGAAGCCGTACTTCCCACCACCTATGAGCTTGCGTTTTGGACACGTCTTCCTGCTGTTCACAGGCCCCTCTCTGTGGTGACTGTGGACGTCCACTCCATGTGTTCCCGCTCCTGTGTGTGTAAATTGTCATGGTAGTCATTCTCCACGTTCACCCGATTGCCCAGTATATAAGAAGGAAAAGATGATACAGGAGTATAAGTCCCTCGATTGTTTAACCTACACAGAGGCCCGTAAGAAGTATCCAGGTCTTCAGCCAGTGTCCATGACATCTAGTTATGCTTTGGTTTCATCTTCACCCCTTCCTCACCCCCATCTCGGACCCCTCGCCTCCCCCCTCCCCTGCAGCTCCAGCACTTTCTTCTCTGGGCGGTGCTCCCCTCTCCAGCCGGAAAAGTGTCCCACTCCTTCGGCGTCTGCCGGTCAAGGGCGCCTATTCAGGATGCCCCTTCCCAGCACCTTCCAGGCCAAAGGTCTGCTGCATCGTGACGACCGCGAGAGCCGCGGTCTGTCGGCCCCAGGTTGCCCGGTCTTTCTGTTCGCGATATTGCAGCAGCTTGCTCCTTTATGCCACACGGCCCTCCTAGCTCTCAAAGAGAAAAGAAGAAACAAAAGTCCGAGACAAAGAGCCTCTGGTGTCAGCAGAGGTCCTCGTGTTGAGTTTTATTCGGGGGGGGGGGGGGGGTTTATCGTATGATTTGAGTGTTTGTCCTTTTCTTTCCTGTATTGACTTGGGCCTTTCGCCTGTGGTTTTAAACTGTGGGTTTTAATGTCATTTGGTGGTTGGCTTTTCCTTATTTTCATGGTCGGCCAACCACCTTCACACTCGGTGTGATTTTAGTTCCGTTTGTCTGGTCTTTGTCTGTCTTTCTCATATTGTGTCGTCCCTTGTCTCAGTTCTCCGTTTTTAACGACTGACAGTTTTTATTTCGTGTGGTTTTATCGTGGAACAAGGGACCGATGACCTTAGCAGTCTGGTCCCTTCAATCCCACACCCAACCAACCAATCAGCAGAGGTCCCATCCGGATTCTGTCGTTCATGGATGTCGCCCCCTCCTTGTCGGTGACAGATGGTGACTGGGTGGTATGACTGGCTTTAGCCTGTTCAACCTCCATTGAAATCATTGTTCAGTGGTTATCCAATGGAACTGTAATGGATACTACCATCACCTTCAAGAATTGAAATCCCTTATTTCGTCTTACTCTGCACCTTGTGTGGTTCTACAGGAATCTCATTTTACTGATGATCACTCACAGACCCTCTGTCGGTTCAGTGTTTTCTGTCGAAATCGGGTCGGACCCTCACGGGCTTCTGGTGGCGTTTGTACGTTGGTCCATACAGACATTGCTAGCAGGTGGATTCCTCTTCAATCTATATTGGAAGCTGTTGCCGTTAGGGTACACCTAGACTCTGAGGTCACGGTTTCCAATCTTTACCTCCCTCCTGACAGGACTCTTACATCTGCTGCCTTAACTGCCCTCCTTCAGCAACATCGTCTTCCCTTCTTCCTTTTTGGGGATTTTAATGCTCATCATCCCTTGTGAGGCAGTGCCTTTCCATCTAGACGAGGTCTTCTCATAGACCAGTTTATTGCAGACCACGACTTGTGCCTTCTTGATGATGGCTCTCCTACTCATGTCAGTGCCGGTCATGATACCTTTTATGCCATTGATCTTTCTCTTTTCTTTGCACTCTCTCCTCCATTCATTTCACTGGTCGCCAAACGACGACCTTTGTGATAGTGACCATTTCCAGTTGATTATCTCTCTCCCTTCCCGCTCCCCAAATGACACGTTACCTTGTTGGTGTTTCCAACGCACCGATTGGCCTCTATAAACTAAACAGGTCTTGTTTTCTCCCTCTTTGTCGGGTTGTATTGATGACATCCTACATGACGTGTCTGACGCGATTGTTCGCGCTGCTAGCCCTGCTGTCCCGCGTTCATCTGGGCCATTAAGTCGCCGGCAAGTCCCATGGTGGAGTACAGCCATTGCCATTGCAATCCGTGATCGCTGTCGAGCTTTGCAACACCTTAAGGGGCACCCATCCGTAGCCAGACTTACTACCTTTAAACGCCTCTGCGCTAAAGCACGTTATTGAATCAAACAGAGCAAGTGGATATGTTGGGAACGATTCGTTTCTTTCCTTGGTAGTACTGTCCCTCTGTTACGAGTATGGGCTACACTTCGCTCTCTCCAAGGTTGCCATTGGCAGTCCACCCTCACAGGCCTTCACCTCCCAGATGGCCTTTGTACGGACCCATTAGCTTGTGCAGACTACCTTGCGACCCATTTTGCACTGGCATCAGCCTCCTATCCAGCTGCTTTCCTTCACCAGAAACTGGTGGCTGAAGCTTTCATCTTATGTTTTACCCCTTGTGAGTCAGAATCTTAAAACAAACCTTTTACTGAATGGGAATTTCTTTCTGTTCTATCTTCTTCTCATGATACGGCCCCTGGCCCAGATTCCATTCATAACGAACTGCTTCAACATCTCAGTGCTCCACAATGACAACATCTTCTCCAGCTGTTTAACTGTATCCGCTCCAGGGCGACTTCCCTTCTCTGTGGAGGGATAGCATCGTGGTTCCTGCCCTTAAGCCTGTTAAGAACCCCCTATTTGTAGACAGCTATTGGCCAATTAGTCTGACCAATGTTGTTTGTAAGTTACTTTAATGGATGGTAGCCCGTCGGCTCAATTCGGTCCTCCAGTCTCGAGATCTATTGTCCCCTTACCAGTGTGGCTTCCAAGAGGGACGGTTTCCAATCATCCAATCATTTACTTCACTTGGAATCTGCAGTTCGGCAGGCTTTTTCCCAGCGCCACCATTTAGTTGCAGTGTTTTTTGACCTTCTAAAGGCCTATTACATGGCCTGGTGTCATCACATTTTGCTTACCCTTCATCAGAAGGGTCTTGGGGCCCACTACTGATTTTCATCCGCCAGTTCCTGTTCCATCGGTCATTCAGAGTTTGAGTTGGTACTGTTTTTAGTTCTCCACGGACCCAGGAGACAGGTATCCCACACGGTTCTGTCTTGAGTGTCCCTCTTTTCCTCATTGCTATCGATGGACGTGTGGCCTCAGTCAGTCATTTGGTTGCCCCTGCCCTGTATATGGATGGTTTCTGCATTTGGGTTAGTTCCTCCTCGATGGCATCTGCAGAACGGCAGCTCCAGGGAGCTACACGGAGTGCCTCTGCATGGACCCTCTCCCACGGGTTTCAATTTACTCCTCTACAATCGCAGGTGGTCCACTTCTGCCGCCGTACTATGATCCACCCCGATCCAGAGCCCTATCTTTATGCACAACGATTGCCAATGGTCCCACAGTTTCGTTTCCTTGGTTATCTTTTCCACAAAAACTCATTTGGCTGCCCCATATCAGACATCTGAGGGTAGGATGTTTCTGTAAACTCAATGTCCTTCACTTCCTTACCCACTCCTCTTCGGGTGCAGACCGTTCCCCCATCCTCCATTTTTATCATGCTCTAGTTCTGTCTCCCTTGGACTATTGTTGTCAAGTTTATGGTTCAGATGCTCCTTCCACACTGCACGTGCTGGATCCAGTCCACTATTGTGTTATCCATTTGGCCACCGGTGCCTTCCCTACTACCTCTGTTGATAGTCTCCTGGTTGAATCTGGGATTCCCCTCCCCCCTTTTCTGTTCGGCAGTCCCAGCTTCTGGTGTCTTAAGCACTCGCTGTCCCTCCCTCTCATCCTTCCTATTCTGTCCTGTTACGAGACCATGGACGTCGCCCACCCCATTCCATCCCTCGGGCGGGTTTACCGGTTGGGCTCTGCCTTGCGTCTCTTTGCTGTGATTTTCAGCTTTCTTCTTTGTCCTGTCTTCCTCGCTCTCTCCCTTCCACCCCCCCCTTGGCTAGTTCCTCAGCCTCTAATTTGGATTGATCTCCTCCAACGTCCAAAAGATTCCATCCCCCCATTGGTGATCCATTCCTTTTTCCGCCTAACTTAATGGGAGTTTCGGGATGCTGTCGTTTTTACACTGATGACTCAAAATCTGCTGATCATGTGGGGTATGCTTTCACGTCCCCTGTTGGAACGAAAAATCACCTGCTGCCACCTACATGTGGGGTTTTTACTGCGTAATTGATGGCAATTTCCCAGGCCCTTTACTTTTATTAAACAGTCCCAACACAACTGTGTTTTGTTCATGTAACGACTCAATGAGTGGCCTTCTTGCTATTGACTGATGTTTTTTGCGTCGTCCCTTGGTCTCTGTCATCCATGACCATCTAGTTGATATTCACTGTGCTGCTTGTTCCATTGACTTCCTTTGTGTCCCTGGCCATGTGGGTATCCTGAGTAATGAGCTCGCTCATCATTTGGCTGGAGAAGCAGTCACTTACCCCCCGTTTTCTTTAACCCCTCCTGCAGCGGATTTACTGCTTCACATCAAATCCCACTTCACACAGGCATGGGCCAACTTTTGGGACGCTTCTCCCCTGTCTAATAAACCTCGTGCGATCAAGGTGATACAAGGATCATTGTGTTCTTCCTTCCACCTCTCGCGAAAGACTCGACCACACTGTGTCGTCTCCGCATTTGCCAAACCAGGCTTTTGCGGGATGGGTCACCCCCACTTTGTGGTTGTGGAGCCTTCCAGTCAGTAGCCCACATTTTTCTTGAATGCCCCCTTCTTTTGGCTCTGCGTGCTAAGTACAGACTCACGCGCACTTTACGTCTGATGTTGGCTGACGATTCCCACATGGTCTCTCTGGTTCTGTTTCCTCCGGGAAAGTGGTTTTTATTCTCAGTTTTAAGGTGTTGGGGCAGGGCGGTGAGTGCTTGGGTGTCTCCCACTGTAAGCCATGTTTGGAGATTCCAGACTCACCGCCCTGACAGAGATAATATTTTCTTCCCCTTTTACTCTGTTTTACCCATTTTTAAAGGATTGGTTAGTCTCCTTTCCTCATAGGTACTTCTACATTCTAGCGGTTACACGTCTTAAGTCATAGGTGGTATTGCCTATGCTGCTTCATCATAGTGTTGGGTTCGTTGTCTTGCTGACGTCCCTCATTTTGTTTTTTACCATTTACAACATGACTGCCCTTTTACGTTTTCACCTTCTTCCCTTTTATTGTTCTGACTTTCCTGAGATGTCAAACAAGTGGAATGGACCACATTTGCAACAAGGGGCTGATGACCTTGCTGTTTGGTCCTATAAACCCCACACAACCAACCAACTAACCAAGCTTTCTTGCCTTTGACAGTGTTCAGCTGCCGTCGCGCATCAAAGTGGGCTATGAAGTTATTTCTGTTCGCCCTTACGTCCCGATACCTACTCGCTGCTACCAGTGTCATCGTTTTAATCACACCCGCCAGTCTAGTTCTAATGCCGATAAATGCGTCACTTGTGGCAGGGACGCCCATGGGGGTGACTGTCTGTCTGTCACCTTGTTGTGTGAACTGTCAGGGTGACCATGCAGCATCCTCCCGCGAGTGTCCCATCTACAAGGATTAATGCTGTTTACAGGAAATTCGGGTCAAAGAGAAAGTGTCCACCTCGGCTGCTCGCAAGCTATTTGTTAGTAGGAAGCCCACGCTGCTCCCAACAAGGAAATACAGTACTGTCCCCTCCCCTCCTTCGCCTACTAGGTAGGTGTCGACACAGACATGCTATCTGACCTTTAGCATTACGGTCGTCCGTTCGGCCAGTGCTAAGATCGCCCGATCAACGTCTCCTCTTCCTCCAGTCACCCCTAAGACACAAGAACCTTCATCAGCTTCTGCCTAGTCGAAGACCCAGAAGTCAGCTGCACGGGCCTTCAAGAACGAACCGTCCCGTGAAGACTTCCTATGTACCTCGAACTCCCAGCCATCGACCAGTACTTCGACTAAACAACCTTCCAAGAAGGCTCATAGGAAGCACAGTTCTCCTTCTCGGCCACGGCGCGTTTCTTCTCCTGCGCCACCCAGCAGTTGCCCCCCCAGGCCGTCATCCGTTTCGCCTGGCCGCACCGCTGGTAGCCGAACATCTGGCCGTTCACCGCCGGAGGAAGCTCCCCCTCCCGGCCGTCTTAACAAGATGGCTGACGAACCTATTGAACAAATGGACAAGAACTCTTCGCCTATTGATAGCGACCATCTCGCTTACCATCTATGTCTGTAAGGTGATGGAACGAATGGTTAACTTTAGGCGTCGAGATTCGAGCAGCCAAACCAAACTACTTACCGATGTACAATGTGGATTTCGTAGCCGCCTCCATGCTGACGACCATTTGGTTACCTTGTCGACCTTCATTATGAATAACTTCTTGCGGAAGTGCCAGACAGTAGCTGTGTTGATTGATTTGGAGAAGGCTTAAGACACCTTTTGAAGGGCGGGCGTTACCCACACCATGCTTACATGGGGATTTCACGGTCGCCTCCCTCTTTTTTTTCGTGAATTTTTAATCGATCGACAGATAAGGGTACTTGTGGGTTCTGTGCTGTCCGACGCCTTTCGCTAGGAGAATGGGGTGCCACATTGCTCATTTTTGAGCGTCACTCTCTTCGCTATAGCGATCAATCCAATAATGGATTGCCTCCCAGCTGATGTATTAGTCTCCCTTTTCTTGGACGATTTTACCATCTACTGCAGCGCACAGCGTACATGATTCCTGGAGCGCTGTCTTCAGCGTTGTTTTGACCAGCTTTACTCCTGGAGTGTCACCAATGGCTTCCGTTTTTCTGCCGAGAAGACGGTCTGTATTATCTTCTGGCGCTACAAAGAGTTTCTCCCACCGTCCTTAAATCTGGGCTCCGTTGCTCTCCCATTCGTGGAGACAGGATAATTTTTAGGTCTTACATTTGACAGGAAACTTATCTCCACATGTCTTTTTTGGCTGCCAGTTGTACCCGTTCTCTAAATGCCCTCCATATTCTCAGCGGTACGTTGTGGGGAGCGGATCGAACCGTCCTACTTCGCTTATATCGGTCGATCGTCCGCTCCAAGCTGGATTGTGGGAGCTTTGTACACTCCTCTTTACGGCCGTCCATCTTACGCCGTCTCAACTCCATACAACATCGGGGTTTACGTCTTGCGATCGGAGCGTTTTATACTAGTCCCGTCGAGAGTCTTCATGCTGAAGCCGGTGAATTGCCACTAACCTCCCAGCGCGATGTACTGCTATATTGGTATGCCTGTCGGCTATTATCAGTGGCCAACCAGCCGTCTTATAGTTCCTTTATTGATAACTCTCTCGACTGTCAATACGGGTTCTATGTATCTGCCCTGCTACACCCTGGAGTTCGCTTTCGTTGCCTCCTTCAGCAACTTAATTATCCACTCCCTGCAACCTTTAGAGTGGGTGAGAGCAAAACGCCACCTTGACCCTACGCTCAGGTTCGCGTTCACCTTGACCTCAGCTCGTTCCCAAAGGAGGTAACCTCAGCTTCAGTATATCTCTCGCGGTTTGTCGAACTTCGTTAGAAGTTCATTAATACGAACTTCATTTATACAGATGGCTCTAAGACCAATGACAGTGTCAGGTGTTCTTTTATTGTCGGGGCACACAGTTTCAAATACCGGCGCCATGGCCATTGTTCGGTTTCACAACTGAGCTCTTTGCCCTCTACCAGGCTGTTCTATACATCCGCCGCCACCGACATTCTGCTTATGTCATCTGCTCTGATTCCCTGAGCGCCATCCAGAGCCTCAGTGATCCGTATCCGGTTGACCCTTTCGTGCGCCAGATCCAACGCTCTCTTCAGCAGCTGGCTGACGATGGTTCTCCGGTTACCTTTATGTGGGTTCCTGGCCATGTCGGTATCCCTGGGAATGAAGTTGCAAGATGCCGCCGCCAAGGCTGCGGTCCTCCAGCCTCGGACAGGTTCTTGTTTTGTGCCTTCATCTGATTTCAGCAGGGTCATTTGTCAGCGCATTTTATCGCTGTGACATGCCAATTGGTCTACACTTATTGAAAACAAGCTTCGGACATTGAAACCTCTCCCCACGGCTTGGACAACCTCTTCACGCCCTTCTCGGTAGGAGGAGGTCGTTTTGTCCCGGTTACGTATTGGACACTGCCGGTTCAGCCGCCGCCGTCTGCTGACGGCTGCGTCGGCGCCGTCCTGCCAATGTAGGCAATCGCTAACTGTACGCCACATTTTAATGTCCTGTCCAAATTTTAGTGCACTGCGCTTTGATCATAGCCCTCCATGTACTCTGGAAGAAATTTTAGCGGATGACCCAAAAGCAGCTGCTCGCGTTCATCGTTTATCCACTTCTTCAAACCTGTCTGACATTTGATTATGCTGTTTTTTATTATTCCTTGCCTGTTAATGTGCCTTTTATTAGTGTTGTCCTTTTTAGTTGCTGCTTTAACATTGTGCCTCACAGTGCATTCATAATTTAGTCTGGGCGCTAATGACCACTGTAGTTTGCGCCCGAAAACTACAAAAAACCACACATTGACAGAAAACCACAATTTCAAGGTGCACGCCGACAATTTCTTTATGAGTGACACTCTTTAGTACTCTCTTGAGTATTAGGAGTAAATATGCTGAAAGATTGACCTCCCCAACGAAAAGACATGAAGGCTGGAGAACGAGGAGCAATAGCACGTCCAATAGAAGATACAGGAGATCCATTGTAGTAATACGTACGATAACAAACGTCTTACTCTGCAATCATCTTTCGTTGGTATTGAGACTCAGGGTGAGACACAGGTGGAACATTCCACAAAGACAATACGTGCAAGTCCCAAGATGGGTCATTGCACCTTACAACACCTGTATTGGTGGTATTTGATTGACAAATTATCATAACTATAGAAATACTACGTAGCATCGATGATTTAGTATTTATACAGCTTCATCCCCCCAGGACGCAATTAAAATTGCGGTGATCACCAGGTGACTCGAATGGACTGCAGGTTACTTCAAGAACAACACATTCCACTGCGCAAATTAAAAGCGGAAATTGCGGGTGGACTATTAGCCGTTAAGAGAAATCAAAGCGAGGACGCCCAAGTAAAGAGAACTTGTCAAAAAAGAATAGAGCTACGAAAACAGTTCCGCCAGTTTTTGACTGCCAAAAGAAAAAGTAAGATGATTGGCTTGTAAGGGAGGAAACAAGAGGACGATGCAGATGAGTTTCAAGGTGGTAGCGTCTAAGTCTGCATCTGCATCTATACTCCGCAATCCATCATGAGGTCCATGGCAGAAGTTACGTCAACACGCGATCTAGTGTCTTCCTCTTGTATTCACGTATACAGCACGGAAAGAACGATCATTCGTATGCCTCTGTGCGTGCAGTACTTACTCTAATCATATACTCACGATCCCAATGTGAGCAATTGGGATGGTAGTATATCCTAGAGTAATCATTTAAAGCCGGTTCTTGAAACTTTAACACTTTCTCGGGATAGCTTCTGTATTCGAGAATTAGTTCTTTCATTCTCTCTCCCACGAATTAACCCTGTGACCATTCGTGCTGCCCATCTCGATATACGTTAAATGTCCTCATCGAAACGTCGCGGGTTTTCGACGCAGATACCCGGATGGAAGCCCGAGAAGATTTCATCAGCAGTACACGCCGGGAAAGCCTACATTCACATATTTGGCTACGGTAGTCACTGCCTGTCAACAGAGCGTGATCCCTTCAAACATTTCATTCAGCACCTATCTATAGCCCTAAGCTTTCAGACATATTTTGCACTAATGTTCCTTTAAAAGTTCCGTTACAGCGTTTCTATACCATGGAGGTTATCTCCCATTATGAACTGTTCTGTGGGACACACATCTATCCAGCATGTGGTCAATTACCCTTTCAAATTTGAGCCATATTTCTTCTACATGCTCCTGCCTTGTGTTTCCAGTTCCTCATTCACATATGACAACATCCATTTTCATCTAGTTTACAGAACATACTTATCTTTCTGCTCTAGTTGACCTCTGTACTTCAATAATCACTGTTGCCAGAACCCCACCATGGTCACTGATCCCAGTTTCGATGTGGGTATCCTCAGAATTCAGGTATGTTCGTTGCATTAAATCCAATATATTTCCATCATAACTAGGGTTCTTAACTGTCAGTTAACAGTAATTGTTAGTGAACTTTCACAGGACGCCCTACCATACCCACCACTAGACGAAACCTCAGTTCACTTCTCAACAAGTTCCCCAATCATATTG
The DNA here is from genome assembly GCF_023897955.1 of Schistocerca gregaria. Classification (NCBI taxonomy): domain Eukaryota; kingdom Metazoa; phylum Arthropoda; class Insecta; order Orthoptera; family Acrididae; genus Schistocerca; species Schistocerca gregaria. The sequence goes on along the minus strand of NW_026061874.1, from coordinate 1,688,246 downwards.
TAATCAGTGGTGGAGACTTTAATCATCCAACAATTAACTGGGAAAATTAGTTTTGTTCAAGTGTTCGGTTACATCAGTAGAGGAGTCTGTTGGGCGATAGGATCCTTTTATACCCACTCGTGGTACTCAGTCTTGTGCAGTCACCCACATGCAGCTTCAATTTCTCTCTGTGGATTTGAGTTACTGTACTGCGACAAATACACGACCTGTATTTGTCATTTGGCTATACTTTCGATGTACACCTAAATTTTCCCTAAAAATCTACCATTTCGGATTTGAACCAGCTTTCTGTACCTACCATAATGTGAGCATCACTGCTTTTGATGAGCACCTCAAACTCCGGCACTTAGTTGAAGTTTACCTTTAGGATTTTAATACTCTCACCAGTGGGACGTATTTTTCCAACTTCCACTGATATTTCTGGTTTTTCTGCAGCGAGTGTTATCTGGATGGATGAAGACCATCAGGTAATGAAACAGGTTGACAAAACCATAGTGCCTACACACACTGTTCCATGTCCGATGTAGTAGTGCTTCTGTCAGATCACGGCAAGCTAAGTATTTCATCACGTGCCATATGACAAGCCCAGTCAGCTGTTGCTGGTGTCTACATTACAACCATACTCAAATATCTTGACGAAGCACAGCCGAATGTAGTACTTGTGGTAGGGATGCTCATGAGTGCAATTGCCCACCACCTTCTCCCTGCTGCATAAATTACAATATCAACTATGCTGCCTCATCTCGTTAATTTCCTCTGTATCTCCGTGAGTAAGCTGTCAAGGCGATCAGAGTGAAGGAAAAAGAGCCTTAACCTATCGTTAACAAGCTGTTGGATAGTGAAAGCTGTGTTTTCCACCATCTGCTACTAAAAGTATAAATCTCGATACTCCTCGCTCCTCAAAGCAAATCGCCACACGGACATGCGTTCTCAAATGCAGCATCGCAGTTGTAAAATAGCCTAGTGTCACGGTAGTATCCGCTTCTCCTTCTCCGAAGCTGCAACTCGCAACATCTTCACCTCTGGCGACGAAATCACCTGCTACACAACCAGCAGGCTAGAAATCAGGGACTAAAGTGCCCTGTGAAGATTTTAAACATCCTTCAAGCCAACAGACATCTGAAACTTCATCTGCCGACAGCAAAGGCTCAGATATCCAAGGAAAACTGTCTTTCCTTTCGCTGACTGGCTGGTCCTCATAAGCAGCGTCGTCACATGACACCCTCACCTGCCCAAGCTCCGTTCTGCCAGTGCCAACCTTTTTCGTGCCATGGAACCTGCACACTTACTCAGTGAGGATGCCGACACTTTCGTAGGTTGCATGGAACAGGATCCTCCAGCCACTACGCCCTATAGCATTGATTCTTTGAAGGCTGACACTCAGCAGCCCATGAGGTGACAACCCACCATTATTCCTCCTCCCATATCCGTCATGACTTCCCTCCAGTGGAATGTTTGTCACTACATCCAACAATGAGGATTTAAACTGCTCTTGGAATCCCTGCCCCGAGGAAACAAAATTGCCCTTGTGATGACTTCGACGTCTTCCGTTTCTTTCCAGTCCACTTTAATCTCCCCCCTCCCTCCCAATGATTACATTCCATCTCGTGAAGGATTCATGCTGCTCCTATTGGTTGACGTTCATATTCAATCACTCTCACTGAACACTTGGCTGCAAGCTGTTACAGTCTGAATTTCCTTTCATCACTTGTTCCCTTTCTTTTATTGACATCACTCCAGCATTTGATGTTAGCAGTGGCCAACACCCTCACCTCTTTTTGCTACTTCGTGACTTTAATGTACACAATACCCTTCAGGGCCCTCCCCCCATGAACCACGGACCTTGCCGTTGGTGGGGAGGCTTGCGTGCCTCAACGGTACAGATATCCGTACCGTAGGTGCTGTGGTGTCACCGCCAGATACCACACTTGCTAGGTGGTAGCCTTTAAATCGGCCGCGGTCCGGTAGTATACGTCGGACCCGCGTGTCGCCACTATCAATGATTGCAGACCGAGCGCCGCCACACGGCAGGTCTAGAGAGACTTCCTAGCACTCGATCCAGATGTACAGCCGACTTTGCTAGCGATGGTTCACTGACTTCTACGCTCTCATTTGCCGAGACGATAGTTAGCATAGCCTTCAGCTACGTTATTTGTTACGACCCAGCAAGGCGCCATTATCCGTATTATTGATATTGTGAATCATGTACTTTAAAGAGCGACGTTCTCCATTAATGGATTAAAGTTAAGTATTCCACCAGCTACGTCCGTTTTTCTCAATTCTAATTCCCTTGTCATGTTCCAGACCTCACGCGAGCCTGCGTGAGCTAAAACGCGAGCATTTCGGCCTCCTTTACTATCACGGTTGGCTCTCCTGCCAACCACAACAGGTGCAACTACAACGGAGGGATATCTGTTGAGAGGCCAGACAAACGTGTGGTTCCTGAAGAGTAGTTGCAGGGCAACAGTCTGGATGATTGACTGATCTGGCCTTGTAACATTAACCAAAACGGCGTTGCTGTGCTGGTACTGCGAACGGCTGAAAGCAAGGGGAAATTGCAGCCGCAATTTTTCCCGAGGGCATGCAGCTTTACTGTATGGTTAAATGATGATGGCGTCCTCTTGGGAAAATATTCCGGAGGTAAAATAGTCCTCCATTCGGATCTCCGGGCGGGGACTACTCAAAAGGACGTCGTTATCAGGAGAAAGAAAACTGGCATTCTATGGATCGGAGCGTGGAATGTCAGATCCCTTAATCGAGCGGGTAGGTTAGAAAATTTAAAAAGGGAAATCGATATGTTAAAGTTAGATATAGTGGGAATTAGTGAAGTTCGGTTGCAGGAGGAACAAGACTTCTGGTCAGGTGAATACAGGGTTATAAATACGAAATCAAATAGGGGTAATGCAGGAGTAGGTTTAATAATGAATAAAAAAATATGAGTGCGAGTAAGCTGCTACAAACAGCATAGTGGCCAAGATAGACACGAAGCCCATGCCTACTACAGTAGTACAAGTGTATATGCCAACTACCTCAGCAGATGGCGAAGAAATTCAAGAACTCCATGATCAGATAAAAGAAATTATTCAGGTAGTGAAGGGAGACGAAAATGTAATAGTCATGGGTGACTGGAAGTCGAAAGTAGGAAAAGGGAGAGAAGGAACCATAGCAGGTGAATATGGATTGGGGCTAAGAAATGAAAGAGGAAGACGTCTGGTGAAATTTTGCACAGAGCACAACTTAATCATAGCTAACACTTGGTTTAAGAATCATAAAAGAAGGCTGTAAACATGGAAGAAGCCTGGAGATACTGGCAGGTTTCAGATAGATTATATAATGGTACGACAGAGATTCAGGAACCAGGTTTTAAATTGTAAGACATTTGCAGAAGCAGATGAGGAGTCTGACCACAATCTATTGGTTATGAACAGTAGATTAAAACTGAAGAAATTGCAAAAAGGTGGCAATTTAAGGAGATGGGACCTGGACAAATTGACTAAACCAGAGCTTGTACAGAGTTTCAGGGACAGCATATGGGAACAACTGAAAGGAATGTGGGAAAGAAATACGGTTGAAGACGAATGGGTAGCTCTGAGGGATAAAGTAGTGAAGGCAGCAGAGGATCAAGTAGGTAATAAGACGAGGGCTAGTAGAAATCCTTGGGTAACAGAAGAAATATGGAATTTAATTGATGAAAGGAGAAAATATAAAAATGCTGTAAATGAAGCAGGCAAAAAGGAATACAAACGTCTCAAAAATGAGATCGACAGAAAGTGCAAAATGGCTAAGCAGGCATGGCTAGAGGAGAAGTGTAAGGGTGTAGAGGCTTACCGCACTAGGGGTAAGATAGATACTGCGTATAGGAAAATTAAAGAGACCATTGGAGAAAAGAAAACGACTTGTATGAATATCAAGAGCTCAGATGGAAACACAGTTCTAAGCAAACAGGGAAAACAGAAACGTGGAAGGAGTATATAGAAGGTCTATACAAGGGCGATGTACATGCGTACAATATTTTGGAAATTTAAGAGGATGTAGATGAAGATGAAATGGGAGATAAGATACTGTGTGAAGAGTTTGACAGAGCACTGAAAGACCTGAGTTGAAACAAGGCCCCCGGAGTAGACAACATTCCATTGGAACTACTGACGGCCTTGGTAGAGTTTTGTCAGGACTGGCTCTCCCATCCGGTGAGCAAGATGTATGAAACAGGCGAAATACCCTCAGACTTCAAGAAGAATATAAAAATTGCAATCCTAAAGAAAGAAGGTGTTGACAGATGTGAAAATTACCGAACTATCAGTTTAATAAGTGACAGCTGCAAAATACCAACGCGAATTCTTTACAGACGAATGGAAAAACTAGTAGAAGCCGACCTCGAGGAAGATCAGTGTGGTTTCCGTAGAAATATTGGAACAAGTGAGGCAATACTGACCCTATGACTTATCTGAGAAGCTAGATTAAAGAAGGGCGAAGCTACGTTTCCAGCATTTGTAGACTTAGAGAAAGCTTTTGATAATGTTGACTGGAATACTCTCCTTCAAATTCTGAAGGTGGCAGGGGTAAAATACAGGGAGCGAAAGAGTATTTACAATTTGTACAGAAACCAGATGGCAGTTGTAAGAGTCGAGGGACATGAAATGAAATGGAAGCCCCTTCAGGGCTCTTCAAGAACCTGACAGAGGCGTGACGTCTTTGCTGACATTTACAATTAACTCAACCTCATCCGCCTTAACATTGGAGCACCCACTCCACACACACCTATCACTATTTGGACTCCTTGTTCTGCACTGCACAGCTTGTAGAGTGGCCGGTTCTGTGACGTGTACTCCAGCAACTGTTTCCTTTGTGCTTTCTGTTTGCTGACACATACCCCTACATATGTGCAAAATTGATTGGTAGCTTTCTAAGGCTGAATGGAGGCTTCACTCCTCGCTGGCGACCTTCGATGAACAAACTTCCGCACTAGCGATGAGCAGGTTACCCTTAGTGCAGCCGAAAATTTCATTCCTCGAACTTCCTCTCTACTGCTCTGTGTCCTGGTCCCTTGGTGGACTGAGGCGTACTGCGAGGCACTTCGTGCGCGGAACCGTGCTCTCCGCGTTTATAACTGTCCTCCTACGATGACAAACTACATCTGTTGTAAACAGTTGTGTGCACAGTGCCACTGCATTCTTAGAGACAAAATTAGTAAATGAAATCCATCTACGTTTTTGCTAAGTTCCTCTCGCTCTTCTGTCATTTGCGCCAAACTCGTAGGGATATCTGGGAGAAAGGGCCTTTCTCAGATCTCTGGATGACAGTACCAGATGTCATAGTGGACTCTATCGCTATCTTAAACTTCCTGGAGCTTTGTTTTGCGGAGATTTCGAGCTCTACGCATTATTACCCGGCCTTCCTCTATCGGAAAAAAGTGGAGGCGGCTTGGACAATAACCTTGCTTTTTCAGAATCTTGAGGCTACAATGCCGGATTTACTATGAGAGAGTTGTACTATAATCTCACTTAATCCCGATTCTGTTCCCCAGGGCTGGAAGATGTTAACATTCAGAGGTTGCAGCACCTTCTCTTGCAGGCAAGTATTTTATCCTCCATACGGACAATCCCCTCTAGGTGGAGGGAAGGTTTCCGAGATGCTGGACTGAAGCCACCGTCACACCCAAGCATAAGCAGGGTAAGGAGAAGCACTCTTCCAGCTACTGCCCCATTACTCTCAGCAGCTGTTTGCAAGGTTATTGAACATATGATTCATCCCACCTGGCGTGGTGGTTAGTCCTGCAATTTACTACCCAGTGCCCAATGTGGATTTAGAGTGCGCCATTCTCCAGTTGACCATTTCTTCACTTTGTCCACCTATGCCATGAAGGGCTTTCTGTGGAAATCCCTGGCAAGCAATATTTTTCGATTCTGTGGAAGACACCTGCTGGAGGACTGGTATGTCTGTATTCTACACATAGCTTCCCTGTTCACCTCAGCAATTTTTAGAAGATGGAGTTTTCAAGGTGTATGTGGGTTGTGCCTCGTCAGACAACTTTATCCAGGACAACGGTGTACCTCAATTTCCATCCTCAGCGTTGTCCTCTTTGCTATCGCCATTAACGCTATAATGGCCTGCCTCCTGCTGAGCACCTCTGGCTCCCTTTTTTGTTGACGATTCTGCCATCCATTGCAGTCCTCCAGGAACCTCTCACATTGAGCGACGTCTCTAACTTCTTCACTCATGGAGCATCGAGAATGGTATTGTTTTTTCCACTGACAAAACCGTTTGTGTTGGTTCCTGTCAGTGCAGTTGATTTCTCCCCCCATATTCTCAACTTTGGCCTGCTGCTCTTCTGTTAGTTGAAACTACGAAATTCCTGTGGCTCATGCTCAATAGGAAACTGTTCGTTCTCACGCGTGTCCCACCTGCGAGCCCACTGTACGTAGTTCCTCAATGTAGGACATGTCCTCAATGATACTTCCTGGGGGCAGATTGAACCCCCCTTATCGGTTTGTACTGGTCCCTTGTCCAATAAAAACTAGAATATTGGTGCTTTGTTTACGCATCTGCGCGTCTGTTCTTCGTATGCCATCTCAACACTACCCACCATCGTCGCATCTGTTTGGCCACTGGCGCCTTTTATGCTAGCCAAGTTCAGCGCGTATGCCGAAGCTGTTGAATTACCAGTCATACTAAAGTTATCCTCAAGAGATAAACATGGAGTTTTTCCGCCATGCCAGGCCACCCATCCTATGCCTCCTTCGATGACTACTTTGATAGCCAGTATCGGGCCCACTCCTCTTCAGTTACCTCCTGGAGCCCATTTTCAGTTCTTGCTCCAGCAGCCGAACTTTACACTACCTGCAACTATCCTTGTGGGAGTGAACCCTTCTCCACCTTGGCTTTCTGTGGCAGCCTGTGTTCTCCTTAGCCTTCATTTGCTCCCCAAGGACACTACTGCAGCCTCGTTCTATTGCCTTGACTTCCACTACCTACACACGCGACTTTTTAATAGTACCTTTCTGTATGCTGATGGCTCTGACTGTGGTATCAGGTGTGCCGTTGTCATCTGCACCAACGTTTTTCCGTATCTGCCTTTGCAACACTACTCAGTATTTCCAGCAGAGCTCTTCGCCCTCTGAGGCCAGAACAGATCTGGTGACACAGGCTTTTCCATTGTCCTGTGCACGAAGACTAAAGGGCACAGAGTCTGACCACTGTACACTGCCCATCCCTTGGTGCAACGGGTCCAGGAAAACTCAGTTTCTCACTCCTGAGGGATCCACTGTGATGTTCATGTGGTTTCCTGCTCAGGTCAGTCTGCCAGGAAATGAGGCTGCTGACGCTGCTGCCTAGACTGCAGTCCTCGTACCTCAGCCTGCTGGTTCTTATATTCTCCCAGATGATCTCTGTTCCTGTCTGCCAGCAGGTGGTGTCACTTTGGCATCACCAGTTGTCCTCCATTCTAGGAATAATCCCTGGGTTTTTAAGGCTCTCCCAGTGGCTTGGACAGCCTCCTCCTCTGCCCTCTTGACGTCAGATCATCTTAGCTGGGTTGCGTATTGGGCACTCTCTTCTTAGCCATCGTCCTTAGTTTAGAGGTGATCACTTACCACTTTGTACTCATTATCCTGAGTCTCTGACGGTTCACAATGCACTTTTCTTAACCACTTATGTTCTCATTTACGTTTGCCGTCTACGTTATCAGGCGTGCCGCGGGCTATCGACCGTGTTTTACTCTCGATCTGTTGTAGCGATATGGCGAAGGACATTTAATCTTCAGTGTAGCACCTCCATTGTCTCTATGGTGTATTTTATAGACTTTTATCAGTCTTTGTTTTTAAGCTGTCTTTTCCTCCATCAATTGAGTTTACCGTTTAGTCGTTTTAACCCCTTTTTCATCTTCGTGTTCTACAGTTCTGACGTTGGCACGAAAGAACAAAATCTTTGCGCCTTACAACAAAAAACAGCAAACCACCTGGAATGACAGAAGCCATTTGTTCAGAGCCCCGGTGTTCCTAGGACAGGCACCTGCTCCTTGGCGTGGACGGCGTCAACAAATTGCGTATATGTTGTGCTCCCTGCGTCGTCAGAGGTGGCGTTTCACTAATGTTAGCTGTAAGCCTCCGTTTTCAGAAGTACTGTCAGTGCAGACAAATTATATGTGAGGACGTCTTCCGTATTTTAACAAATTTTGCTCGTTCTTATTATCCAATCAGCAACGTAACCAGATTTCTTAGATATTATTTCTGGCACATCCACGATGTGAAGTGTAAGTACCATTGGGACTAATATTGCACCTTCATGTGAGCCATTGAGGAGGAATTCCTAGCTACTGATTGTATTTACTACAGTGACCTGGTATCATGTCACAAAACATGCTTTCAAGATTCTTTAACCTTTTGAATTGGGATTTCATTACCACTTCATACATTAGGCCCAGTCTCCCGATGATACCCTAGGCTTCAAACAAATTAATAAAAGCCAAAGATGTAGGCATCATCTTCTGAAAGTTTGCATCAGTATGAGATGTCCAAAACTTAGCATGCACTGTTTCGTCTGGGGGCAAAAGCTGGCTGGCTGTCCATTTGTTTGACCAATCCCTATTACCAGTTCGCGTTCCAGAAGTCTATAGAAAGGGGCGATAAAGTTAGAGAGCGTTGCTGCTGCGTGCCTGGAACACTCGGTAGAGCGTTTGAACAATAAAACTGTGTACTGAAAATAAAATTCTTGGCAGATTAAAGGCTAAGGTCCTGAGTAGTTGTAACTTGTAGAGTTTCTAATATTTCTTGTCTCAGCTTCGAATATATTCTTTGAATATTCTCAGGGTACATGCATCTTCGCTGTTACAGTAACCGCCCTCAAAAAGCTGTTGCCGTTATCGGCAGAAATAACTGAATGGTATGACTTCGTGTAAAACGATGAATGCCTGTATTCAATTCCTGTTTGTAGGTACCCTTTGCAACATAGGAATTAACATCATCAATGGGATTGTTCCTCCGATTCCTGCAGGAGCGAGACAGTATTGAAAATGAGGGAAATCTGACAAAATTTTGAGTTGTGACAAAGCTATGGTTCCCATCAGCAGTGCCAAACGTGAGTTGGTGCCGTTCTCCAATTCCAAGCTACTTAACTGAATGCAACCGTCTTCAGCATTGCAAACAAAATGTATGTCGTTTTTCTACCGCCTACTTAACGAATGTTTGAATAACATGTCGACCAAGGAAAGAGATTAGTTCGTCAGTTTAGGTGGTAACGTAATAGTGTCGTGAGTTGGTTAGCAGGTAACCATTTCTATTTTAGTACAGACGTGTTGCCTGCCTACTCGGTAAGCATCGTGTATGTCGCACCAACAGTATCGTGTCACACCATTTTCTCTTGTATAGCGTAGTTGATTTCCATTATCTGAACGACTTCCCTGTGGGACATATCATTGCTTTTGAACAGCATGTTCTGTAGAATTTCTGCTAACGTTCTCGACGTTCATTTGACATAAACACCTACTCCCATTCTCCTAGAGATGTGGCCCTACAAAAGGAGCTTTTTATGTACTGATTCGTTCCCTCTCTGTCCAGTAAGGTCTTGGAATACATTAAGAAGACGTACAGCCATTGTCTGGCAGACAGTTGTTGCTCTACTAGCACCACGCGGTGGTCACATGTGGGACACGTTCAGGGAACACCTACGGATGTGAAGCTAAATAGACCCCTGAAACAGCTGTCAATTGTGAAACTAGAAAGCTTCTTACCTTAGATAAGGAGTCTGTTCACATGATGCGCAAGAGGGGTAGCATAAGGGGTGAGAGACAACGAATGCCAGTTATGCAACCTGCTGTGAGGAGGTGGTAAGTATGCTGCTCTGTAACTTTTTAATCTCCCTCCCACTGAGCTGAAAAGCTCATGGAATATTACTTCAGAAGTGGACTACAGCATTCATTTATTTGGAGTTACACATGTGAAATGCTGAGTTGTTCAGACAATGGAGTCCTTGATAGCAACACATTAGAGAACTAAATGTATCGAGAAGCAAATCAGTTTAGCCAACTGAGAATACGCGAAACAGATTCTTGAACTTAGTTTACACACGAGTTTACTCACTTCACTAAGCAGTGAAGATAGTATGAGGAAGAGAATAGGTGGCCCAGAAGATAATTAGGTTTCTTTTCATAGAGTGCACAGAAACAACGTAAGCTGTTTTTGTGACCGTTTCGTCTCCAATATGAGAGACGTTTTGATGTAAAGGCTGCTGATCTCACTTTTGCTCAGTTGAATGAACGCCATGTTCCCAGCGTAGTTGGAAGCTAGCGCAAATACCCAGGAACGTGGTGCTACCAACTCACCTGCTGGCTGTTGACTGTCTTTGTGTTAATCTGGCTTCTCGTGACTTCATATACATTGTGTAATAGCTGTCAACTACTCCTTAGCCAGCCCAAGCAAAGGAATTCAGCATACCAAGTGGTATATGGAGCCTGCACTGGGTCTTAAAACGCAGAGTAACACTCAAAAACGTTTAGTTTTAATAACCATTACTTTCCAAATTTTTTACGTCAAAGTAGACTAATGAAGAGCATGAAGTTGAAAGGATTCGCAAGAACCATACATTTAATTAACATAGATCCTTCAAATATTGCAAATTCTTGGAACACTGAGACAACTTTTTTTTAAATCAGAAAATAATCGTGCAAACAGTCAGTGAGTGAAACAGACATGCAGGCCACTTAACAATGGGGAATGAATTAAAATCTCAACACTATTTACACACCTTGGACCTAAGGGAATATTGAAATGTATGATGCAGGAAATGCAATAATAAAGATTTGAAAGACAGGAAAAAACTAGGTTTAACAGAATGCAACGTAGCTTCCCCTGACGAAACCTTGGCCAACCCAAGCTGCCACAGTCCACTGTGCTACTAACAGCCGTTAACCTCCGGTTGGTAGCAACTGACGTCACATTTCAGACGCCAACATTTACTGGACATCAAATGCCCATCCAAGCACACGTCACACACATTTTACACAGTCTCAAATCAACCATAATTAGTTTCTGGAAGCCAGCATCGTAAAATTGATAGCCATAGCAAGGACACTCACAAGATAACTATGACAGCATAACGGTGGTATCCTCAATTTCAAATTCATTCCGAATTACTAATCACATGGCTATCTCCATCAGTTAATCACATTCTGCTACGATCTTTACGTAAATCCACATCTCTATACAGGTACGTCAAACCCATCAAAGGTTGGCAGCAGTGCTTCAGTAACCTTCCATTGAATATAACTAGTGAGAACCTATGTTTAACGTACTGTCGTGTTTGTCCATGTGTTAATGAAATAATAATAGGTTTGATTACAACACTTGTCACACACAATGCCATGTGCTGCATATGACAGATGAGGAGTGTTCCGTAAAACTTGGGAAGGTTCTTGTGAGATGACAAACGTCTTAGGTTAAGTCACAGTCAGTATCTTAATACTGCCACGATCAGCGGAAGTAAATTGACCCACGGAAGTGCTGCTCCTTCTCCTACCCAAGTTTTGAGCCACCAAAATGCAAGACGTCTTCAATCACGATGGAAGTATAGAAATATATAGGGATGTGTAAGCTGATGTAAAGAATTAATCGTTAGCCACTAACAAGTAACATATTACTTCTGTAGAGAAGTCCATTCTCCTCTGCCTAAATCCACTATTGTAAGAAGTCTTACCATGCAAGTAAGGACATCACTCCAGTTAAGCACTGCCATATCAGCAGAATCAAGGCAGCGCCATTCATCAGACAATTACTTTAAATGTGCTATCACTGCCCGTATATTGCAGATATCATTGTCTTGCCCCACCAGCCTCCACCCTCCCAGGGGGTCAATAAGTCTTTTGTGAATACGTGCGTGGCGAGCATGGGGCCCTGAGCCATTGCAGCCTTCTTTCTCTCCAGGGCTGCATTTCCTTTCCCTTCCCCTCCTTTCCCCTCCTTGCTCCTTTCCCCTCGCCCTCTCCTCTCCCTCTGTTGGTGTCCTTGCTTATGTTGGCCCCTGCTATCATCCTGGTTCTGTTGGTTGTACAATTCGGCTTTGTTCCATAATCATTTCCTTCTTTTGGCATTCCTTGGTCCCCCCTCTGGGGTTTGACCTCCGTTACAAAATTTCTCCTCCATAGTGTGAACCATTTGGGGAAAAGCACCTTACCTAGTGTCTCCGACGTGCGCCCTCCTAGTACGTTCTACCTTCTCTTTCATGTCGTTGTCTGACACTAGCGTGCATAGCGAGCACGGTAGCCAGCCCATGTGGTGGGGTCGCTATGTACCCTTTTTGTTGAGCCCCCTGAACACACAGCTCAGGTATCAGAAGTGTGATCCCTGTGACATCCTCATGCATGCCTTGGAGTGGTTGCTCGTCATCCTGGAGCATCGGAACTCCTGGCAATGGACGCGGTGCCAGACGGCCCTTGCTGTGGCTAGGTGGCGTCCGTGAGGAGAGCCCCTGATCGGAGGGGATGGTATCAGGGCGGACGCTATGCAAATGAAACGCATACGGGTCCTGAACTCTGGCCGTTCTTCTGCGGCCATGTCTCCGTGTGGAACTGATTCCTCAAGTGCTGCTTCTCTTGTCCCTTCGGCCTTCCCTTCCGTGGCTACCCCTGGGAAGAGGGTCAGGCCCGTCAGCTAGGGGCAAAACCTTTCCCCCATTATCTAGTTTGCACTAGGACTGATGGAGATACTTTCACCAATACCAAACCTCTATTCTTTGTGGAACACACTGAAGACAAGTTGGGCGAAGTGGACTCCCTGAGCAAGATGCGGTCGGGTTTGGTGGGGGGTAATGGACACAGCAATTGTGCCAAGCTGGATACAGGCACGTAGGGCTGCAGACTGGGCAGCTAAAGCAGTTTTTATCAGCAACAGTCTCTAAATATGGTACAAGGTGTGGTTTTAACAGGGACTTCATACTTCAAACTGATGAGGAACTTCAGGACAATCTCGGATGGCGGGGTGTTTACTTGGTTCAGCGTGTTCAGAAGGGTCCTAAAGACAATCGTATTGATACTGGTGCCTTTATTCTGGCCTCTGAAAGAGATACCCTCCCTGAGAAAGTTAAGATTATGGTGTATCGATGTGATGGGAAGCCGTACATCCCACCTCCTATGAGGTGTTTTAAGTGCTTGCGTTTTGGACACGTCTTCCCGCTGCTCACAGGCACCTCTCTATTGCGACTGTGGACGTCCACTCCATGAGAGGAGTGCCTGTGTTCCCCCTCCTGTGTGTGTAAATTGTCACAGCAGTCATTCTCCACATTCACCAGATTGCCCAGTATATAAGAAGAAAGGAGTATAAGTCACACGATCGTTTAACCTACACAGAGGGCACCTAAGAAATATACATGATTTCACCCTGTGTCTGTGACATCTAGTTACGGCTTGGTTACATTTTCACCCCTTCCTCACCCTTCCTTACCCTCATCCTGGATCCCTCTTTCCCCCCCCTCCCCTGCGGCTCCCACACCTTCTCCCCTGGGGTCTGCCCTCCCTCCCCAGCCAGAGAAGTGTTCCACTCCTTCGGCGTGTGCCGGTCAAGGGCGCCTCCCCAGGATGCCTCTTCCAGGCACCTTCCAGGCCAAAGGTTTGCTGCCCTGCAACGACCGAGAGAGCCGCGATCTTTTGGCCCCCAAGTCGCCCGGTCTCTTTCTGTTCCTGATCTTGCTGCAGCTGGCTCCTTTTTGCCACACAGCCCTCCTCGAACGCAGCCTGAAAAGAAGAAGAAATATATGTCCCGGGACAAAGAGCCTCTGGAGTCACCGGAGTTCCCTTCTCCGACTTCACAACCGGATTCTGACCTGTAGTTCATGGGTGTCGCCCCCTCGTTGTCGGTGACGGGTGGGGACCCTGCGGTATGACAGGATCCATTACAATTCCGTTGGAGAACCACAGAACGATGGTTTAAAGGGAGGCTGAACACGCTAAATCCAATCGTCGACTTCCAGAATTGAAATCCCTTCTTTTGTCCTACTATGCAGCTTGCGTGGTTCTCCAGGAATCTCATTTTACTGGTGCTCACTCACCGACCCTCCTTGCGTTCCGTGTTTTCTATCGAAATCGGGTCGAACCCCTGCGGGCTTCTGGTGGCATTTGTACGTTGGTCCGTACACACATTACTAGCACGTGGATTCCTCTTCAAACTACATTGGAAGCGGTTGCTGTTAGGGTCCACTTACTCTGCGCTCACAGTTTGCAATCTTTATCTCCCTCCTGAGAGGAGTCTTACACGTACTACCTTAACTGCCCTTCCTCAGCAACTTCCTCCTCCTTTCCTCCTTTTTGAGGATTTTAATGCTCATCATCTATTGTGGGGCAGTGGTCTATAAGAAGACCTCGTCTAGATGGAAAGGCAGTTTATAGCAGACCACGACTTGTGCTTTCTTAATGATGGCTCTCCTACTCATTTCAGTGCCGGTCATGGTACGCTTTCTGCCATTGATCTTTCTCTTTCTTTTCCCTCTCTCCTACCTTCATTACACTGGTCGCCACCTTTGTGATAGTGAACATTTCCCATTCATTATCTCGCTCCCTTCCCGCTCTCCGATGGACACATTACCTCGTTGGTATTTCCAACTTGCCGATTGGCCTCTATACACAGCACAGATCGTGTTTTCTCCCTCTTTGTCCGGTTGTATTGATGACATCCTACGTGACGCATCTGACGCTATCGTTCATGTTGCTAGCCTTCCTGTCCACCGCTCATCTGGGCCATTTCGTCGCCGGCAAGTCCCATGGTGGAGTACAGCCATTGCCATTGCCATCCGTGATCAACCTTGAGCTTTGCAACACCTTAAGAGGCACCCATCCATAGCCAGCCTTGCTACTTTTAAACGCCTCCGCGCTAAAGCCCGGTATTTAATCAAACTGAGCAAGCGGATATGTTGGGAACGATTCGTTTCTTCCCATGGTTCTTCTGTCCCTCTGTCACGGGTATGGGCTACACTTCGCTCTCTCCAAAGATGCCATCGGCAGTCCACCCTCCCAGGCCTTCACCTCCCAGATGGCCTTTGTACGGACCCATTAGCTTGTGCAGACTACCTTGCGACCCATTTTGCAGTGGCATCAGCATAAGCCTCCTATCCAGCGGCTTTCCTTCACCAAAAGCAGCAGCCTGATGCTTCCACCTTATGTTTCTCCCCTTGTGAGTCAGAAACTTAAAACAAACCTTTCACTGAATGGGAATTTATTTCTGCTCTATCTTCTTCTTATGATACGTCCTCTGGTCCAGATTTCATTCATAATCAAGTGCTTCACCATCTCAGTGCTCCACAACAGCAACATCTTCTTTGGGTGTTTAACCGTATCTGGCTCCAGGGTGACTTCCCTTCTCAGTGGAGGGATAGCATCATGGTTCCTGTCCTTAAGCCTGGTAAGAACCCGCTATCTGTTGACAGCTATCGGCCAATTAGTTTCACCAATGTTGTTTGTAAGTTATTTGAATGGATGGTAGCCTGTTGGCTCAATTGGGTCCTCGAATCTTGGGATCTATTGTCTCCTTACCAGTGTAACTTCCGAGAGGGACAATCTCCAATCGATCATTTTCTTCACTTGGAATCCACAGTTCGGCAGGCTTTTTCGGAGCACCGACATTTGGTTGCAGTGTTTTTTGACCTTCGAATGGCCTATGACACGGCCTGGCGCCATCACATCTTACTTACCCTTCATCAGTGGGATCTTTGGGGCCCACTACCGATTTTTATCTGTCATTCAGAGCTTGAGTTGGTACTGTTTTTAGTTCTCCACAGACCTAGACGACCAGTGTCCCACAGGGTTCTGTCTGGAGTGTCCTTCTTTTTCTCATTGTTGTCGATGGACCTGTGGCCTCTGCCAGTCCTTTGGTTGCCCCTGCCCTGTATGTGGATGATTTCTGCATTTGGGTTAGTTCCTCCTCGATGGCATCGTCAGAGCGGCAGCTCCAGGGAGCTATACGGCGTGCATCTGCATGGACCCTCTCACACGGGTTTCAATTCTCTCCTTCAAAATCGCAGGTGATCCACTTCTGTCGCCGTACTACGATCCACCCTGATCCAGAGCTCTATCTCGCTGCACAACGATTGCCGTTTGGTCCCACAGTTTCGTTTCCTGGGTCTTCTTTTCGACAACAAGCTCACTTGACTGCCACATATCAGACTCCTGAAGGTAGAATGTTTCTGTAAACTCAATGTCCTTCGCTTCCTTGCCCACTCCTATTGGGGTATGGACCGTTGCCTCCTTCTCTGTCTTTATCATGCTCTAGTTCTGTCTCGCTTGGACTATGGTTGACAAGTTTATGGTTGTTGCTCCTTCCACACTGCACATGCTGGATCCAGTTTACCATTGTGGTATCCGTTTATCAATAGGGCTAGTAGGGAAGGCACCGGTGACCAGTCTCCTGGTTGAAGCTGGGATCCACCCCCCACTCTGTTCGGCGGTCCCAGCTTCTGGTGTCTTATGCACTCGTTATCCGTTCCTCTCCTACGCATCCTTCCTATTCTATCCTGTTCCCAGACCATGGACGTCGCCCACCCGACTCCCGACCACAGGCGGGTTTATCGGTTGGGCTCCGCCTTGCATCTCTTTGTCGTGTTTTCAGCTTCCTTCTTTGTCCTGTCTTCCTCGCTCCGTTCCCTCCACCCACCCCCACCCCCCTCTTGGTTAGTACCTCGGCCTCGAATTCGGATGGATCTCTGCCGTGGTCCGAAAGATTCCATCCCCCCTGGTGGTGTTACTTTCCTTTTTCCGCCGAATTTTGTGAGAGTTTTGGGATGCTGTCGTTTTTTAGACTGATGGCTCTAAATCTACTGATCATGTTGGGTATGCCTGCACGTCCTCTATTGGAACGGAAAATTATCTGCTGCCATCTAGATGTGGGGTGTTTATTGAGGAATTGATGGGAATTTCCCAGACTCTTACCTTCATTAAACAGTCCCAACACAACCGCATTTTGTTATGTACGGACTCGATGAGTGGCCTTCTTGCTATTGACCGGTGTTTTTCGCGCCATCCCTTGGTCTCTGCCATTCATGACCATCTCGCTGATATTCACCGTGCTGCTTGTTCCATTGACTTTCTTTGGGTCCCTGGCCATGTCGTCATCTCGGATACTGAGCTCGCTGTTCGTTTGGCTGGAGGTGCAGTCACTTACCACCCATTTTCTGTAACCCCTCCTGCAGAGGATTTACGGCTCCACATCAAATCCCACTTCGCACAATCATGGGCCCATACTTGGTTGGCTACTCCTCTCTCTAATAAACTTCACGTGATTAAGGTGACAACAGGCCTGTGGCGTTCTTCCTTTCGCGTCTCCCGAAAGACTTGACCACACTGTGTCATCTCCGCATTCGCCATACCATGCTGACCCATGGTTTTCTTTTGCGTCATGAGCCACCCTCACTTTGTGGTTGTGGAGCCTTCCAGTAAGTTGCCCATATTTTGTTTGAATGCCCCCTTCTTTTGGCTCTGCATGCTAAGTACAGACTGCCCCACACTTTACCTTTGATGTTGGCTGACGATTCCCGGATGGTCTCTCTGGTTTTCGGTTTTCTCCAGGAAAGTGGATTTTATTCTCAGTTTTAAGGTATTGGGGCAGGGCGGTGAGTGTGTGTCTCCCACTGTAAGCCATGTTTGGAGATTCCAGACTCATCTCCCTGACAGAGATAATCTTTTCTTGCCCCATTTACTCAAACCAATCCTTTAGAAAAAGGGTAAAACAGTCTCCTTTTACCATAGGTTGCACATCTTAAGTCACAGGTGGTCTTGCCTATGCTGCTTCAGCATAGTGTTGGGTTTGTTCTCTTGCCAACTTGCCTCATTTTGTTTTTTACGATTTACAACATGACTGCCCTTTTACTTTTTTGCCTTCTTCCCTTTTATTGTTCTGACTTTC
Source organism: Schistocerca gregaria (assembly GCF_023897955.1). Taxonomy (NCBI): domain Eukaryota; kingdom Metazoa; phylum Arthropoda; class Insecta; order Orthoptera; family Acrididae; genus Schistocerca; species Schistocerca gregaria. The sequence continues at coordinate 1,670,373 of NW_026061874.1, read as the reverse complement.
CTCAGATGTCCCATTAGCGGAATGGACCCTATTTGAAACAATTGACTGATGACCTTGCTGTTTGGTCCCTTAAACCTCAAACAACCAACTAACCAGTCTCCTCCACACGGCTCTCCTCTGATTCCCTTGGCGCCACCAGTGGAGATCAAGGAGGCTGTAATTTGCAGATTTGCCACTCAGTCGTAAAAGATGTGTCAGAATTCTGGTGCCATGTGAAAACATGGTAAGTTTATTCTACACCATTCACAACTGCATTAGATCATTGAAATAAATCAGAAAAGCATGGACCCAGGACTGAAGGCACTTTTTTCCCAAACACTATTCCACTGATCTTACTAAAAGTTGAATCTAGTGCTGCATGTCATGAATTTGGTTAATCATTCCTATCTGATAGCTTCCTGGTTCAACAGAAATGAATCTTGGATGTAAGATCATACCTATTTCTGAGTAAATCCAGACAATTTTATTTTTGTGTTACATATATTTTCCTGCATCTTAAAAGATTACAACACACAAAGAAAAGGATTTGTCAGAAACGGTGAGAGGTCATCAGGCAGTGCAGATAAGGATGCACAACATACACTCACTTTCATAATAAGCACTTTGTTGCTTCCAACAAACATTAGACACAATTTCAAACCTCTAAATGCTGAACAACAGATATGTAAAATATTATCATTTGCAAAATACCAGAGATTCAAAGAAACCGCAGTGTATAAAACAGCTTTAAATAATTGTAATTGTAACTGATAACAATTAGAAACACAATAGTAAACTTTTCCTCCTATTTTGTATTTGGCCATCTCCCATAGCATTTTCAAAGTTTGCTTGAGGTCCAATACATCCTGGCCTATGGAAACCACATTTCCAGTCAGAGAATTCAAACAAAAGTTTTCTAAAATCCATCATATTCATTTAAAATAAAGGCTTAAAACAACAAATGTATTAAATTTCTGCTTTGTGTCCTTTAGCTTTATCATTTTTCATGGGTTTTATTGCATGCTGTTGAAACTTTAATAACACATAATCATAATATGGTACAACACTTGTTCCTGTCGTTATATGTAATAGGCCATAGTCAAGTACGAGGGTTGAGTGAAAAGTAATGCTCCACCTTCGTTAATTGGGTTTGGATGGCAATATCTTAATAAATCACATGTAGACATAGTCTGCAGAACGTGATCCTTAACTAAAAGTATTCACTTTTACACATAATCAACACGAGCCAATTGGATAAATTTCTGCCAACAATGAACAAGTATTCTGAATCCATCACAGAAGAAGTCGACACTGTTCCTGAAACCAGTCTCACAGTTCTCTCAACGTATTCATCAGAAGCATAACGTTCCAGCAGATCGCCTTTCATTATCAAGAACAGATGGAAGTCAAATGGTGCTAAATCTGGACTGTATGGAGGATTCTGTATGGTTGTAACGTGCTGGGTTGTTTCCTCACCTGGGGCACCACATGTAACGTGCCGGGACATGTCCTTATTTAGTAGTGTCATCTAAAGTTCACGTCACAATCGGATGTACCGGTACTGAAATATTTCCTCGCCCAGTGTTCTCGATCTAACTTGCTTTGCTTATTCAATTTTGTCTTCCCGGTAGCTACGTCTGTCTCACCTATATCACACTGAAATTAAGAAGCCAGGATCCTAGGTTAAGTTTTCCAAAATCAAAAGTCAAGATTGTATTGATTGTTGAACATTTATGTCAACCACATGGCGATTTCTTTGTTCTCACTCGCACACAGAATATTCATGTGACCAGACCTCTTACACTTAATCGTCACATTAGGAAGGTTAAAAACTTCCAGTCTTTAACAAAGTTCACAGTCACAATTACCGAAAAAATTGACCAACTTGCTGCACTTTTGCTCCAAGAGAATCTGACCGAGAACTAACTATAGCTGCACTAGCTCCGACCTTATATAGACGAGCGCTTGAATGTTTCACTATTCTGTTAATATATTATAGTTTGTAATTTCCCAGGGTTAAAATGATCCTTTCTAACTGGTTTTTAAGTTAACTCTTGGGTTTATTATTTAACTAACATGAGTAAGCTGTATCAATTTAAATACGCGAAACTAACTTATGCATCCGCCATGGGAATTCCCGATATGTAACCACGGTAGCCCTTTAGAACAATAATTTTTACATATTCAAATTTACTTAATTCTTAATTAATGCACTTACAAAGTTGAGACTGGAGTCACTTTACGTAGAAAAATAAAGATATCAAAAATATCAAAACAGATGTCGGAATTATTTAGTAGTTTGGTCACAATTGGCACTGAAAGTCATACAGGCAACAGATTTTAAGTCTTAATATCTATTGAACTAACAGACTTTGGGTAAATTTAAACACTTTGCTGAAATCAGTAAAATTTAGGCTTTCTTTTGGATGCAGTCTTATAGCTGAATTTGATCTATTAGCTCACTCGAATGTTACTTAATATATATTGCACAATATGTCATCGTCCATAACTGTTAATAGTATGCATTTCCAATAAAACTGATTACCTCATTGCTTTTAGAATATATACTAGAATGTACTGAAATAATAGGTTTTACTAGGGGAATTTTATTTAAACTATTTCTGAATTCTGTGCTATGAGGCTGAAGGTCACAGAATCTGTAGTCGGGATCTGAGTAGTGAAAATGAAAAAAAAAAAAATTAAACGTTCATTGCTTAATTAGGTTACTGAAGTAGCGTAAGACCAAAGCAGGATAGCAGTGGGCAATCCTGCTTCGATACATGGTGGTGAGATTGTCCCTGAAATTCTTCTGTGGTTAGACGTGAAGCAATAATGTGACCCACACATTCTTGTGAAATGCTGATTGTGCTTGAAATTTCTCTCTGAGTGATAAGACGATCGTTCTGAATCAGTCATCGGTTTGCTTGTGAAACTCAGTGGTTGCTGTTCCAGGACATCCAACTCTGTCACGCCAGTCGGATGTTCTCGCATCAACACCTTTAAACTTACACGCCCAATGACGGACAGTACTCACATCAACACATTCACCATAAAATGCTTACATTCTCTGATGAATCTCCTTTGGAGTGACACATTCTGCTGTCAAGAATCAAATGACTACACCTTGCTTAAATGCATTGCCCTACCGTCCTTGCTTAAATGCATTGCCCTACCGTCTGTAGGGTTCCATACTTTACACTGTAACACTACAACACTACAACAGTTCAATGCTTAGGCTTCCTGTTACCTGGAGCTGTAGTGGAGAGGCTACAGAACAAGCCAGTACCTGCCACATACCAATGCTGTCAACAGTTGAAATGTTACGGAGGTGAAGGCATTACCTTTCAGTCAACCCTCGTACACGACATGTTAGTTTGAGCTTGGTTTCCTATTAATAACTGTAATATCTAGAGTGTTACCTGGAAAGTGTGTGCAGCTACAAAGTAATTCATTGTTACTCTAGCGCTTATGAGCCTCTCTCTGTAAGAGTGCTTGCATCACAAATGTGTGTTCTTAGTATAATATTTCCTTGTAGATATTTGTACACATTACTGTGATTCAGTTGCGAATAGTTTCCTTTATAATTAGTAATTGTGGAAAGAGAAATGTCACAAGCGCACTCAGTATGATCGGTAATACTGGTTGCCTGTTGTTGACTCCCCACACCTTGTCTCAAGTACGACTAATATGAACGATGTATGGTTACATTATTAAGGATTTATTGTTGTTGTGTGTTTTTTGTTAGTTTAATGTGATTATGCAGAAGCTTATAGAGAGATAGTTTTTGATACGATAGTTTGATATACACATTGCCATCTCTTCATATTATTATACTTCATAAATACTAGATGTAGTACTGCATCTACGTTCCTTGATATAATTTAATTATATCTGACTCCAGTATGATTAGAGAGTCAGCTGCTTATGACATGGGTGTTTTCTGCTTTCTACACGTTATGGTTTGTACACTGTTTTTATTACGTTTGTATGGCATGTATACATCATGTGCCCCTGTACGTATGTTTGCCATTTGGTTGATTTTTTAAAATGCCTTTGTTGAACACAGCTTTGTTACTGTTATACATTCGTACAAACTTGACATAGAAGTGTTTTTACCTAATGTTATGTATTATGCACATTCACGCTCTTTGTTTGCATGATCTTCGAACTGTTAACTTCGACACTTCATATCTTAGCTGTGTACCTCACAGGCAGTTTTTTACTTTAGAATTTCATATATTTTCATTATGAGAATCGTTTTTCGTGTACGATGAAAGGTATGAATTCTGATCATGTGATAGTAATTTTCTCGAAAAGAAACTCTATTTAGTAATCTTACTGGGTCCTCTGTTCAGTTTCGATGTCAGATTGCTGGCCAGATTGGCCAAGCGGTTCTAGGCGCTACAGTTTGGAACCGCGCGACTGCTACTGTCGCAGTTCTAATTCTGCCTTGGGCCTGGATGTCCTTAGGTTAGTTAGGTTTAAGTAGCTCTAAGGTCTAGGGGACTGATGATCTCAGAAGTTAAGTCCCATATTGCTCAGAGCCATTTGAACCATTTTGATGTTAGATTCCATTTCCTTCTGTTTGGTCTTTTACATAAATGGTAAATGACCAAAACCAGTCGTAATAAAAAGTAACCTCTCACTACACTTACCTCTCTGTGAAAGGAATTATTAGTTGAAGCCATAGTGTTCGCAGTTAAATTTTTCTGTTACCATAATCATACGACCTTAAAGCTTTTTAAAAAACTGGCTCAGAGCACTATGGGACTTAACATCTGACGTCATCAGTTCCCTAGACATAGAACTATTTAAACCTAACTAACGTAAGGGCAGCACACACATCCATGCCCGAGGCAGGATTCGAACCTGTGACTGTAGCAGCAGCATGGTTCCAGACTAAAGCGCCTAGAACCGCTCGGCCACAACGGCCGGCCATTGCTATTCACATATGTATTCAACAATTCGTGTAAAATTACTTTTTGGATTAGTTTACAGTCTTAAAACTGCAGGTGTAGACTCCAAATTCAAGTTTCAAAGTAATTAATGAAATTGGTGTTTGTGTGCTTCAAGATGGTTTCGTTATCCATACTCTCTCCCCAAAATAGTTGTATTCCACAAATATATCTTAGTTTAAGTTTGTACTATTAGTCTTTGAAATTAGTTCGCTTTGAAAGGAAACATAGTTTCGGTAATGGCAATCGGAAGTCCCTATTAGTGTTGGTTCTTGCAAGCACTGTAAAAAAAGTCTGGTACAAACATTTGCAACGATCAGAACTACATGTGGTTCAGTTAGATGATGCAGTGTCATGTTTAGTACTTCCAATGTGGATGGAACAATATTTTCAGATTAATACTACACGAGATTGTAGATGGCTGATGTAGAAATGTTTATTACTCTTCATGTAACATACAGCTATTACTTACTTTACATGCTCCACAATTTTAAAATGTTATTGCTCACTTAACCGGCATCCTTAACAAAGGATGTGTTACATCTAGCTGATTATCCTGAAGGATGTATATTATACCTTCTCTTACAGGTGCTTACAATGTCGATTGACTTGTATATTGTGTTAAGTGTATCTTCGGCAGAAGTTTGAACAGCTAACTATATCTTGACTCTCTGTTGTTACTAGATCAGTTATGGTTTTCACACTACAGAGTGTGGTTCTGAAGTAAAAGGACAGAATTTAAATCATAAAATTTTATTGTCTACTGTTCTTCACATTGTTAAATGCTCTTCTGTTGCTGTTTGATATAATGCGTACTATTATGCATTTATTGTTATACAGGGTGTTACAAAAAGGTACGGCCAAATTTTCAGGAAACATTCCTCACACACAAATAAAGGGAAGATGATGTTATGTCGACATGTGTCCAGAAACGCTTAATTTCCATGTAAGAGCTCATTTTAGTTTCGCCATTATGTATTGATTCACCGCCATGATTTCATAGGGGATACTACATGTGCTGCTAGAACATGTGCCTTTACAAGTACGACACAACATGTGGTTCATGCACGATGGAGCTCCTGCACATTTCAGTAGAAGTGTTCGTACGCTTCTCAACAACAGATTCAGTTACCGATGGATTGGTAGAGGCGGACCAATTCCATGGCCTCCACGCTCTCCTGACCTCAACCCTCTTGACTCTCATTTATGGGGGCATTTGAAAGCTCTGGTCTACGCAACTCCGCCTAATGTAGAGACTCTTCGTGCTCGCATTGTGGACGTCTGTGATACAATACGCCATTCTCCAGAGCTGCGTCAGAGCATCAGGGATTCCATGCGATGGAGGGTGGATGCATGTTTCCTAGCTAACGGAAGATATTTTGAACATTTCCTGTAACAAAGTGTTTGAAGTCACGCTGGTACGTTCTGTTGCTGTGTTTCCATTCCATGATTAATGTGATTTGAAGAGAAGTAATAAAATGAGCTATAACATGGAAAGTAAGCGTTTCCAGACACAAAGAAAGTAAATATGTTACGTGGACATGTGTGTGAGGAATGTTTCCTGAAAGTTTGGCCATACCTTTTTGTTAACACCCTGTATATGTGGACTGATAATGTGTGCTCTACATTTTGGGGGACATCATACATACTGTTAACATATTTTTAAATAATAGCCAATAATGCTAACTGAAATTAAGCTTGTAAATTGGATTTTTAAACATTTTAATTAGTAAAGTCTTATAGAAATACATGGGGACTTTCGAAAAAGAAATTTATTCTGTTCTATAATCTACATATTAAAAAGTCTATATATTTTGTCTTGGTTGAAGTCAGTCGTTATCTGAACATGCATGGGCTATCATCATGACAATAAATTCCACTGCAAAGTATTTCAACTGACAGACATATCAGCTCTCTTAAAGATTAGCTTTGTGCTGAACATGCAGTGTGTTATTGCTGTATGATGCTTTCCTATAGATACACAATAACTATCTAAGTTAGTATTTTAGACAAAGATTGTAACATTTCAGTGGAACAATTTCAATTTAATTATGAGGAATTTTAACTTCTGTACCAGATCAAACAATATGTGTAATTATTTCCACTATTATTAAAATGAGGAAAATACTTTCATGCCAAGCAGCTTTAATTATTAGCTAAGGAGTGACCTGTGTGTACCAGTTAAACAGTTTTCAATGTCTAATTGAATGGTACATGTAACAAATCTCTATGAAGTGTCCACATGTAAAAATTATATTTATTCAGTAAGTGCTGTTCCTGTTAAAAGCACTTTCCTGTCAGTGCATAGAAAATAATGTTTATTACTTACGGTTTGCTTGCATGTATTGAGTGTACTATGCATTAAGTAACAATTCACAAATCTTCCTTCTCTTTGTGTCAAATAGCCTTAGATGACCTAGCGCTCTGACACCACTTCCACTAACTTTGACTTTTGGTTTCCTTTCCTGTCGGCCTCTCTTGGTCAACTCTTGATTTTTCGACCCCAACGGTATTAGGTTGCGAGCCCGAGGGTGTCCCTCATTCTCTTTCTCTAATCTTACATTCCATATGGAGGAGAGCCTCCATAGATGTGAAGTCAGCCCTGCTAGGAATGCCAACCTGTAAGACAAAATGTCGCCCTCCAAACTGAGGGTAATATGACAATACTGGTAATCTGTGCTAGAATCGTAGTACTCACAAGCTTCAGAACAAGCCCCAGATATGAAGGTTGATGAAAAGATGGCGAGATCATACCATAATGGGTGTGTAGACATCATGCACCCTCTACTACTCTCATTTGGGAACAATGTGGCCTGTGGTTTATGACGTCCCTCTGTATCAAAACTGAAGGAGTTGAGACATAAACCACATAAAATGGTAACAGTTGCTGCATTTGTATCATCGCCAAAAGAAGTAAATGAGAATAATGGTAACCCCCTCCAGGAGCCATTACTAGAGGGACAATCCTAGAGAGAAGCTTAGCACTTCAACACTGCACCGAGAGAAATGAACAAATGAGACAGATGAGGTTGGTGTTCCAAAATTACTGACACGTTATGCACTGGGTTGGTCATTACTGAAGGATAGAACTAAAGTTATGTTGCTGGTGCGAAATGTGAAGACTGAAGTGAAAGTGCTTCCTCAATTTCAGCAACAGTGCCCCACAATGTTTCGACAGTTTACTTCAACCTAAAACAGTTCATTGCACAGCATCTCAAAAAATGTAATGTTCCCGATTGTCAGTCACCCCAGATCTAACGCATGTCTAAACTAATAGTCTTCATTTGGAACCTGGTGACCACTACTAGGAGAAATACGACAGTTACTGAAGAAGACGGTTCTGCATCTTTAACAGGAAGATGACATGATGTACAGTCAGCTTGATAAGGGGCCTGAAGAATCTTCACCTGCTGTTTTCTATTTGGAAGAGGGACATAAGATGCCTGTAGGCCAACATCATTCCACAAAACTTAAAATTCTGACAAATAAGCTCTACCTGCCAACCAGCCAGCACGTTTCTTCCTGTTGTGTACTTGTCTCACCTTTGCTGGAAAGTCCAGCATAAGAGCGAAGAAACCAATATACACAGAGCAGTTGACGACGACTGCCTGTGGCTACATGTTGTGAGATTCTGACATGCTTGTACCTCAGTCACTCGGAACACATCGTTGCATCTCAGAATCTTCAGCTGAATGCAATTTTAAATACCAGTGCACTGCTACTTTCGTCTGGCGTGGAAGTGGACAGCTTAGAATGAATAAAGTGCGAGATGCCAATCTTAGTAGATGTACCATCCTGATGTTTCACGGGCCAATTTGTGAGATGTGGTAGTACTGTGGGTGCTCTATAAAATGCCAAAGGACAGTGGTAACTCTATGGGTCGCTGTTCCTAAGTTGGCCTGTCTCTGGCTTTACATCAGAACATTTCTTGAGGGAGATAGGATAACCGGAAGAGTGCAATGTGCTACGTGCCACAAGAAACTGCCACCTGTTCTCCAATATCTGTGTTGACTTCGCACTGAACTACAGCAACAAAGAAGACCATCCAGAACTTGGGATATAAGGTAACAAGGTACAAAGAAACATGTTATTGTGAGGAGAAAATTGTGTCCCAGTCACTTCTGTTAACCTGGCTTCAGTGTAACATCAGCCACAGTTCCCACAGGTGTGATGCGCTGTTGCAACATTAGTTCTGACGAGGAGTAGTACACAAGTATCTCATGAGCAAGGGCAGTATTGGAAAAAAGAGCCTGTTGGTTGTTTCACTTCATGTATTCTTCACAAGCTGTTTATGTATGTGCCTCGCCTGCAGCGTTGCTATTACCTTTTTTCTTATTCATTGTATTTAATCATACAATACAGTGTAAATAAATGTTAGCTGAGCATTATTCTCTAAATCTGTTCTGCACCACGTAGGAAATGGTTAACATTTCAAGAAAGATGACTTCGTTGTGTGTAATGTGCATATTGAAATGAATGCACTGGATAAGTGAGGTAAATTGGCATCTATAAGATAACAAAACCCATGAATATTTTGCAAATAATAAGTGGCAGAATTCCATGATTTATGAATTAAATGTACTGAAAGTAATTTAGCACCATTTTGGCTATTTACTTATGAGCAATTAACTGTTCAGCGTTTTTGACTATATAACATGTTCAGTGCTGATAAATACATTAATAGAACAACGTTTAACAGCTTGGTATCGTCCTTTTACTACAAAATACATCTATATTTACTGTGCAGCTACCTTGGTGTGTTTATTTCGCACCGAAAGGGGTTTTATGCAGTCTGTGCAGCAGAACTTTGGTTTGTGTGTGTGTGTGTACTTTCTGTTACTGTGTCTTTCATTGTCATATTTGGGTGGCCAATGATAAACTTAACAGACGACAGCGCTAGTGGAATAATGACGTTTCTTTAATACAGTAATTTATATGAATTTAGAGCTCCTGTGTAATACTTCATTGTAACGTGATAATTAAGAGACTTGGATAAAATTCGTTATTGCAGTTATCTGCTCATTTTTTAGTTACAAAAGTTGTATCCTGGAATGTGAACATCCACCGTAATGCACTCGTTAGTTTTATCACTACAGTCAAGAGACTTGTCATAATGCCAAGCTATACAAGAACTGAAGACTTGCAGTTTTTAGTGTATACATCAGTTACATTGAAGTATACTATGAACAGCTTCTCATAAATTGAGACTGCCAATTTAGATGTTGCATCTGTTCAGTAAGGATGTCTTACTGCTCATTGTTTTATGCACTGCAGGTGATGTGAATTAACTTTGTCTCCTCTCCACCACAAACAAGATACAAAATCTGCAGTTTGCTCTCGCTGTTGTCCGTGTCCAGTGTGTTTCACAATTCCTAACACAGGCCTTCATGGTTTGTAGAGGAGACTTTGTACATTTCTGGACATGAGCTCATTACCAAAACTTCGTCTACTAAGCTTTCTATCAAAAAGTGTAACAGGAAACGTGAAATGCCCTGCATTTATTAGTGATCAGATTGATGGCAGATGCTTTGCACAGTTTATTGAGCGTCAGTATGAAAGTGTCTTATATATCTAGTTTTGCAGCATCTGCTACTATGTAGCAAGTGGAATTACGTCCAATTATTACACACAAAATTATGAAGTTAACGTCTAATTGCTATGTTTCTTCCAGTGTTTCCAGTTGGGGTCTTTGGAAGTTCATTGTTCATTGGAAAGTTAACATAGCTAACGTAATGAACTAAGTTTGGAGAGTTGTAAATGATGGGGTTTTTGTTGGAGAGAAATTTCGCGGTGAATAAACTTCCTTCCACTTCACAATCTTTCCTTCAATCTTCCTTAATGAACATCAGTGTGCAGTAATAGAAATACCTTGTTATTCTATGATGCCCATAAAATTCTCTGGTAATATTTCTACAATGAAACCTGGACAAAGTCTGTAAAATTAATAGCAAAGTTCCCCATGCGAATTAAACCAATGACTTTACGGCTTATGGATGTGAACAATACAATTAGTTTCTTCACAGTAGTATGAACACTCTGATAATATTTAAGAACGAAGTGATGAATTATGCAAATACTGGTTTGCAAGACACTTTAATTCTCTCATAAAGAACAAAGAAGTTTGCTAAAAGTTATTATGTGGGGCTATGTAATTTTGAATGTAAAAGACACAGGTCTTAAAAATGTACCAGTGTAACTTGAATTTCTAAAGATTCCCACGCATGAGAGTAGAGGACTCATCGCTCTGTAAATTGTGTTAATTGACTTGAAACATGTAAAAACGAAAAGTTCTGGACAGTTTTGAAGTTGAGTGTCAAGTTTGGAAGTTGGTAAGCGCTCTTTCGCAACAATTAATGGATAAAGTCCATGTATACGCACACAATCTACGGGGAGTCGAAAAGCACTTGGTTCCTCAAGTTCCTAACTATTTGTGTTATTCCGTTGAACTTCCACTATATTACACATCTAAATGAGTAAATTATGGCTTTATGAATGTCTGAATTTGGTCAATTATGTGAGATAATAATTATAAAATTTCTGTTGTCCTTGGAAGCTGTAATGTAGGCAACCTGAAATTAATAACCATCCCAGAGCCCGGTACCAGTGTCGCCATCTTAGTGACAACCAGGGACATGGAAGACATGATTGAATACCAGTTACAGGAACAATTGTTATAATCGTTGTAACCAAAGTGCTCACATAACAAGAAGGCAAAGTCAGATTTACAGTATGCTCTGACTGCCTGCATAGTGACTTTAACATATTGAACCTTGAGTTACTGGCACTGCGTTTTCACTTGTTACTTCAATGTTTTTATTAGACCAGCTACTGGCTACAGATGTCACCCCCCCCCCTCCACAGTCAAATGTATGTATTCATTCATGTAATAGGTTGTCACCCCTACACTGACATTTTTGTAGTATACCAGCAGTTTAAAAATGCTCCCCTGAGAACAAACAGGTGAAAATGTTTCTCTGTAAAACAATGACAGAAAAGTGGGGAACCAGCTGCACAGTCTCATTTTCGTTTCTTCATCAAACATTTTGGCGCATGAACGTACGCTGTTGTAACATGGAACATTGCACATCTTTTATCCAATCTCTCTGAGTTAAGTATTCATACTCCACCAAAATGGGGAACAAAAAGATGGCTATAGGGGTGTGGAAAACATGAAAATAATTCCCCCTACCCCCCCCCCTACCCCCCACCGTGACGATGCCTGGAAAAATCTAGGCTCCACTCACTCTCAGCAGCGGTCTCCACCAGTTATCTCTACCACTGCCACTGTCGCCTCTGTTCCACAGTGTCTCTCTGCTACTCTCTCAATGCAAAAACGCGAATATGTTCTTCCTTAATTCAGTTCCATGCAGTCAGACCCAAAGGACAGCATGTGGCTAAAAGTTACCTTCCCCACTATGTCCAGTCGATACTCGACTCGTCTCAGGAATATAGTACTATTTCTAGGATCAATATTTTTTATAGCAGAATCCTTAATGGTCTCGACATTCACCTCGACCAAAACAGATTCATTGGGCTGTAGGACAGGTTCCCTGCATAGATCATGGAGCTGATCTCTATTCGATATGAAGGGTTCCCATTGAGAAACTCAGTTGCAGGACTGGTCTTCCACCCACAGTAACAACTTGACCAGTATATTGACCCTGTCGACGAGTGCTAATGAACAGGCTTCTGTGGTGTTTGCAATCATAGAACTTCGTGAAATCAACAGATTAAATCTGGTTCCTTACTGTGTCATCTGTTTTTCAGTGAATTACCAAAGAACGAAGATCTGATCTACTGTTCAGAACCTTGGCTGCAAACCTTTCTGAATTCATCAATTACTAATTTTCAAGAGTTGAGTTCTCTATACGAGCAGCTGGACAAGATGACGTATCTTAGACAAATGTGTGTTATTGTTGAGTGGCCCTCCTTAGTCAATCATCCTCGTTTATGGACTGCATAGATTAGCAGCGTTTTCCTTTCTGGTATTTCTTCTTTGGTCCTTACAATTATCTGCTGGTGTAGTCTGCTGCAAGTAAGTTTCTCACCTCCAGTCTGGATCAATTTGGCTTGTATTCTGTTTTCACCTGGGCTTCCCTTCTTAAGCTATTTGATTCGTTTGGAAATCATGCTGTGTGCATTGGGAAAGGGGGGGAGGGAGGAGGGACGACAGTGGTGTGGGTCAGCCGTAGTTAGAATGGAAATAGAATCCTACTTTGGTTTCATTACAATTGGAGATGGTAGAAGTACTCCTTCCATCTTCTGGCGATTTCAGTCGTTTGCAACTATTTTACATCTTCGACAATATCCTTTGTAGCCTGTGAACGTTATAAGCATTACTGTGACACTGTCTGCTCTCGCCTCTTTCTGCCTCCACGATGATGTCCTTGATATACTTCCTCTTCGCTCTTCTCAGTGTTGTCAGGGTAGCTCTTGAAGCCACCTCAAATTGTTCTTAATTCTGCACAAGATTTGTCTCCAGCAAACCCCTTCTCATGGTTTTCGGTCTCTGTTCAGAAGGAATTAAAGCTTGTAAATCATTACACACATAGAACTGGTCACGTTATTGTAAAACTCCAACAACAGCGAAACCTACTCCACCAACAACACCAACTCCATCAAACAACTCAAAAAAAGCACTTCGAACTTTATCTCAACGAGCAATGCAGGAAGAATGATTCACAGCTCTTCCTTTCGTCTGTCGCAGCCGTCAGCCTGATCACGTGACTCGCCAGCAGCGCCTCTCGTGGCGCCTCAACCACTGTCCGTCCGACAAATTGGTTGTGTCGGTGTTTTGACCGACCGACCGACCAACTTTCACTGTCGGGCGCGACGCACCACTGGACAGCCGACCCAACAGATTGTGTCGAGTGTGTCCGAGGAAAAGATACTTTAAGGACTGAGTTTTTAAAGAAATTTAAAGACTGCTGATGTATTTGCGGCACATCGTGCGAGGAGTATTAACAATAGAGATGCAAGAAATGAGGCACCTGTTTCATTTTTTAACGAATACATATTGGTTTCTCTTTATGCAACACGAGGTTAAGTCTGTCGACCTTCTTTCTCTTTTTAGGTTTTATTTCCGATACTTATCGGAAATGAAATCTAAAACTGAAGTATCGACATTCCGTGGACGTTAATTCATAAAATGTACTTGCCTCACTGTTGTAAGTACTGAAAAATTCCAGCCTATATCCATGCCATCTGCCATGTAGTTTTTTTCAGTTCTAACAGTCGCTAAATGCTTCATTTCTTATTCATCTGTTGTATTTATTAGATGATGCGCGCCTCCACCATGTGTAATCTTTCTTCTTCGAATATGGGTCTCTGAAATTTACAGGTAATCTTGTTGTGCTACATCCACAAATAAATCAATAATGTTTTCACGAATGACTTTTGTTTTATTTATTTTGCTTTACCACGATGTATTTTCTCAGTCAACTATAAATCACGTTGCACATTTCAGGAACAACTTTAGTTAATAATTGTGGCAGCAGAAGAACACTGAATCTTACGTCTCCTGCCATTGGCGACAAATCGTAATATACGTAGCTAACAGTCTCTCCTCGAAGTTTACAACCTCTGTCACGACTGCAGTATTTTCGCTTAAGAATGGTTTTATGATGTTCAGCTGTTTCGTAATGCACGATTCACCCGTTTTTGCTTTTGTGAAAAACCGAGCGGGATCCCATAGGGCAAACACATTGAACTAAACATAAAATAAAGAAACTACGACAGCAGGCCCGCATTGTAATCACAGAGTTTAGTCGGTCGGGACGTGTGTAGGCTGTCATGGAATTGGTCGTCTGTCAGCCAGTAAATTGGTGGGTGTGCAGGGGTGTTATATACGCCCTAATTAACGCAAATAACGTTCGTTTATACTCAAACTAATGACAAATGCGACTTCCCTGCTTTCCGACGCTGAGCTGCCTCTGCTTCCTTTGCCTCGTCTGACGATAGCCAACACAGCCGGATAAATGTTTTCGCTATGGCACCAATTTTAATTACTTGCTGATGAACAAAAGAATCGTTCGCAAAGTATGGCACACAGGTTTTTAGTGACACCACATTCCGTGTGCAAATTGTGGTATCCATAGATATAGGCAAATATTAACTCCTATTTCGTAGCTGGAGGAGTAGCTTGTTAAAGTTTAACGTCCTGTTGACAACGAGGAGGAGCATATTCATGGAAGGATGGAGTAGGAAATCGGCCATGCCCTTTCAAGAGAACCAACATGGCATTCGCAGTAAATAGTTAAGGGAAATTACAGAAAACCTATACTTAACTGGCCGGACGCAGGTTTGCACTGTCAACCTCCCGAATACGAGTACATTTTGCTAACTACTGCGTTACCTTGCTCGATAATTTCATAGTAGTTTCGAGGAACGATCCTGAGCTTACAAACAAACCTCAACGAGAAATCGTGGTCAGCCGCTCAAGCGATCTTCCCTCAAGCATTGCCAGTAACTTCCCATTGGATGTCGCCAGTGATCTGTCGTAATTTTCGCATCGATATACTACATAATTGGTAAGGTATAGTATTGAAACACTTAAGTAAGAAACTTGTTACGAGATGTCGGAATCTGCTGCTTCGAAATCTAGTTTTTCGAGCTCTTTCTATCATTCAGTTACGAGGCCAGGTATCACTGTCTCTCCATCCTGATAGTAGTAACTTTCAGAGAATTCTGTGGTGAGAATCACCGTGTGAGCTGATACAAGAATATGGATTGTCCACAGCCACTTATGGAACTGCTCCTGCTGCCTTTATTGCGACTACATGTCTCCAACAGTTAGGCTTCGAAAATCAAGACAAGTTTTCAGTGGCAGCCTAAACTTCGTTGATTAGTTTCTATGTGGGCGACTTCATAGGCGAGTCAGATATGGAATCTGAAACTCAGAAACCCAGGTGACTCAGCTATCAGCTTCTGGATGGTTTCTACTGAGGAAATGGAATTCCAGTAGCCACAAGGTTGTGGAACAAATTCCAGTGCAGCACACAGAAACGTTTGTACCTTGTATTCTCATTGATGGAGAAGTAATAAAAACATTAGGAATCTTACGGTACCACAGCTCTTATCCTTTCCAGTGCCACTCGAAGCTGAAGAATCATCGGTGCTCAAAGATCGCCTGTCTACAACAGCATTCATTTTTGACCAACTAGGCCTTTTAGACCCATTAGTCACAAGATGGAACTGTTCTTGCAGCGCTTGTGTCAACTAAGCCTTGACTTGTATTAAGTCCTTCTATCCAACCTAGCTGATGAATGGAATGTCCTCTATATGTAACTGCCTTAACGAACTGATATTTTTATTTAGCAGGCATGTCATTCCCTGTCCTCAATACGTTAAATTCGAAATTCCATGTTTCTGTGATGTTTCACAGTTGGCATATGATGCCTGTGTATACATCATATGTGTTCTTCCCAACAACAAGATTGTAGTTTCATTGGCTGTGGCCGAATCTCGTTTAGCCCCTGTCACAGAACTATCTGTTCTGTGACTGGAATTATGAGATGCTTTTCGTCTTGCTCGGCTCATTCATAATTTGGCCAGTGACTTAGACATTGTAAACAGTAGTGATATCCATATTTGGACGGATTCTCCAATAGTTCTCAGCTGGCTGCAACGTAGTCTCACGGGAAAACCTTTGTTGTCAACAGAGTCTCTGAAATTCAGGAAATGAGTTGTTTCCAACTGGAGACACATCAAATCAGAAGACACTCCCACTGATTGCTTATCACGGGGCATCAGCGCAGCACATATGGATTCACTTTTGCAGTGGTGCTCTGCCCCATCATGGCTATTCAGTAGTGACCTGGACTACAGCACTTGTCCTTCACTTGTGATAGGAGATGCGCCAGAAAGGGGTGTAGGTGTCTTTGTTGTCTGTTATTGAGCTTAATGCTGAATCGTAGTGTAAGTATTCCCCTTTAAAGGAAACTCAAAGGATTTTGGCTTATACACTAAGGTTTGTTAACAATATAAGGCGGCAACAAACAGAGGATAACTGGGCCACTCACCCCACAGGAATACCAAAACGCTATCAAAAGAGCTTTTGGCATAGTTGGTGATTGCGCTCGTGAGATCGCATTGTTGAAGGCCAGTTACGCGGTTATAAGGCATATGACAGGAACCGTAGCGTCTATATCAGTGTTCTCCTGCTCCTCCTTCCCTGGCCTCCGCCTCGGCGTTTGAGACAGTCTGCCCTCTCTCTCCCTCCCTCCCTACATTTTCCTCTCCTTCTTTCCTCCCTGTGTGCCTGAAGGCCGACCCACACGTTCACACGCGTATTCGGTGACGGGGTAACGCGTAATTCACCGCGCTGGGTAGACAAGTAAGGCACGCACATACCCCCTGGTATAGGCCGGGCCCAGGGAAACCTTCCGACCATGCCTATTGTTCCCTCTGTCCGTTTCTTGGGAGGTGTGACATGAGGTGGGAGTGCCCTTTGAGAGGGTCCCCACAAGGAAGTAACGCGCCATTGGAGACGTTGGCAATCATAAGGGGATTACTCCGCAATGGATATCTCTTCTTCTCTCTCGACTTCTGCCAAAAAACGGAAACTTGACCAGCCACCAGTTACAAAAGTACTACCGCCTGCCACAAAGTTCCTCGTGGTTTCTAGATCTGTGGATGGACAAGATTTTTCATCTTTCAACCCTTTAGTTGTCCAGAAGAGCGTAGATGCCAAAGCTGGATGTGTAAAATCTTGTACCAGGATGCGTAACGGTACCCTGTTACTAGAAACTGAGAGCACCTTCCAGGCACAAAAACTGCTTCGGGCCACACTCCTAAACGTTCCCTGTCTGGGTGGAGGCTCACCGCACTTTAAATTCGTCTCATGGTGTGGTATACACTAGATCGATGGACTGACTGACGAGGAGATTCAGTATTTCCTCGCTGAGCAGGGCATGACGGCTGTCCATAGGGTCATGGAAAAGGTCAACAATGACCTTGTACCAACCCGAACACTTTTCTTGACCATTGATAGTGTTCAACAGCTGCTGTGCATCAGAGCGGGCTACGAAGTTATTTCTTTTCGCCCCAAAGTCCCGACACCTACGCGCTGCTACCAGTGTAAGCGTTTTAATCACACTCGCCAGTCTTGTTTTAACGCGGCTAAATGTCACTTGTTGCAGGGACGTCCATGAGGGTGACCGTCCACCTCCATCTCATCATTCTGTGAACTGTCAAGAGTGACCATGCAGCATCCTCCCACGACTGTCCCATCTACAAGGAAGAACGCTGTATACAGGAAATTCGGGTCAAAGAGAAACTATCCACCTCAGCTCCTCGCAAGCTATTTGCTATTAGGAAGCCCACGCTGCTGCCAGCGGGGAAATATAGTACCGTCCTCGCCGCTCCTCGGACTACCAGGGAGTTATCGATGCAGACACGCGATTTGATCTTAAGCACTACGGTCGTCCGTTCGGCCACTGCTAAGACCGCCCGGTCGACGTCTCCTCTTCCTCCCGTCACCCCTCAGACACAAGCACCTTCATCAGCTTCTGCCAAGACGAAAACCCAGAAGTCAGATGCACGGGCCTTCAAGAAGGAACCGTCCAGTGCACACTTCCTACGAACCTCGAACTCCCAGCTATCGACCAGTACTACCACTAAACGACCTTCCAAGAAGGCTCATAGGAAGCAATGTTCTCCTTCTCCGCCACGGCGCATTTCTTTTCTTGCTGCACCCAGCGGTTGCCGCTCCAAGCCGTCATCCGTTTCCCCTGGCCGCACCGCTGGTAGCCCAACATCTGGCCGTTCACCATTGGAGGAAGCTCCCCCTCCCGGCCATCTTAAAAAGATGGCCGATGAACCTATTGAACCAATGGACAATGACAATCCGCCTATTGATAGCGGCGGCAGTGCTCGCTCAAAGCCAGGCCCTCAGCGGCCTTTGAGGTGACCCCCTTCTTGCATCTTCTTTTTCTTCTCATGATTGCACTTACTCACTGGAATATTCGCGGCATTCGCTCCAACCGA